>NW_005871096.1:7273032-7322178 GCF_000147115.1 Myotis lucifugus
TCAGTTAAACATCCCTCTGGCAATCCGGGACTACTGGCTCCTAACTGCTTGCCTGCTTGCCTCATTGCCCCTAACCACTCTGCCTGCCTGACTCATCCCCCCTAACCACTCACCTACCTGCCTCATTGCCTCTAACCACTCTGCCTGCCTTGCCTGATTGCCCCTAACCGCCTCTGCCTGCCTGCCTGATTACCCCTAACTGCTTGCCTGCCTTCCTGATTGCCCCTAACTGCCTCTGCCTTTGCCCCCACCGCTGTGGCTTGTCTGGAAGGACATCCGGAATGACATCCAGAAGGTTGTTCGGCTGTCAGGTCTAATTAGCATATTTTGCTTTTATTATTATAGATTAAAAATGTCATAATATTTTAATGCTGATATTTAAATACAAGACATTTGATTACATTTTTCAAACATTTATGTTTCTTTGTTTACCATCAAGTCAGTTAGAGATATGAGGATCTAACTCACCGGTTGAAGTATAAAGATACCATTGTTTTTGTTGTGGTAATGGCTCTTCTATTATGATCTATCTCAGACCCCAAATTTTTTTTATCAGGGTGTGAAGAACAAGGTAGGCATACAATGACTGGCTTCTGGAAAGGATGTGTGGATGGGTGCTGCACATGAATCAGAGGGCTGGTGGATAGTACGGAGTAGGAAGTATCTTGCTGTGTTTTTAAATATGCCACCAGAGATGGGTCAACTGGTTGGATCTAAACAAATAAAGAAACAAAAAAAAATATATATAGGTTGTCCCCCCAAAAATATATACACACTTTAACAGCTGATAACTCAATTTTCACTCCTTTTCAGGTTTAACTGATTTGAAATAATGGGTGAAGCCAGACTAAGCTTTGAACAAAGAAAATTTATCCTAAAGTGCCCTTAGACTTTTTTTTATGGGGATACATAAAAGGTAAAGTTTATGGTACAAACCCAGCAAAAGCCCACAAATTGAGGGCACACAAAAACCAAATGAAGTGATTCCTGATGTTTGTGATTCCATTGCTTCACTTTATCAGCAATGCCTGGACCAGAATGGTCATCAGTTTGAAAACAGGCACTGACAAAAAAAATTATTCATTTCTGTAGATAATTTTAAATTTTGAAAATGAACTATCCTATATAAAAAAAGGCTAATATGCAAATTGTCTCCTTGACCGGGAGTTCGACTGGGGATGGGGCCGGCTGGCCAACGGCCCACAACCCCTCCAGCCCTCCAGCCCGGCCAGCCAGGCCCAATCAGCCCCTATTGGGGTGGGCCAGCAGGACCCCACCCATGCACGAATTCATGCACCAGGCCTCTAGTATGTTAATAAACACTTTATAATCATTCAAAGTGTGTATACATTTGGGGGGACACCTTGTGTACATATATATTCCTATATTTAATTAGCAAAAGATGTAAAGTATCAGCATATTTATAAACCAGTTTTCTGAAACTTTGAAGGAATGTAGTTTTAATATATTTCTTTATACATTGTTCGCTGAATCAATACTGCATTAATTTATAAAAAAGCACAACATTTAGTCCCTTTTTACAAAGTCTTTGTGAAATCTAGTTTCCCTGTCCTTTTTTATAAATAACTGAGAAACACTCTAAATTGTAGGCAACAAAATGACCTAGAAAACAAAATAAGCATTTTACGTAATTTCTAATTAAAACTATTGTTAGATCAAGTGATCCTAAGAAACTAGAAACACAAGACTATATTTACTTAAGTGTTTTCTCTCACATAAGAAAACACTGCTTTAGCTAATAATAAAAATAGCTAGCATAATTCCAAAATTTCAAAGTTTATGAAAACTATTTATAAAATTAATTATTCATAATATCTTTTATTTAAAACTTTCCTTCTTTGCTTACCTTTTGTGGTAACAACTGGGAGAAACAGAAGCACCTGGGAAAGAGTTGAGGCCAGAAGTACAAGGAAAACTGAGGAAATGCATGTTCTAAAATATACATTGATATAACATTGCTCACCTTTGTATATATTGAATTCTTTAACAGTCTAAAACAGTCTTCCCAAGAATGACTTTTTTATAATTACATATAACCAGACTTTCAAAATCATAAATATTTTAATGGACTAGCCTCTTTTTTGCTTCTGAGGTGGAAATCTTGAATCATATGAATGTCCAGTGCCTGGCATCAATTCTATCATACTCAACATATATTTTTGTTCATAACCATCATAAACAAAACAATACAAAAACTAGCTAGAAAAAATCTTTCAAATAAAGTGGAGATTCATTTTGCAGTGAGATTCAGTTATGCTCCAAATCTCATTTTATGACTAAAAACACTGTATGTTAGGTGGTTAAAAACATCAGAGAAGAATTCATTTACTGTTTTATTAAATATTTTGATCTTCTTCATCTTTTAGGACCAGGTTTGATGACTCACACAATCTATAAGAAGGAAATCACCAGTTATTAATATTTACCTTTAATTGCACAAGCACGGGTGAGCCGAAAACTCCCGGAGGGTAATGCAGGGATATCCGCGAATCCATGCTTGGCTTGAGAGTGAGGCCTTTCTTTGTTACTGTGAAGGACTCTTTCTTTAAACAGGACACGACAGAGAAGATACCCAACTTGTAAACTTTCACTTCAGCACAGGTCCCCTGTGTGGATTGAAGGACAGTAAGACAAGGACATTAGCACAGCACTGTTCTTACATGCTCTGTGGCTGTGAAAAAAATCTACATGCTGTCCCTGTTCGCCCACAACTCGCCCATAGGTAACCAGAAATTTCTCAGTTTTGAGCTACATAACAGAAAAGAGAAGATGTCAGTTTATTTTTTAATTTAAAATAAATCCCAAAGAGAAAATGTATATGTACAATGAGCAATCATGTTCAGTATTTTTAACAGATATTAATTACTTCTGGAATCCCATCCTCCTTAAGTTCACCAGAATGGACTTTAAATATTGGCCTTTATCCAGAAGAGTCAACCCTGCTTTAGGACTGAAATTTCATTGGGTACTTTCCGTACACATGATAGCACCTGTACCGTCAGCAAATTCTTCCTTCTGACAACTCAATCTCTTAGTAAAGTCATTTTCTCTACTTCTGTCCTCCATGCAGTAGGAGTAGTTAACTACCAAGAGAGACATTTGTGTTTCATTTTTTACATAGTGATATTTAAATTTCAAGCCTTTTTTATCACATAAAAGGAACTGTACATAAATGAAAACAGAATTATCTACTCATATAATCTCCGGCGCTTAGAATGAGAAGGAAGACTTAGAAGCAATTTGATCTATTCATGCTTTCCTGAGCACCAGCCGGGCTCCACCCTGGTGTGAGTGGATCATCAGGCAGACACACAAACATTTCAGGGACAATCACAATGCAAACTAATCTATCATTTGAAAACTGACTAAGGAAAATATTTCACAATATCACTGCATGACTCCGTCGCTGGGAAAATTCAGGGCATGGTGAATGTCCCTAATTGGCTGGAGGGAATATGGTGAAAGATAAGAAAGTGTTCTGGGAACCAGTGGTGGTTGGCCTGTATCTCAGGCACATCTGGCAGATGCTAGGAAACAGGAAGGGTTATTGATCAAGGGTGTGTCATGAACAGAGCTCTGATGGTGGTTCATCTGACTCTGGAGTTAGAATTCTTAATATGAACCACATGAACATTTGGAAGGAATCCAGAGTTTAAATTGTCTTGAGCTAAAAATAGAGATAACTACTATTAGAATATTCTAAAGAGAAAAGTATATGCTTTTATTTTTTTCCAGTAGGCAATGGTGTTCTCTCTCTCTCTCTCTCTCTCTCTCTCTCTCTCTCTCTATTATTCATTTTTTAAATATATTTTATTGATTTTTTTTTTTTTTTTACAGAGAGGAAGGGAGAAGGATAGAGAGAAATATCGATGAGAGAGAAACATTAATCATCTGCCTCCTGCACACCTCCTACTGGGGATGTGCCCACAACCAAGGTACATGCCTTGACCAGAATCAAACCTGTGACTTTTCAGTCTGCCGGCCGACGCTCTATCCACTGAGCCAAACCGGTTAGGGCTGATTATTCATTTGCTAAACATCTTGTGTACCTACTTTGTGAAAACCACATGTACCTGAGCACTTTTTGCTTCTATGTCAGGCAGAATGGCCAAGATTAAAAAGCCCCAATCAAGAGCTGTTATACTTACAGGCTTCCTAGACTAAATATAACATGTATTAGTTGCATAAGTTGGAGTAAATAATGAGAACAGGCTTAGCTTTCATATTTAACTGTATATCCTTATTTGTGAATCAGAAAAGACCAAACCAGAAAAAGTAGAGGTGTGTTATAAAGAATTTCTTGTATACATGGAATGTTTTCACATTTATGCCTTGCCCTCCTCTTCAAATAATGACAATTTACATAAAGCAAAAAAGGACAAATATTTAAATTGTTTCAAAGTAAGTTCACTGGCCCACAGAAGTTTCTTAAATATTTGTTCCCATCAAATCTATGCTAAGTTTAGTAATTGTGAATATTCTTTCTTCAAAATGTATGGATTTGTGGCCATAGAATTATACAGTAAAGTGTACTATGGGGGAAAAATAGATCATTTTTAACTGCTAGCATGTGTTTTAGGCTTCCTTTTATCTTTTTAAGTGTACAATAGTTTTTCATTTTGTCCTTATGACCCTATCAGGTAGATGTTATTATTTGTTCATTTTCCAGATGAAGAAATTGAGTCATAGCAAGGTTACATAATTTACCAAAGTTAACATAGCAAGAAAGTATATGAACCACATTTGAATCCTTCACAACCCACATCCTAACAACCACATATACTATCTTTCATATATGAACTAAACACAATTTATAGACTAAAAATTATCTCAAAGCATACACACACATGCACAGTTGTTCATTTTAACATAATTTTCCAACCCATGACTGATAAAAATAAAGCTACTATCATCTGGGGACTCTAACATTCTTAAATTTTGCAGAGATCCATCACAGTGAAAACGTTAGTCTAAAGCCCGACTGGCATGGCTAAGTGGTTGAATGTCGACCTATGAACCAGGAAGTCACAGTTTGGTTCCCGGTAGGGGCACATGCCCAGGTTGCGGGCTTGACTCCCAGTGTGGGGCATGTAGGAGGCAGTCGATCAATGATTCTCTCTCATCATTAATATTTCTATCTCT
Source organism: Myotis lucifugus (assembly GCF_000147115.1). NCBI lineage: Eukaryota > Metazoa > Chordata > Mammalia > Chiroptera > Vespertilionidae > Myotis > Myotis lucifugus. Next base: position 7,278,196 of record NW_005871096.1, read on the forward strand.
CTCTTCCTTTCCCTTCCTTTCTGAAATCAATAAAAATATATTTTTTAAAAAATGTTAGTCTAAAGCTAGTCTAACAAAGACATGAAGTTAATTAAGCCATGGTGTTGGTTTTGTTAACCACGTAAAAACATTTGCTGTGTCCTAGACCCAAGTTCTCCATCCCTCAATTTGGCCAGTAATTTCTGTTCTTTGATCTTTGTGACTTTAGAGATCCTCAGAATTATACAATAAAGTGTACCATGGAAAAATTATAATTTTAACTCCTAGCATGTGTAATTTCTGTCCTTTCTGCTCTTTGTGGCAAAAAAAAAAGTGAATGCATTAGAATAAATCTTTGAGCCCTTTCATTTGTTACTAATGAGTAATTATATATATACTACAATCTGGTAGTGTAAGCAGTATTTAGAGAAGGAATCAAACAGCAAGTGTAGATGTAGCCAATGATTTACCAACCTTGTAACTTCCTCTCATTCCATCCAAGGAACTTGGGGTTAGGTAACTTGACTGAAGGTTTATGTCAGACATTTTCACCATGATGTCTTTGTAATTTCCCCTGTAACATGCGGTAAATGGAATTGCAATGCATATTGGAAATGGAATTCTCATTTCCATATCTGAGCACTCAATAGTGATGACATTGCTGACCAACTCTTCATTATCACTCACTATCAAAGAACTCATGCTGTTAATTATTCGGCATTCTAGATGTTGTAGAAGGTATGAAGGTGCTGTGATGTAACAAGACACTTGAGGGCCCCTGTCATCACTCAGCACATCAAGATACCTGCAGGGGTGAGAAAGGACATAGTTTTTGTAAATACTTGATTTATGTATTTTATGGGTACATATATAAGAGCCTGAGCTCTAGGGTCACATTTTCTTTTGTGAATCCCAGTTCTCTGACTTACTGATGCTGTGACCTTGGGCAATATACTCAACAATATACTCTCTGTGCCTCAGTTTCCTCAACTATAGCATGGTATTAAAATAATAACTGATTTCATAGGAAGGCTGTGAAGATTAAATGAACTACTATAGGTTAAGTAATTAAAAAGTTGTGCCTAGCCCTGGCCAGTGTGGCTCAGTTGGTTGGGCATCATCCCAAGCACCAAAAGGTTGCTCTTTGGATTCCCAGTAGGGGGTGTGTGCTGGAGGCAGCCGATCGAATTTTCACTCTCACATAGATGTTTCTTTCTCTCTCCCCCTCTCCCTTCCTCTCTCTCTAAAAATCAATAAAAGTATTTTTAATCTCTACTTAGAACATAGTATTACATATATTACTTATTATTATTGTTACTATTTTCATTGGTGTTATTATTTAAGTGATTGATTCATCCCTCGGTTTTGTTCATGTCCCAATATGAATCTGAAGATTGCTGAAGCTTCTTGATAAACCAAATATTAACACCTGAGTAGTTTCTTAAGTTATGGGGGGAGTAAATGTATATCTGGTATTGGAATTGTCTAAACATATTAGATCAACTTATGATGTTAATTCCATTTTTTAGAAAAACTGAGAGAGGTACAAACGTGCTGTGAATTTATGACTAATCAAGGTAATTAGAAACAGAAATAGAATATTTAAAATCCTCAAAGAATCAATCCAAAAGCATATTTTTACAGAAAGTTTATTTTAACTATGTGTATTACTCTTGCTTTTATACCATCACCTTTGCCAAATATTTTAGAGTCTTATAGACTCAAATTCAAATTTGAGATCAGTCACTTGCTATGTTTGACCTTAAACATCAGTAATTACTATTAAAATTGCTAATTTTTAGCTTTTTCTATGGGCTAGGTATTAGGCTATACATTATTTCATTTAATCCTCACACTATGAGGTCAGGTAGGTATATCATCACCCTCTCTCTATATAAAAGCCTAAGCGACCCTTACAACTGGACAACCAGCCAGTAGCTATGACGTGCACTGACCACCAGGGGGCAGATGCTCAATGCAGGGGCTGCCCCCTGGTGATCAGTGTGCTCCCACAGTCAACTTCCCGCAGCTGGCCAACCTCCCATAGTCCCTCCCTGTGGCCAACCGGCCCCCATCGGCCTAACTGGCCCAATTGCTGGCCAGGAAGAGGGACCCCACCCATACATGAATCCATGCACCAGGCCTCTAGTTTTACAGATAAGGAAAGTGAGGTCTAAAAATTTTAACTTTCTGAAGATTACACTGATGGTAAGCTGTAGAATCAATAATTTAATCCATTCACCTTTAACACAAAAGCTCAAACTTTCTAATATAATATCATATTTCCTCAAATTATTCTAAAGTCCTGAGATTTTTATGCCTTACATACTGAAACTAATATCTCATTCACAATAGTATAAAGATTAAATGAAATAAAATTGAAATATATTTAGAGAAATCAGAGGAGCTATATAAAATATAACATTAATAATCAGGTTTAAGAGAAACCCACACCTGAAACCTATATGCTCATGTTGACCAATGTCACCCCAATAAATTTAATTAAAAATAATCAGTTTTAGAATTACCAGGTCTTAACTATTTTTCAGTTATTGGTAACTTAAATTTTATAGTGTACTTGAACATAGACATCTAAAAATATATGTTGAAATTGCAGAGAGAGTTATTTATTTGTATTTATCATTCTGAACCCATAGAAGTAGAAGAAAATTACCCAGCCCATTGGTATGTAGAAGTATTCTCTGATGGTGGTGATTATGGTAATTCAGAAAATGAGAAACATTGTCTAGGATACAATGACCCAGCCTTCAAGAATGACTTCAAGAAGAATGACTCCAAGAATGACTCTCTTCTGTGCCCCAGATGAAGTAAGGTGAGGCGACCTGTAAGTGCTTTCATTCACCCTATCCCTAGTCAAAGAGATAAGGTCCAGCCTCGAAAATAATCAATGGGTTTGTTCCAGTTTTGTTTTCCTTTCAGTCTGTATAGAGGAGGACAACTACACTAGAAAAAATAGACTTTTTCCCCAAAAAAAGAAACTATTCAGAGAGGAATCACAACAGATTCTGTGGTAGGTGTTTTTTTAAAATAACACTCATCTTTTATGTGTCAAGTGGGCCTCTGTAGCCTGAGAGATTTCAATGAGTAGTCATCTTCATAGATATGCAAGCCAAGCACAATTGGTTTGTAGGCCACAAAGAGGAAACCAGCCACTAGAAAACACCTAAAGGCGTGTGAGAGGTGTAATGCAGCAATGACTCATTAGCGGATGCTTTGAGTCATTTCTGAATGTGAGGATCCTGAAGTGTTAATGTTTTTCTCAAGTGAAATGGGCAGCTACTTCAACAGTTGTTTTGCGGGGGCGCTAATTCTTTAGAACCATGGGGGTCTTTCATGCACTGAATGTCCTTCTGGATCACCTATAGAATTTATTAGATTTTTCAGACCTATAGCATCCTCACAGCAAAACTAGCTCAACCTCTTATTTTATAAATGAGATGACTAAAGTCAAAGTGAGCAGAATGACTTGCCTGTGATCACAGACTCATTTGTGGTGTGGTCCTGAAATAGTACCTTGCATCTGAAAGAGCATCACACCTGGTGGCAGCGAGGGGACAAGTGAAGGTTGGTCATGTGGGGGAGAAAGTGAGGGTTGTTGAGGTGAAATAAATGAACACACTAACATTTAGCTTAGTGTGAACCTCTGCAAAGTAACATGGGACTAGGACCTTCACATGATTTTCTCATTTGAGTTATCCCAGAAAATAGATACAATTTCCTACAAAGAGGGCTCAGTAATGAAGCATGTTGCCCAGGGTCACAGTTTGTAATAAAACAGGAGATAAAATGTAAGTCTGTCTGACTCACAAACCAATGATATATTTTTTTTTTATTTTCATATTCCACATTGCCTTCTAAGGGTGTTATTTTTGCTGAAAAAATATAGCTTGTGAGTATTTTATTTGAACAAATAAAATATATAGGGGTAATTACCTACTTGTATTGGGGAGATAAAAAGATCAGTCTTATACACTTTTTGAAGTCACAGTTTCTTTGAGAGTTTTATGGAAGCTCTGGACCAAGGAGATTTAATTGGTATGAAAATATGCATTCAGGTTTAAAAACCTCCCAAAGCTCTTCCCTGATCCCCCTAGAGCTCTGCTGACACGGAATTCATGATTATTTATAAACTAGAGGCCCGGGAGGCCGGGTGGGGAGGTCCCTCAGCCCGACCTGCACCCTTTCCAATTCGGGAGCCCTCAGGGGATTTGCTACTGACGGCTTGGGCCCACTCCCTATGGTTCTCTGCTCTCTGCAGGGCCTGCCTGCTCCACACCACGGGGATGGGCAAGCAGGCCCTGCTGGGTGCTGCCTGTGGCCTTGATTGCCTGCTCCCCGGGTCGCCGTGGCAACAGCCCAGCAGGCCCTGCTGGGTGCAGCCTGCATGCCCGCTTGCCTGCTGGGCTCACATTGCCAGGGTGTTGCTGCCAGCGTCCTGCCCAGCCGCTATGGGCGCCACCATCTTTGTCGCGGAGTGATGGTTAATTTGCATATTACACTTTTATTAGATAGGATAAAATAAACCTGAGAATTTACTGAGGAATGTAAATAAAATAAACCTGAGGTTGGGAAATTCTCTCCCAAATTTGGAACACTTTGCAGCCTTCTAATTTTTTCTTATTATAATTGAAAAAAATAGTGATTATAAAGTGTCCCCATTCTGGATAATGATACAGTTTAACTACTTTCTCATATCATCAATTTCTTCCTTCTTTAAAAAGTATTTAATGTTTGTCTCCTAAAGCTATAAGAAACAAGAAATATTAGTAATAGCAGCCATACAAATTTTTATAGAAGTAATTTAAACTGAATTACTGATTTGCAATATCTTTTGGAGATATTAAATGTAAATATAAAATTTTATTCATGTATACATGCTATGACTGCTAACTACGGAAACACATATGAATAGGCATAGATAAGCATCTCTCCCATTGATTACATTTACTTACTCCTTTTCCATTATGTTATCTTTTTGCTTTAGACTCTTTGAATCATTGGGAAGAAGACCATTCTCGCATTTATTGGCCGTATCGCATGTTATTGGGGCTGTGGTAGCCTCTTCTCTTTGGTTTTCTGAGCTCTCTTGAATTTCTCTTTCTGTTGTCTGGGTGATGTCACGTGTCTCTTCCCTGCTGCCATTCGTGTCTTCAGCAGTCACGTGTGCCATTTGTTTATAATCTCCATTTTCTGCACTATCTGGGAACATTTCGTTCTGAGACTCTTCTTGCCCTGTGACATCTCCATTCACTGATGTATTGTTTTCTTTTTCCGCTGATTCCAAACTCATGTGTGTTTTATTTTTCTTTAATCCGTCCTGGTGCGTGTCATGACTTTCCGCCCCACTTGTGGGAGGAACAGTGGCTGTTTCTATGACATTTTGTTCCCCTCTTGCAGCAATGTCTGTTGCTTTGATGTCCTGAATGGCAGACATTGTCTGCAGTGGAGTACATTCCTCAAGCACGCCGCATAAATGACACATCTGCTTTCCTTCTTCCTTTAGAAGTGTAGCAGTGCTCCCCAAATATTCACTTATTTTCGTGAGGCAGTCTATGAAAGTAATGATTTCTACGCACACATACACACAGAGAGACACATAAAAAGAAATGCAAAACCAAACCAAGTTATGTTTCTCCCCTGACATGTAATGAGTTATGGCAAGATAACCTTAGAAACCCTACCAAGGCCCCTACTGGGCATTAAGCCAATCTCCCTCCTGAGGGAGAAGTCATTTGTACGACTGTCATTCTCTTAACACATCTAGGAATGGGGGACAAATTGCTTTTAATCTAGTAGTAAATCAAATCCTTTTTGTTGTGAAAATTCTTTGAATATTGGAGGACATATATTCTAACCTCCCCATAGACTGTTCAATTGAGGTCAATATCTCCCTTAGCCATGCCTTATTAGGTAAGATTTTGAGACTTATTCTTTCTCCTTTGAATGTACTATAGCCCATCAATTGTCCATTTATAATTATTTGCCTAAATTTAGCAAACACTCTAGATGAGACTTGGGTAGAGGTAAACCATTGCAACATTATTTCTGTGGGTGTGGATGCTATATTGAGTATTTTGTTTGCTGTTATGAGAATTGGATTAGGTTGACACTATTTCTCCTGCTGAGCTTGTGGTCCTTGGCAATTTTCAAATTAGTCTTTCAAAGGATAGCTCTAATTATACTGATTCTCTGATTGGAAGCTGCAGTGGCTATTAAAACACCATTAAAGAAAGTCAAGCCTCTTCACTCTAGTGTATACCCTCATCCTGCATCCCCATTTCTTACCATTCTCCTTTTCATTTCTCCTCTCCTCATAGCGGGCTCACCTGACGCCTTCTTGCAGTCTTAGTAACTCTCCAGTCTTCAGAATTCAATTCTGAAGTATGGAATCTGATATGTAAGACCCCATAGCTCGGTGTTTTTAGAATCATAGATAAACCATCCTTTTACTAGTCTGGACTTAACTTTGGGATCCAGTTCTGACAACTGGTTTTTTGTCTTGTAGCTGAGATTGCGTGTTTATTTTGAATATCTGTTCTGATAGCTGAGTCCTTATCATTTTCTATGAATAACAATTCAACTTAATATGTTGCCTAGGAGCACATTGAGTTCTCTGCAGAGATTTGAATCCTGGCTCTGAGTTCCAGCTGATAGTCTCTGGGTCAGTTATCTTTGGATAAATTTTTTCAGATGCCCACCATTGCCCTTCAGACTGAACATTATTGGCCCTAGATTCCTGAGTGATAAGACTGCCCACTTGCCTTGACACTATATGATTTAGCATTGGATTTCATGATGCCTCCGTCTGCTAATCTAGAGTAATTGTTATCTGAGGTCATATTCATCATTCCTGCTGTACTGTACTTCTCAGCATCCATAACTGGGCCTATTCCCAAGAATTTGAACACAAAGGGGCAGGGGGAAATCCAATGTCATAACCCAGATCACCCTAGCCTTTCCAATTTTTTTCACTAAAGGTTCAAACTCAAATAAGTCTAAAACTAGAATATCACATTCCAATGTAGAAAAATGGCTTGTTCTGCCTCAAAGTAAGCCTATATTTTCTTACTTCTAAGTCTTGGATCCTGCTGATAATATCTCTGCCTGGAATGCTCTTCCTTTTTTTTTAACTTAAAATGATGTACTTTTTAAAAGTTTGTATTTATTTTTTAATCTTCACCTGAGGATATTTTTCCATTGATTTTTTTTTTTTTTTAGAGAGAGAGAGAGTGGAAGAGAGAGGGAAAGGCAGAGAGAAACATTGCTGAGAGAGAGGGAAAGGCAGAGAGAAACATTGCTGTGAGAGAACCATTGATTGGTTGCACCCTGCACATGCCCTGATCAGAGCCTGGGCCCAGGAGGAGCCTGCAACAGAGATACGTGTCCCTGACTGGAATCAAACCCTCGGTCCACAGGCTGATGCTCTATTCACTGAGCCAAACTGGCAAGGGCTGCCTGGAATGCTCCTTCAAGATTCCCAGTTTCTGTTCCTTAGGCTTCAGTTTAAATATAACATTTCTTTAGCGAAATTCCCAAATCTTCGCTCTAAAAATGGGACCTCACCTGCTTCTGTAGCCTTAACACATTTTATTTGTATGTTTCTAATGGAACTGGCCTCATTTTTCCTTGCATTTTGGGGGTTGTCTAGTCTTACTACCCCTATTACGTTGTGTGTCCCTTGTGGACAGAGACTCTATCTTAGCCTTCCTTGTATGCCCCTTAATCCCTTTCAGAGTGGCTACCCAACCAATATTTCTTACAGAAATAACGAATAAAATAAATACTTGCCTTGTCTCCAGGTACATTGATTCTCTTTGTCAAGCAGGACACACAGCTGTTGGCAGGTGGAGCGCAGTGTGCCTGCCGTGTGCTCCAAGAGCTGCTGAAGGGCCCCACTGAGCTCTTGACCCAGAAAGACCACTGTGGCTGTCCACGTGGCCCCACCGGCCCCTTCACCGTGGTCATGGCCCAGGAGTGCCTGCTTCAGCATTAGGTTCTGTCTCCAAATCTGCTTCAATATTTGGCCGAGTTTACCGGAGCCCATACCTTCTGTATCCATTATATGCTCCAAGAGGGGAATGCTTCTTTCCTGCCAGCAAAGCCTAAAGGTTTAGCAAATTCAAACTTGGCAATGGTTATTTCTCCTAAAATCTAGGAGGTGATCCAAGTCAGCTAGCAGAGCACTTTCTCGAAACATAATAGTTTATTCAGCTTCTTGTTGACCAGTGTGAAGTTACTAGGTGACCAAAGGAGGGACGTTCCGCACCCTGGGTGCCATTGTGTACAGAATAGATTAATCACGGGGATGGCGCTAGCTCACACAACCCCATCCTCCATGTAAGTTTCACACTTCAGTGCCCATAGACTTCAAGGTTCAAAGGAACAAAATACAGATTCTGTGGAAAGATGAGAAGTTGATTATAAAGGTACCTTGTTTGAACAATACTGCTAATAAGATTCCTAGGTGATACTTAAAAATACTTACAAGTGAAATAATATGGTGTTTGAATTTCTTCAACATAATCTGGGAGTGTGGCGGTGGCGTATAAATGAAATAAGACTGGCTGTAAGTTAATCATTGTTGAACCTGGAAAAGATTACACATGGGTCTTTACAATTCTAATTAGCATATATTTATAATTTTTTAATAATGAGTGATTTTAAAAAAATATTCCTTTGCTGGGGCAGAGTCTATTACCATTGCATAGGTAAGTGTAATTAGTATTTTCTTATACGCACGCCTGCTATCAGTTTGAGGTAGAGATACTTGGCTTCTTTACTCTCTGATAATTTCCCTGTAAGTGGATAAAATGCCCCCCTCACTAAAATAAAGCCAACCTGCAAAGTGGCTTTCTCTGAACTAACAAGGAGTCTTCACCATGTTTAATGTATTAAAATTCAGATTCTGCAAGTTCTCACCACGCTGGCCCCAAAGTTGGTGCATTGTATGTGATGATATGGGGTGGGGGGAGACATGGGGATTTGCAGAGGAACCCAGAGCACCCTGCTTCCTCCTTTCCAATCCCCCTTCTCTAAGCAGGGAGGACACATCACCTAGGGAGAGGGCCCTGCATTCCAGAAGGCTCCCTTCTCAGAGGCACTGGAAGGAAATAAAAGCTCTCCAAAGGGAGCTGGAATGCTTCCTCCCACGGGCATTGTGTTATCTCATCTGAGGCACTGGAGTTCTTAGAACTACACTCAGGACACCTGGAACGCAAGATGGGGAAACTCAAACCTAGTGCCTAAAGAACAAGAATGAATGTCACAGGTCTAAGTCCTACCCAAGCTGCGTGTGGTGGGAAGAGCCCGAAAGAAAAGGGAAGGAGCAGTGTGAGGAGTGGTGGCTAGGAATGGTGGCTAGGATTCTCTAGGAGAAATCGGATTTTTAAGTGACCTGATTCAGTCATAATATGAGTCCATATCACATCATGAATCACATTGTTTTAATACTTTTCATCCTCTTTCAATACAAAAGACTTTCTGGTTCAATTTTCTTTTTAACTCCTGAAATATGTGTGACTCTCAATAATAAATGTATACATGGCTTTAATTCAATGCCAGTTCTGAAAACTTTCTATATCATTTACTGAATCTAGTCGCTGGGAATAGGGCTTGCTAGAACTTTGGAGAGAGGCAGACACATGAACAAATTATTAAAATACAGCTTATGCTGTGTTGAAAGCTAGAGCAGAAGTATGAATAAACAGAGCCATAAAAGCTTTGAGGAGTAAAGCATGAGTTCTGATTAGAAGCCTGGGAGGTGTTTGAATTAGGAGCTAAAGGATGATCGGGATGTGAGCATGCCAGACAAGGCAGGGAAGAAACGCTCCAGCATAGGAAATATGATTGAAGACACCGGAGCATGAAATGACAGTGTGGTCAAATAGGGGAAAGTGGCCTTAGAGGAGGGTTCAGTCAAGGAGTCAGGGATGTGGCAAGAGCGGAATATACTAATTGTGGGGAGTCAGGAGAAGTTGGAATTTTGTTTTGCAGATAAAAAAAGAGAAACTAAATATTCTTGAACCAAGTTAAAATATGATCAAACCTTTGCTGGAGGGATGCAAATGGTTAGGTGGTTAAGAGTTAAGAGTGTTAAGGGCTATATTAGACCAGCAACAGTGCAGGCCAGGGTAGGGGATGCTTTGAGAGGGGATTTGAAGCAGAGTGAATAGAACTTGCTGACCCACTGGTGAGAGGGAGATGAATAGAAAGCATTGAAAATCCATCCTTTTCATTTATTTGAGAAACAGTTATTGGTTGCTGGTGCAAGAACTATGCTGGTAGTGGACTATGACTACAATTTTTAGTTTAGGTGACTGAACAGATGGTAAAACAAATAATTAAAGTAAGGAATTTAGAAAAAAGAGGCTTAGTATCTAGACAATTTGATTAATTTTGGATTTATTGAATTTGAGATAACTCAGAAAGATTTTTTGGAATGTGTTAGAAAATTAGAAGAAAAGTCAGAATATTGGCCTATTTGACTATCATTAGTGAGTGGGTGGCGAATGATTCCCTGGAAGTGGAAGAGACCATTGGAGATCATTTTAAGCATCGAATAAAACTTATAATAAAATGCTAAGTCACTGGACCAATGTACATTTTTTCCCCTTTTGTTATGTAGAAAAATTTCTTTCTCAGGGCAAGGAAAAAAAATCCCAAAATATTTCTCCTTAGCCTCATTGACATTCATTCTTCTCAAGTCTAAACTTGTTCTCTGTCTGGCTTCCCAAGAACATGTAACATTTGCAAAGTGAGACCTTCCACAAGCCACGCTGCCTCTACTTGTTAAAACAGGCATCTGTATGCTCCTGCATCTTGTTTTTCAATCAACTGATGTCACTAACCACAGAAAGAACCGACACTTGCAGGCAACATTTGTGACACCCACAGAAGTTGTTTGTAAAAATTTATCCTGATAGATTTAACATTTGATTAACACCTTAACCCTGGCTATTAGTTAGTATGACCTTTAATCCTTTCTTATACTTTTTTTTAAACTAAGAATTCTGTTCTTCCACTAACATTAAAGGAATTAGTATGCAGTCTTGAATATACAATACGTTAGGTAGTTGAAAAGACAACTGTTCTTTTTTATATTAAAAGCAAAATGAATAGAGACCAAATTCAAGTAAGTTGAATAGTTGCTTGTTTATTCTGTCAGGCAGAAGATGATTGGAGTAACTCAACACAGGAAGAGAAAAACCCTACCAGCAGTGAAACTTTTAGTGTCCCTCCCCCATCCCCCACCCCAAAGAGCCCGCCCTGCTCCTGCCAGATATCAACAACAAAGCACCTAGTCATAAGCCCAATCTAAATATATGAACTTCCAATACCTCACTTTCAAGTATAAGATAACAGTCAAGGAGGGCAGGCATTTGAGAAAGACTTTAACATAATGCTAGAGATTAAAGAAACATAAATAAAGGACTTGAAAAAAATAGAGGCAACACAAAGAGTAGAAAATATCATATAAATCTATAATTGACATTCTTAGAGTCAGGGACAAGAGAGGTTAATGTGCCCACAAAATAAGAAACAATTTTCTAAAAAAGGGAGCTTTCAGACAATAAGAAAGATTACATTGAAATTAAAATATGATAACATACATTTTTTTTAAACTGGTGTAAGGGTATGAAGAAGCAGTTGAGGAGTTCTCCTGGAAGGTCAAACAAAAAGACAAAAAGATGATAGGGAAAAAAGGAGGTTAAAAAATATTAATGGTTCGATGCAGGTGGTCAACTTATATGAGTCCTAGAGAGAGAGAACAGAATCAAAGAAATAGTATTACAAAGTTTCCCAGAATAGAAGCACCTGAAATCTCAGACTAATAGGCCCAGAACAGTACATGCAAACAAACAAACAACAGTACAACTGGTCATAGTATCATGAGTATTCAAAATACCAAGAACAAAGGTCCTCATAGCCCCCCAAAAGGGAAAAAAGGTCACATTTAATGAGTAGGCATTTTCTGTCTCAACAACAACCACTGAGACCTAGAAATAAATAGAGTTGTGACTTCAATATTCTGAGGGAAAGCTCTTTTGAATTTAGAATTCTGACTCCCCCAAAGTCTCATTCAACTGATGTGAGAGAGGGGGGCGTTTTCAGGTATGCATATCAAAAAATTGGCCTCCTGTGTGTCTTTTCTTGAAAAGCCAGTAAGGGATATACTCTAATAAAAGCAACAGAGTAACAGAAGAAAAAAAGTCAGCAAATAGAAAATCCAGCAAAGGGGAGACATAACGCAGATGCCTAAAATGAAGTCGTAGGTGACAATAATGTCATGGGCCTCAAGAGCTCGAGTCCAGGTTATAACAGCCACCTGAGCATCCCAGGAGGGCTGGAGAGCTACCTGATGTTTAACCATTTTAATAGAACATTTGCAATTCCGTTGGAGATTTCTGGGAAGAATTATTGATAACTGAGCAAATGCAATAAAATGAGACAACTGATCAACTAAATTCAAAGGAAAGGGGATGCTTTGAGAGGGGATCTATAATCATAGTATACTACCCTTGCTATGCATAATATTTACATAGCCATAATAACAAAAATATTTATAATTACTTTAACTAAAACTGGTGACATAAGTCCATTACCAGGACCTGTGGCCTTTGCTGGGTGCAGGGGCGTGTATGTGGAGAATGAGTATAGTAGTATGGGTATGAGATCAAAAAGGCTTATTTCTACAGTAGGAAGTCAAATAATTAAAAATAAGGAGAAACTAGTATTTAGGAATCTGGAAGTAAGTGCCAGACGAAACTGCTAAAAAATTAAATGCTGTTGCTTCTGTAGAAAGATGTGAGAGAAAGGAAAGCCACTCCTGACCTCTAGGAACTAGTCCAGAGCTATCTGCTAGGCCTTGATGTCCACCTGTCAAACATGAAGAATTTCACAGAACATCAACATCAGACAAGGCCACTCAGTGGCCATGATTGATCATGGCAAAATGAAAACCACTCCATAATCATATCCAAACACAGACAAGATATGAACATTGTCCAGGCCACAAAATACCAAACATATCTTCTTCTTCCAGTTACATGGGTGAGGGCTGCTTCCTGCTGCATGTAGCTTTAGCATCTTTCTAGTCTGCCCTGCCTATTTACAATTTATTGAGATACTCAGTCATGGAATTGTCCTCACTTTTAAACAGCATCCAATCCAGAGCAGGAAACTCTCCCAAAATTACACAACCAAAGCCCAATGCTATGATACATTTAACGCTCTTTAACTGAGATGCCCCACAGCTTCTCGTGGTTTAAGTTTATCATTTCCTCACTGAAAGGAGTGATAAGCCCTCCTGTTCAATGACAGGTGTGTTCCTATGGTCATTGGCTGGTGGTCACTGACAGATACTTGGGTACTTGGGTTGGGAGGAGGATAAGGACCAAGTATCTATTGCTTTTCTCAGAGTTGTCAAATTTTGGTTCTTTAAAAGCACTAAACATGCATTACTTTGAAACAAGCTAAATGCACATATTAAAAAAGAACTATGGCCAAAGGTTACATTCACTACAGATCCCTTGACGATGAGATTAAAATTGACATAGCATATGCACCTCATGTGGGTTACTCAAGAACAGCTAACACATACTCTGTTAACTTTATAAAGAGTAATTTAGCATTTGAAATGCTTGGAATTCAGTGGCAAGTGTACAAGAATGAACTTAAATTATAAGTAGTCAATGGGCTGGGCATGATCTTCAAGCAGAGGTGGAATAATTACCACCTGGCCATGGCTCAGTATAAATAATTGGAAGGTCAACAAATGTTTGATGATTAAGACAATAATGAAATGTAATAAGCAATCCACATGTTCTTTTTAAAAAATCAACATACTGTTCTAAAAACATAATTTAAAAAATTTCTTCATGTCTAATACTTGGGCAAGGTTCAAATTTCCAATTGTCTCATAAAAGTCACAAATACCTTTTTTTAAAAAACACACATTTTAAAAAGTGGGCTCTAAATAAGGTCCACACAAGCAACTAACTAACTCCATGTTATTGATTTTTCATATGAATTAAAACAACTGAAAACTCATTTTAAAAACAGCAACTTAGGCCAACAGAAATGGTGATGGAGCAGTTTAATTATAGATTTGAAATGTCTTATTTTTGTTATTTTCATGTGTTGATGAGAAGTGGTGGTAAAGTTGATTCAGACGAAGTCCTCAGATTTGAAAACTAAAGCAGACAAATTTGCAGAGATAGTTTAATTCTATTGAGGTTAAGTACATTCTTGAATCTTTACCAGTCAATGGCAGTGAGAATTTATTTTTGAGATGTTTTGTTGTACCTTGGACTTTAGTAGTGAAAGTTCTTATTGGCAAGTTTGCAGTTACTATGGAAAGAGCATGGTTGTTCAGGGTGTCAGGAACTGTGATAGAACTGAAAAGTAGGCCCTGGCTGGGTAGCTCAGTTGGCTAGAGTGTTGTTCCAATACACCAAGGTTGCTGGTTCAATCTCCAGTCAGGACACATACAAAAATCAACCAATTTCTCTAGCCGGTTTGCTCAGTGGATAGAACATCAGCCTGTGGACTCAAGGGTCCCAGGTTCGATTCTGGTCAAGGGAACATGCCTGGGTTACGGGCTTGGTCCAACATGCAGGAGGCAGCCAATCAATGAGTCCCTGTCATCATTGTTGTTTCTATCTCTCTCTTCCTCTCCCTTCCTCTCTTAAATCAATAAAAATATTTTTTAAAAATTAAAAAAACAAAACAAAAAACAAAAATCAACCAATGAATGCTTAAATAAGTGGAACGACAAATTGATGTTTCTCTCTCTGTCTCTCTGTCTTCCTCTCTCAAATCAATAAATAAAATTTAAAAAAATTTAAAGAAAAGTAATGAGGAGTATTTCATTAATTGGATAGCACACGCTCCTTTTTTAAACAGCATTAATGGCCTCTGAAATAAATATCAGTGTTTTGGGTAAAGGTTTTGCAACAGTTCCCTATTGAGTCATTGTGTTTGTAGAGATTATGACTCATTATACAGTCATGGGCCTATGATTTAAAAGCAATGAAGTAAATTTTAGTGTGAAATGAAAACTAGACAGTTTTCTGCTCTGCCAGACTTTCTGAGACAGATTTTTAAATGAGGGTGTGCCAGGTGCACTCCTACATGACACCCCAGTATTTAGAAGATGTTTCTATACCTTCCTCATGCTTGGCTTCTACCAGGGCATGGTCAGAGATTTGAGAAATAGTTCCGTCAAAAATAAAGAAGAAATAGTTTTTTAAAAGAAGAAAAAGAAAGGGTGTAATATGTTCTGACACTAGGTATCCCTCCAAGTTCACGGCTAGGTTCCTTCCTTCCCTCGGGGCAGGAAATCCAGTGAAATACACAACTATATTCTAGATCTCCCTCCATAGAATGTCTGTTCTACCTACACACTATCACATCTCTTAGCAACCTTATGGCTAGACTTATCATACAAGGATGCCTCTCTCTGAAAGTGGAGTTGTCATCAGAAGTCTTATTCCTCACACTGCAAAAATAAATCTGAAAGACACAAAGTCTTCTGCATAAACTATACCCTTAACATCATGGAAACTTTTTTGAAGTGAAAAAGGATGCTGAGGGATGCCCAACTGGAGGCTTTTCAGAAATAATTGAAGGTCTCCCACTAAATTTGGATGGGCTGAGGTCCCCCTCTTAAACCCCTCCCCTTGTCCATCATTACTAGAAGAACAATATTGTGCACGTTGAATCCTCAAATGTCTTTGTTTCTCAGAAATAAAATTCATTATAGATAAAGTATTAAGTTCCTCAGAATCACAACTTTCTTCCCCCCTTAGATCGTTATCTTGCCACATTTGAGCTCACACTTACCAACTGCTGTCTCAAATTACTTATTAACCAGATACTAACCATATTCGATATCAGAAAAAAATACTAGCCATCTTTGTCTTTTGCTTTACTTTCCCTCTTCAGCGCTCTCATCACCCCATTCAGGGCCATCCTAGGACCCGGTGAGTGGGAACGGGCGGGAGGACCAGCCGAAGGTGGCCCGGGGCAAGCATTTTCATTGTGAAATGATCACTGGAGTCTTTCTGGCCTTGTTTTCCACCCATCCCTCCCTTTCAGCATATCTTCCATGTTGTTCTTTCTCTCCTGCTTTCTTGAATCGCCTGCCAAAAGTCATTTGGATAAACCCATTTGCACCAGAGTCTTGGCAGGTCTGTGAGTTTCCTCACCATGACTTGAATTTCTTTATGAATCTGTAATGGTAAAATCGGAGCTTCTGTGTGATGTTTTTCCAGGTGCCGCTAAGCCTACGTGTTAACCCTGCAAGTGAAGTGATAGCATTGGGAACATTTTTCTCTTTCTGTTATATTGAGCACTATCAGAAATGCATGATTTTTTTACTGGTCCATTTCTTAATTCAGAATTACCTATAAAATGTTAAGGGAACCTCATTTGATTTTTTTAACTCTTTGTGATAAGAGTGAGAATGTGAAGGAGTTAATTTCTATTCTCATGAAGGACTCAATTATTGTTAGGGCACAGGTGATCCAAGAATGTGCCACCTTTTAAAGATGCTGTTACAGTTGCTGGTGGACCCAGATAACAGCGCCAATGTAATCCCTGGTTCCCATACTGAATTAAACCTGCTTTGAGTTATTTAGGTCACATACTGCATAGATGCCCTTCTCTGTGTCATTTCTCTGTAATGAGTGAGTGTGCTTCGGTTTTTCTCTATAATATACGTTTATTTTGGGAGCTCATTAAACGGGTTAGAAAATTTAAATAGGTCTAGCGAGTAGACAGAAGCTAAAGCTGAAGTTAGAAATACTCTGTGGTATTATCTAACACAAGACAAGGATCCTTTTTAACTCTTGGCTGCTACCTACAAAGGAACTGCGAAAGCTGTGAAAATCAG
Source organism: Myotis lucifugus (assembly GCF_000147115.1). Taxonomy (NCBI): domain Eukaryota; kingdom Metazoa; phylum Chordata; class Mammalia; order Chiroptera; family Vespertilionidae; genus Myotis; species Myotis lucifugus. The sequence goes on from NW_005871096.1 coordinate 7,295,090, forward strand.
GCCTACACTTCTTTGATATATGTTTATTGTTATTGCTTAAGAACATTCGTTTTGTTTTAAAAGCAAAAATCCAAATAGATCGTGAATGCTCTTAGCCATTTTGTCCATGTGGGGGTGAAAGTAAGAAAATACTAGATTATATAGTAGAATCCAATTTATCCTCCCCACCCCACCCTTCATATCGCCTTTTGCTATAAATACATGGTTGTAATCCCTCCTTAATCTTAAATTGGTTTGTATTTTTCTAAAGTCTAAGATCACTCCTGAAAAATAAAACTAGGTCCTTAGGGATGAATGAATTAATTGCATTTCAGTAAAGATGCCCTATGGATTCATTTGAGTACACAGGACGGTACAGTTAGTCTGCATCTCTGCATGGGAAGTGGCTAACTTGTGTTTTGAAGGAGTTCATTCCCTCAGTGCCTTATTTATATCCTAAGAAGGAGAAACAGGCCAGTATGTCCAATACCAGAGGACTTCACTTGTTTCAAATGTACAAGAGAAATAATATATTCATCCATGGGAAGAACTGACTCCTGTTTGGGAACTCTTAAAAACCATGATTTCATTCATTAAAGCTTCAAAATTTTAATGATAGCTTACAGTAGTAAAAGAGTTGATAATTACTAATTTAATAAGTAGAAGTGTAAGGAGTTTACCTTGTGTGATAAGCTATAAGATTTTAAATAAGAATTTTTCACATATTCAAAATAGTCTCATTAAGAAATTCTAGATTTTTTTAAAGTACCCAGCTCTCAAATATTTTCTTGTAGGTTGTTTGTTCTCATTTCAACAAGCTCTAAACTTAATGCGTGGAAAACAATGCCAACATTCTTAAGAACTCAGAAAGTGGAGTACTTCAAGGATGGACAGCAGAGGACATGCTAGGAATTAAAAAAACAAGAAAACATTTTCTACATGGTTTTGAGAAGAAGAGGTGATCCACAGAATGGCTATTTGTGAGTAAATAGAAGTGTTTTGAGGATTTTTACAGTTGAAGTCCTTATTTTCTTTTTTTACAAAAAAGGAAATAGCAGTGTATTTGCATGACCTTGAAGACTGATATTTTCAGCCATTACTTAATTCAGCAGCTCTGGCAATGCCCTTTTGTATCATACAAAATAAACAAAGAAGCAGAACATAAGAAGGCCGTGAATTCTTGAGAAATTTTGCTATGTGGATACAGCTTCAGCCTCTATGCACTGCTTTTTCAACATGATAACCGTGATATCCTTCCTACAGCATAGCTGTGAGAATTGGACCAATAATAGATATTGCAACTCATTTGGAGACAACTTTAAAATATATTTTAATTGATTTCAGAGAGGAAAGGAGAGGGAGAGAGAGATAGAAGCATCAATGATGAGAGAGAATCATTGATTGGCTGTCTCCTGCACACCTTCTGCTGGGGGTTGATCCCACAACCCAGGCATGTGCCCTGACCAGGAATTGAACCATGATCTCCTGGTTCATAGGTCGCCACTCAACCACTGAGGCATGCTGGTTGGGCCATTTGGGGACAACTTTAATCAATGTCACCTGTGAACCATGACTAGACCAAACAGCAAGATCACATCATCTGCAATAACCTACTCAAGTGAAGGCCAATTTTTATCACCAAATCTCTGCTAGATAAAGTGAGGACAACTGACCCGTGCACATACAAATTCCAGAGATGGGCCCTGATGTGAGACATTTGCTGACCAGGCAATGTATGTTTGGGTTTATTGTGTGCTAAGCACTGTCCTAATATGTAAATAGCTTAAAATAAATTGTATTGGGTCCTTGTGGATCTAAAATATGTAGTTGGAGTGACTAAACATTAAATTTAGTGATGATCATAGGAAACCAAAAGTTTATATGAAAGGAGCCAATTAGCCATGTGTTAAATAGGGTTTTTAAAGAGAGAGTGCTGTAGATTAGACAAGAAAGGCAAAGGGAAGAGACAGCAAGTAGCACAGGCAGCCAAATGGAGTGGTAGATGTTAAATATAAATAACTTTAGACATCCTCAAGTGCAACTTCAAACCTGTTGGAAAGTCCCCGATTTGCAGAAAACAGCAGATGAACCATGAGTGTGGCAGCCAGGAGAGCTAAATGGTGAAACCATCCCCAGGGATGCTGCATCATCTAGTTATACCAAGCACATCCTGTTGCCGTGGGGACAAGAATTGTAAAGCAGCCAACATCTTGAACTTAAAAAAAAAAAAAAGACCTCTAGGTTATATACCAATTTATTTTTTAACAATGACATTTTTGTGCTCAATCCTTGACTCTCTCAAGCTGATATATACTTAAATTTGGTTGGCTCAGAGAAAACTTCATGGATGTGAGTTTGAATAAAAATGTAAGCATTGTTTGTGTGTGTGTGTGTGTGTGTGTGTGTGTGTGTGTGTGTGTGTTTCCTAACCTACAATATATGAAACACTAAAAGAAATAGTTTGCTCACACCTGCTTCCTCTCTAGGATATCCTGGGATTTTTACTACTATTCTATGTTAATTGCCAATATGACCCCCCCCCCCATGTTTACTCTCAAATGATGTTCAGGGACACAAAAATAGCAAACCAATGGAAGCATGCAATAGCCGGTAATTATTTCTAGCCCCTGTCAGCTGAAAATTGAGAGTTAAAGCCTTGAGGAAAGTGCTGTTTTGTGCTGTAGCTGATTGCATCTGCTACATAAAATATAGTTTCCTTTGAGGTTTTGAAAGATATATCCTTTGGAAAGCCTCAATACCATGATAAAATCGAGCTTATAACACTTTGTCAGCTCAGACTCAAGGGATTTTCCACAAGTAGAGAGTTCATGTTCAATGTTTAGAAGAAAACAATAGCAACCACCTCAAACAGTTGTGTCCTATACTGGAAATGTAAGGGGCATCTGAATATACATACATATTTACACATACATTCTAAAATTTGTTCCATGTGTTGTGAAGAAATGAAATCCGTCCATTTTGGTGAGCAGTAATCATTTCAATTTTAAGCCCTAAACTGATCGAGATAACTTACATTCATTCATTACGACTGTTTGCTAGGCATCTACTGTGTGTCAGGTGCCCTTTAAGCACAGGACACAAGTCCCATTCCTCATGGAGCTGGGTATTAAAGTGGGCGACTGACCCTGTTAGTGTAGTTTCACCTACCAGGAGAGGCTAGCTAGCCACCTAGTGCAGACAGACTTAAGTAAACAATCTCTAAATGCTCTGTAATCTGAATGTATTATATATTTTTGTTTGGTATTTATATGAATGCTACAGGTAAAAGAGCTGTTCTCAACATGTTGCAGCGTGTAAAGATTATCTGATATTTCACAACAAAGTTAAAACCAAATGCTTTTAGATCTGATTGTTTTGTTTATCTTGACTGTTAGAGTAAAGTAATTATTAACAGTTAGGCTTGAAGCAAAGCAAACTGCTCTATTTCACAGAGTTACCAAGACTATTCCCCATTGTTGTCAAATATGGTGTCTGTTTTATTCACTATTTACTAAAAAAAATGGTTTAAGTTGGTTATAGTTGCACAAAACTACTATAATGACTAAGAAATTGTAGATATTTATAGGATCGTTTTCCCCCCCTATAATGAATTAGCTCTTTTGACTGGTTGAGGATCCATTTTCATGAGGTCAGATCACTGGATGGAATTTTGAATTCTGGAAACTTCAAAACGCTCATTATGTGATATAACATTCAAATTAAATTTGAGAGGAAATGCTTCACTAGAATCCATTTCCTGACCATGTCTTTGTAAACAAATGTGTTTGGAAACTTCCTCTAGCCAATGCCACCTCTTTTTTGTCATCCCTGTTTGTGTTCTTTTGTGATAATTAGATATTTAAATGTTGAAATTGATTAAGCTTAAGTTTGTAAGATACATACGATGCCAGAGCTGGAAATGATTCCTAGGTCCCCTTATCCCGCCTCCTTGTTTTATGATCGAGGACACTGAGGATGAACTAGCTGCAGTGAGGAGGTTTCACTGCAGAGCTACATCTGCGAGCAATCAGTTCCATATTCCAGCTCCAGCACCTGACTTGGGTGAAAAGGAAAGATTTATTTTTAAAAAATATATTTTATTGATTTTTTACAGAGAGAACGGGAGAGGGATAGTTAGAAACATCGATGCGAGAGAAACATCAATCAGCTGCCTCCTGCACACTCCCCACTGGGTATGTGCCCGCAACCAAGGTACATGCCCTTGACCGGAATCGAACCCGCGACCCTTGAGTCCACAGGCCGACGCTCTATCCACCGAGCCAAACTGGCTAGGGCAGTGGTAGGCAAACTGCGGCTCCCGAGCCACATGCGGCTCTTTGGCCCCTTGAGTGTGGCTCTTCCACAAATACTACGTGTGGGCGTGCACGTACAGTGCGATTGAAACTTCGTGGGCCATGCGCAGAAGTCGGTTTTCGGCCTGGGCGAGTCTATTTTGAAGAAGTGGCGGTAAAAGAAGTGGGGGGTAGACATATAGAGAGGATGAACGAAAGGAGATAGACAAAACAAGTATACAAGATGAGTGTGGATGGGAGAGTTGGAAGGGGTCAACCTCAGCGAATGTACCTCAATCAGATTGAGGAAGTTTTTAGCAAAGGCCAGTTTAAGAGTCCCCTAATTAAGTTAATAACAATGTACCTACCTATATAGTTTAAGTTTAAGAAATTTGGCTCTCAAAAGAAATTTAAATCGTTGTACTGTTGATATTTGGCTCTGTTGACTAATGAGTTTGCCGACCACTGGGCTAGGGCAAGATTTATTTATTTATTTTTTTAATATATTTTATTGATTTTTTACAGAGAGGAAGGGAGAGAGATAGAGAGTTAGAAACATTGATGAGAGAGAAACATCGATCAGCTGCCTCCTGCACATTTCCCACTGGGGATGTGCCCGCAACCCAGGTACATGCCCTTGACCGGAATCGAACCCAGGACCCCTCAGTCCGCAGGCCGAGGCTCTATCCACTGAGCCAAACCGGTTTCGGCGAGAGATTTATTTTTTTAAATAAAAGAGTTACATGTAAGCTTTACACACTCACTGAATTGGAACTGTTAAACAGTTCACAACTCACTTAAATATTATTTCTTTCTGTAGGGGAGGAAAATGGTTCCTTTCTTCCCTTCTCTTCTTTATATAGAGGAGGGAATTGGAAGAGGCTTGAGACTTTGAGTGAAGAAGAGAGAAAGAGAAAAGGAAAGAAGGAAGGAAGGAAGGATGGAAAGAAGGAAGGAAGGAAGGAAGGAAGGAAGGAAGGAAGGGAGGGAGGGAGGGAGGGAGGGAGGGAGGGAGGAAGGGAAGAAAGAAAAAGGGAAAAGAGAAGGAGAGATTTTAGATGGACCTTACTGTTCTAAGAAAAATTCAGCATTGTCATCTGGGAGGTCTTAATCCAAAGTCTCCACGGCTACAGGAACCCCAGGTCTCCCAGAGGCTGACCTGCCTTAGTATCACTGCCATCCCCAGTCACTTGCGAGCAGCCAATGGGAAGGTGTGGCCCTAGCACATTGAGGTGGTGGGTTCCAGAGCTTAGCAACTGGGACATTATTTAGTTACACTCTCAGCAGTCAGACAGTCAGAGACCTCAGAGACACATTCCTTTTTTTTTTAATCCTCACCTGAGCACATGCTTTTATTGATCTTAGAGAGGCAGGGAGAGAGATAAACATCAATGTGAGAGAGAAACATCGATTGGTTGCTTCCTGTACATGCTCCACTCTGACCAAGGATTGAACCTGAAACCTAGGTATGTACCCTGTCTGGGAATTGAACCCAAAACATTTTGTTGTGCAGGATAATGCTCCTAGCAATTGAGCCACCTGACCAGGGCAAGACACATTCTTATAACCACTTTAATTTACCTTGTACATATTATGGTCTTAATTTATCTTGAGCAGAGTACTTTCCATTTTTGTTAATCTATTTAATATGTAATGATAAAAACCATTTTTGAGTGTTTACCATGTTGTAAACACTTAAAATCTTTACATACATTATGTCATTTCATCGTCACAATTACCCCATTATTATTATTATGCCCATTTTATACAAGATTACTTGGTTTTTGCACAGACAGGCTGTGATGGACTATTACGTCATCTTGGTTAAACTGAGAACTGTTTCCCAGCATCCCCTCACCTATATGATCTCTTTACTATTGAGCTCGTCAAAAGAAGAACTTGCAAAAAGTTTGACAACTGGAAGTAACGTGGCAGACATCACTCTCTGAAAGTTGTTTTGCAGCCAGAATAGATGATGGACAGATGAAGTGGTGATCACTGGGTTCTGCACGTCTTAGTTCTCCTTTGCTCAGCTGGTAGGTCTTCTCCCAGCCTGCTGGCCCTGAGGATCATCAGAGGCCTCATGTACACCCCTGGGTGCTTCGCCGTGGTCCCAGAGAGTGGGTCTTCACAGAAAGAACAACTCTTTGTAGCTCTACTTGGGATCCCCTTTTATGATAATTAATTTAGTAAATGGATGTAGTGAGCATCTCAGAGTAGCTGCTTGCTAGTATGTCTGATCCTCTAAACCAGGGGTTCTCAACCTGTGGGTAGCGAACCCTTTGGGCAGCGGTTCTCAACCTGTGGGTTGCGACCCCTTTGGGGGTCGAACGACCCTTTCACAGGGGTCGCCTATGACCATCGGAAAACACATATATAGTTACATATTGTTTTTGTGATTAATCACTATGCTTTAATTATGTTCAATTTGTAACAATGAAATCGGGGGTCATCACAACATGAGGAACTGTATTAAAGGGTCGCGGCATTAGGAAGGTTGAGAACCACTGCTCTAAACCAAGCATGTCAAACTCATGGCCCGCCGGCAGCATGCCCCGCTTATTTGGCCTGTGTTAGCCTTTGAGTTTGACATGCTTACTCTAAACTCTTCCTTTTAGACTTTCACTTTGCTGGCTCCTCCCACAGTTGCAAAGTCTACTTTCTATAATAAATCCCTTTTGCCAGAACAGATGGTGACTCTCCTCCCCTGCCTGAAGCTGACTGATAGAATAACAGTGTAATAAACATTTATTGAATGAATGGGCAATTTAGACCTAGCTTAGGGATTGAGATCTGTGCAGTTAAGCTTTAAAGTCCAATAATATGCACTTTGGGTTAAAGTAAGCACAATCCAATTTAGTATTTAATATTTGTTTCAAATACTAAATATGCAAGAAGAAAATTTGACTGGACATTATTAACATTAAAGTACCTCACTATAGTTTTCCTGTACAAGAGTTCATCCTACTGTTATACAATGTGTGATGTGAGTCCAAAATTTCATCAAATAAAAATTAAATAAGTTCAAATGTACCTGGCTGAGAACCCAGAATTTTGTGTCCTAGAAAGCAGGGCAAAGCATTTTAGTGAAGAAACTTTTCAGAGCAGGCATTATCAGACAAGCCTCTAATATTAAATAATTTCTAATGTGCCTAAAATTGGCTGCAAAATATACTTTCAGGATGCTGAATGGAGTCATTTAATATTATTATGTCAATATATAAAAATAAGTGTTAAAAATATCTTTCCAAAACAATGGCTTTCTCATGTTATAGCAAACATTTTTATGAGAGTAATATTACAAGACATTTATCTTTCGTCTGCTTTTTTTCCCTTACCACTATATTTTTATTGAGTTCAGAGAGGAAGGGAGAGGGAGAGAGAGATGGAAACATTAATGATGAGAGAGAATCATCGTTTGGCTGCTTCCTGCACACCCCATACTGAGGATCAAGATGGAAACCCAGGCATGTGCCCTGACTGGGAATTGAACTGTGACCTCCTGGTTCATAGGTCAACCACTGAGCCACGCTGGCCGGGCTCTTCTGCTTTTCAACTTTAAATATTGAACAATACAGCATCACACCAACCTGGCAGAAAAAAAATCCTATATAATAAAGAGCTAATATGCTAATTAGACTGAACAGCTGAATGACCTTCCGGACAACCTTCTAGACAAAGCCAGGGCTGCAAGGGCCGAGCCCCCTTGCACAAATTTTGTGCATCGGGCCTCTAGTAGGGCCAAATAGCAGTCACACCACACAGGTCTTTCCTGTGTTTGCTCTGTGTATCTACTGTGCCTCAGCCCCCAATCTCTTTTTCTATAAGCTTCTGCATGTTACAGCTCTGCCAGCTGACATCTTATCTGGTTCTGCCTGTGGGAGTCACTGGAGGCGTTCATAAGGGGGAGGAAGAGCAGAAATGACCTTCCTTCTCGGTCTTGTTGTTTTTTTTTTTCCCTCTCAATTCTGCCTAGCAATGCAATTAACCCCCAGAGTGATTGTTCCCACTCCTTTTGGCATTTCCAGAACAAGTCTCACCAGATGCCTTAGAGAAACCAGCACCAGCCAGGTGGGATCGCGATCAAAAGTCTGAGCCTCAGTTCTGTAGGCCCCTCCTCTAAGTTGCTACTCTAGTAAATTCCATTTTTCCATTTTGTTCGCACAGCCCTTGGGGAAGTCATTGTTTATTCTTTTTAGCTCTGGGTTTATTCCAGTGTTCCCTTTATTCTCTCAGGGCCTTCCACAACTGGGTCACCATTTCATATATTAAAATCCTCTTTGTGGAAACACTCAATGTGAAATCCGTTTTCTTGAAAAACCTGGTTTGATATTCTCACTGTTATATGACTTATAACAAATAAAAGGGGATTGATATCTTCCCTGCCTCCTTCTTCCTTTAATTATTGATGAGTGATTCTAAGGTATGTCTTACATGGCTTCAAGAAACATCCTATCAGCTACCAGGGGGCATCTGCAGTTTTTTTCTTTTTGATTCCTCGTGACATCTGTTGCCAAGGCCTTGAAAGCTATAAAACCCAGGTTCTGCTAATAGGCATCAAAGGTGAGATCTTGCCTGGAAGTCCAAATACAGACCTGCTCCTCATTCTGCTGCTCAACCTACTGTGCTCTCTTCTTGCTCCAAAAAAAAAAATCCATCATGATATAACCTCTACTTTCCAGAGCTGCTTTCTTTGAGGTACTTTGCATATGAATTTTGTGTTGGGCACTCAGTATCTTTTAGACAAGGAGGCAACAGCTTTCGCTTTTAGACTTATTTTATTACAAGTCCTACTCCAGGGCAGAGGTCTAAGTCACAGGGCGGAGCTGCAGGGCAACCTGTGTCACTGATAGAAGGAAGTACTTAGAGTTACCCACGATCCCACAGAGGTGAAGAGATCCCACCCCCATGCCTGCCCTGATTCCACCAGATCATCATCAATTTCATCTGTTTTATTTTCATTTCCTTTGAAGATTTCATTTGAACAAAGGAGTCTTCTGCTATAAATATATTTTCAAGGCTGCTAGCATAGGACCTCCAGGTGTGCCCAGATTGACCTAAATCCGAACATAAAAATGCCCAAGTTTCAAGCTGAGACCATCACTATAAATGTAAAAAAATATTTACATGGCCCATGATTCTTAGGATTCAATATATAAATTTCTCCCAAGTTTTATAACATTGAATAAAGAATAAATTCTTCCTTTATTTGTTGAAGAATATTAATGTGTGTACATGATCTTCTAGGAGACTCAAAGCTTACTTTCCTTGAAATTGTATTTGAGGTTTCAAAGAAGTTATTGGAAAAGATGTGGTAGTTACACTTAGTGCTTTGGAGGCTCCAGAGTACAAGAAAAACTCCCATAAATTAAAAAGATCATAAATCAGAACCTGTGAATTTCACTAGTTAAACAAGAGAAAATTAAAGAATGTATTGAACTTTAGAGATCTCTAATAACACACAGTACCTTGAATTAATATGCATTAGTTTCAAGAAGTAAATGAAATTTTCATATGAAAGCTATAAAGTACTAACAAAGTGAGGTGTAGATATTTGTAGTACTCTTCTCAATAAAAGTCAATACTTAGGCAAATATTTGAAAAGGTAAAAAAGAAAAGAAAGGGAAATGAAAATACAGAAATTTAAAAGAAGTCAGAAGTCTATATAGTGGAAGCCATTAAAAACAGACTTATTTCTGTCATTGTGTTAACACTATATATTAGTGTTTATTAGTTAAAACTAGCAAAATGTGAAAAATAGTTCTCAAACATTGGGTCATTTACTTGTGATATTTTCAATAATTTCTGTGTGATTCCATAGATTTTTCATATTGTTTTGCAGAGGAAAATGGGTCCCAATAGACATTTCTATAGAATTGTTTGATGTGTTCTGTCCTTATGGATTTTGGAATGGATTGCTCTCATAGATTTTTCTCTCTTGTGTTCTCCAAGTTAATCTCATAGGTCGCTCAATGGTTTTCACAGTGTTTTTAATTAGGATAAATATTCTTTACTGCCTATGATGTGACTTTTAATTGGTGAGTAATACCTATTCATGTTTAGTTTTCTTATTTATGATCCATTTAACCCAGTAGAAATAAATGAGACTGTTAATAGCTTTAGTGATTAATCCTTGACCTTTGTGGACATGTCTCATTCATGGACTCAACTGCATGAGCTCAATGTTGATCCTTTATGCTTTTATTCAATCTACATCTTAACAGCATCACAGAGACACAGCAAGTATTTTTTAAAATATATTTTTATTGATTTCAGAGAGGAAGGGAGGAGAGAGAAAAGAAACATCAATGATGAGACTCACCAATTGGTTGCCAACTGCACACCCCCCACTGGGGATTCAGCTCACAACCTGGGCATGTGCCCTGACCCGGAATCAAACTGACCTCCTGGTTCAGAGGCCGATGCTCAACTACTGAGCCACGCTGGCCAGGCATAGTATGTGTTTTTTATCTCTAGGTTGATCAATGATTTCCAATGACTTTATAATAATTTTGGAGAGTTAGTTGCATCTTCCATTAGAAAGATCAATATATTCCCATCCTTATGAAGAAACTTTTGTTGACTCAGACTTCACATACCATTCCAGCCAAATAGCCCCAGTATTCAATTTCTAGCAGAAAAAAATTAGTTAATATAAACATTCTAAAGCTAAAACACTATTTTTGGTAGGAATCTCTAACTAGCCTGTAGCCATGACTCAGATACAAAACTGCTAGTTTTCCTTAAAGAACATTCACCCCTCATGGTTTTAGTACTAGAACCCTGGGATTTTAACTGAACATATGATTGCACAGGATAACGATTTCATTTCTCAGCCACCCGTAAAGCTAGGTGTAGCCATTTGTTTAAGTTCTAGCCCATAAGATATGGGTAAATGAAATGGCAACTTCAGATATAGACTATAAAAGACTATATTGTGTCCTTTCTTCTTCTTCCTTTCCCTTTTCCCACTAGCTTGGATGTGGGTGTGATGGTGAGAGCTACAGTAGCCATCTTTGTCCATGAGATATGCACCACATGTTGATGAAGACATAAAGAGCTTAACCCATTTCTGAACTACTTTTACATGAGTTAAGAGAGGAATAAACTTCTATCTTATTTAGGTTGACTTTTATTTTTGCCTTTGTTCCAACATCTAAACAGGTATCCTAACTCATAAAAACTGAAATACATTAAAATCCTATAATAGGTTCTTGAATAGAGTGGGTAATTCTGGCTCAACCACTTATTACCGGTATGAATTTGAGCAAAGTAGTTAAAGTCTCTTATCCTCAAATTCAATTTCCTTCTAAAAATTGTGGGTTGCTATGAGGATTAACATAGTTAGGTCATGGGATTGTTCACATTGGTACTTGCCACAAAATAAGCCTTCAAAAATATTAGCTATCATTATTATTAAAGCAGTTTGCCAACCCATTTAGTTATATGGATGTACTAGAGGCCTGGTGCATGAAAATTCATGCACTGGAGGGGGGGGGGGGTCCCTCAGCCTAGCCTTCTCCCTCTCACAGGCTGGGAGCCCTCAGGGGCGGGAAGCGACCCAGCGATCAGGGGAAGGTGACGCCCCCATCACACTTCTACTGCTGCCACTGCGGGCAGCGCAAGCCCTCGGCCAGCCCTTGTTACCTGAGCCTCGGGCGGCCCTGGGTGGCTGGGCAGCTGCCATCCGAGGCTTTCCTGCACCTCGGGCCGGCCCTGGGTGGCTGGGGAACTGAAGGGACTAGGGGACTCCGGAGGCAGGCGTGTGGAGCAGCTGGACCCGCCTGGCTGTGCTGCACAGCTGCCGCCCCCAGCGGGGCTGAGGAGACTGGGCGCTGCCATCTTGTGGCTGTGGGTACCTCCATCTTTGAGGGCATGGCAGTCAATTAACATATTCCCTCTTTATTGGCTGTGGGCACTGCCATCCTGTGAGGGCATGATAGTCAATTAGCATATTCCCTCTTTATTAAAAAGGATTTTTGGCAAATAACAATTTCAATAGTTCCTTTGGAAATCATGTAACCAAGCTAGTTAAACTAGTTATTGATTGTAAGGATACTTTAGTAAGATCTTTTAGGGTTTAGATCACAATTTTTTTTTAAATCCTAAATTCACAAATTTTCTAGGTTAAATTTTTCTATGATATGGAACTTTATGATATTTATTATTTTTATGCTATGGGTTGGATTATATTCAGGACTTATTTTTAAGTAAAATCTTACCTTTACCCAGAGAGGCATCTTCTTTCACTTTTCCATGAAGAGGTGGACTGATCTATTGCTGCTCATATCGCTGAGGTTCTATAATTCTCATTTGAGTTTGCCAGTCCTATATCCAGCTTGGTGTCTATGAAATTTGAACAGAATACTGCATGTTGGCAACATTTTAAAGATTATGTCCTTAAACCATGCCCATCAAAACATTCTCAATAGCCTTGTTGTAAGAAGCTATAGTTATTCATCTTCTTTGAAGGACTGATTTTTAGAATCTGGGGTTCCCCAATTACGCTGGATCAGCTCTTCTGAAAGTGTGGTTCAGTAAACTAAATGTGTTAAACAAAAAGATGATTTCCTTATCAAATAAATCTAGGGGATGCTAAATTAAACAAGGTTCAACATATTTTTGGTGTGTTTTTTTTTTTCTGCAGGACTCCTGTGAAAACTTTAATATGATAAATATTCCATAAATCTCTAGGAGAGAGTATTAATTGAAGAATTTTTCAGAACTTATTGATCAAGTAGTGTTTGCTTTTTATAAAGCAGTATGTGGACCTAATATGAAAGCCTAGTTTTGAAATGCTAATTTTATGATTGGCTTAAGCATGGCCATTGGAGAGCGGAATGGTCATATGGATTCTCTGTTGGCATAACCATCCCATCAGGTTCAACTGTTAGTCAAAGGCTTTATTGGATCTGTCCCTTCTTCCTTAAACCCCTTTAGACACTATGTATTAAAGTAATGACCATTCCCAGGGCCTATCCTCAGGCCTGAATCTCAGCTTTCTCTTCTTCCACTGAGATCCCTGTTGGCCTACTAGACAAGAACTTTTTCTTTTTTCAAGACTTTGAAGTGCTGTCTTGTCTATTAAGCAAATCCATCTGCTCTGAATTCACAATGATACCAATATGGCTTGTGGATGACCCACCTGCTAATGTTATTGACTGAACCCATTTTTTTTCCTCACAAACTATTATAAGTAATAAGATTATTTTCAGTACTCAAAGATGCCACAAGGAACCTGTAAGCTGAAATTCAAAATGAATAGCTAGCATCCTAGAAATCATAACTAAATAAACTATAAATTTCATTAACTGTAAGAAGAAAGTTGAATCAGAACATTGTTGATTGTACTCTTGATACAATATACTAGATGATATTTGAGGGAGTGGATGGATGACTCTGCAGACTTGGGTCCTGTTATTGTTTTGTATTGTTTAATAGGAAGATTACAGTCTTGTACAGGCTTATACCTGGGACACGCCTTGCTCAATGTAAGATTTTTATCAATAACACAGAGATGAAAGCTGCATTACAGTTTGTTATCTGGGTAAACCTTTGGCTAAGGATGCAAGAATCCATTTAAGTAGCCTAACTGCAGTCACTACTTATACTAATAATACTTCAGTTAAAGGAGAGGTGGCCTGATGTTGTAATTATGGTGAAGTCGGCCTATACCTCTGATAGTGGTACTAAGCTTGAATTCCAGATACTGTATACCATTTACAAGGTATGTGGCCTTGGGCAAGTTACTTAAACTCTTAAACCTCTAAGTATCCTCATCTATTAAGTGAGACTAATAACAGAATCTAATTAATAGAGTTGCTTGGGGATGGAGGGAGATAGTTTATGTGCTGAGCTTGTATATTAGTAACAAGCATTTAATAAATACGACCACCCACACATGCAGGCACTCCTACAAACATGAGTGGCTCCAGCTTGGTGGATGTAGTGACACATTCTTTTTATAATCTGTATCTACCAAATGATATACTTAGCCCTAGGCCAGTGGTTCTCAACCTTCTGGCCCTTTTAATACAGTTCCTCATGTTGTGACCCAACCATAAAATTATTTTCATTGCTACTTCATAACTGTAATGTTGCTACTGTTATGAATCGTAATGTAAATATCTGATATGCAGGATGGTCTTAGGTGACCCCTGTGAAAGGGTTGTTCGACCGCCAAAAGGGTCGTGACCACAGGTTGAGAACCGCTGCCCTAGGCTGTTATTCAATATATTAGTCATGTTAGATGTAGTATGTAAAGCAGCTTGAGGGGCAGCTGTGAAGAAAGGTAGACAACAGTTAGTACATCTGTAATAATGACGGCAGTGTATCTTGACCCTTGGTGAAGGCTGTGGAGTGTATGTGAGAAGTCGGGGTAGGCATGCAATTTGTTGAAAGAAAGCAACTTAATATACTCAAAAGGGGGCTGAGGAGGGGCATCAAAATCTGGCTGAGAGGAAGTATTCGAAGCATCTCAGGAGCATCTAAATCAACAGGTAGACTCCAACAGTGGTTTTTGGGGGATAGTGGAGACAGAGTTGGGGAGAACTAGGAGAGAAAGAGCTAGAAAATTACAGCTGCATGCACTAGTTAAGAGACTACCTTTCCTCTCAATCTCCATTTCCCAATGAACACACCCTTGAGGGAGGGATCTGATGTAGTGAATGAGGGAAGAGGTGAGTAGGTGAGAGAAGAAAGTTCTCTCTGATTCCACTCACTACCCCCAGGAAGGCTTCCTGACCTGAAGCAGGCTTGTAGGAAAGGGGTTGGTGACTGAGGACAGCACATTATATATTGAATGGACTGTACTGGATTTAGACTGTCTTGCTAAATCATTTTGGACATTTTTGTCATATAATTTACATTGTTCTTGTCATTGACACAGAACAGAAAATCTAAGGGCCCACCCTATATTTCATTCAGGGGCAGAAGAAAAGTTAAGTTCAAAAGCACAGTTTGGAAGGAACAATGGAAGAAAGACTAAAGTTCTTTTTTATTTATTTTCTTTATCCATTTATTTATTGGCAGATACTTAGGTTCTTTCCATGTCTTGGCCAATGGAACCGGGAGCAGATATCTTTTTGAGTTAGTGGGGTTTTTTTTTCGTTTTTTTTTTAATTTTTTTATTGCTTAAAGTATTACAAAGGGTATTACATATGTGTCCTTTTTCCCCCCCGCCCTTGACAATCCCCTGGCCTCCCCTACCCCCCAGTGTCTATGTCCATTGGTTATGCTTATATGCATGGGTTTTGTTTTTGCTATTAAATTTTTTTTCAATTATAGTTTGCATTCAATATTATCCTGTATTAGTTGCAGATGTACAGCATAGTGGTTTACAGAGAGGTCTCCTGCTCTTGCAAATACCCACCTGGCTCCATACATAGTTATTACAATATTATTAACTATATTCCCTGTGCTATAGTTTATATCTCTGTGGCTATTATGGTTTTATTTTTCTTTATTTGTTGACAGTATTACATATGTCCCAGCTGGCTGAATAAGACATTTACCAATCTAATGATTGTATGAATGTCTTGCTTCTTATTTGAAAGTGCACTCTGCACTTTATAAAGATAATCTCATGAGTTAAATTGGTGTGTGTTTTTTATTATTATGACTGCTTTAGTAAAAATTGTCCACACCCAGGGCACAAAGAAAAGTGATAGATTTCAGTGCTGTTTTCTTTTCTTTTTGGAAATAAATGAAGAAAAAAAACACACCCTCCTTTTTTAGTGGCCTAGTAACTGTAATGAAAATGCCAAGCATTCGTGGCTGAATGAATGCACGAGCAGCAGTTCCTTTACAAGTGAGAGAAAGGAAAGTTCAGCCAAGCATGACTGCCACGGTCTCCTTAATACGCTTGCAAAATGTGCCAGCAGACACCATGTATTCAGATGGCTAACCCAGATTGAAGGTGAAGTATTGTGGGTAAGAGTTTCCACAGGAAAAAATATCAAACCATTACACAGGATGCTTCAGAAGCCATGTGGAGCGAAGGAAATGCAAACTTGAGAGTCGGGTCTTTGAAGGGCTGTGCACCTGCCGTGCAGCGTTACTGAGGTGGTATGTCATATTTTACACATAGGAAATGACAAATGGCAGATGAATATCTTTTCTAAAAATGTGTTTTAAAAAAATGGAGACTACTATCTTTCCAGACAGAGACAGGCTATATGGAACTTTGTTTTTCTCTAAAGTAAGAACAGACATTGATGGCATAGAAGTTACTAGTACAATGTACAAACGACCTGAAGTCAGTGATGACTGAACTTTTAAATCATGTGTCCATTTCTGGCATTCTTAGATACAGAGAGATTAACTTGGTTAGTATCTTCATTCTCAAAATCTACTGAAACTTTTTCATCAAGTGCTGGGATATTCTTATCTTCTATTCCCCTTCTTAATTACCTGCTTCAGGGAAAAATTATTGAATTTGTTTACATAACACAAAAGAGGTGCTTCACAGTTAAAAAGTTAAATTTCCCCTAATATTGGAATTCTACAGTAGAAACTGGAATGAATTGACTCTGTTGTCCATTTTATTTCCTAAACATAGAGGTATCAAATGACAAATACCAAATAATTTTTATAAATCACTCAAAAAATGGTGAGTTAGTCATATCTATTATTTGTAAGTCATAGTCTACAAAAGCATATGCCCTGAAATTTTTACTGATTAGACTGTAGAATCTTTTCGGATAGGTACAACAGAAAGTGATTCAAAGGATGGTTCCTGGCATCATATATATGTTCCATCAAGTAGTAACATTTGCAATTTAACCTCTCTGCATCTTAAGTTATTCAGTTGATATATAGGCATACTAATAATAATACCTTCCATCAAGAGTTTTTTTGAAGACCATGTAAGATAAGAAAATAGTTATGTTCTTCTCTGCTTTAGTCCCTTTGATGACTTCCCATTCCCTTCTGATAAAATCCCCAAACCTCAGCACGACCTATAAGGCCTTACATAATGTACCTGCCTGTCCCTCCAGCTTAATCTTGTTCTATTC
This sequence comes from Myotis lucifugus, assembly GCF_000147115.1. Lineage (NCBI taxonomy): Eukaryota > Metazoa > Chordata > Mammalia > Chiroptera > Vespertilionidae > Myotis > Myotis lucifugus. The sequence goes on from NW_005871096.1 coordinate 7,312,377, forward strand.
TATTCACTACCCAGCTGATAGACTTTCTTTCAGTTCCTCCAAAACAAATGATCTTTACAAATGCTCTTCTTTGCCTGGAATATATCTCTAACTACCCCCTCCCGCCCCCCGCCCCTGCCCCCCACACACACAGCACATGCAGCTGACTCCCAACAGCCTTTCCTTCCCAGTTTAAACATCACTTGTCACTTATTTAAAGTGATTTATCCATTAAAAACCATTCCTTCCCCTATTATTCTCAGGCATAAAATCGTGTTCATTCCTAATAAAACAAATGTTAGGTACCTTGTTTGAAATGAATGGAAAGATAGGAATCAAGCAGATGAAGAAGGAATTATTACTTTTATTACCTCTAGACAAATGTCAGACTATGTAAGCCATGGAGAGATTTAAACTTCCCATAGGTTTACAGCTCAGAAGAGCAACACAGAATGTGTGTGTTGCAAGAATGAGGGAATGAAAGAGCAGGGCTCATGGGCCAGTTTCTCCTTCCAAATGCACTAAATAAACAAGTTACCACAGTATCACACAGGACAGTGAGTGTGTGAGTGTGTGTGTGTGTGTGTGGTGGGGGGTGGGAGTGGGAAAGAGAGATTGGGCGGGGGGGTTAGAAAATCCTTCTACATGAAGTAAAGATTGGGAGTAGGGGGAAAACATTTTCTCCATCCCAAATTAAATTGTATAAATTTGAACCCTATACAATAACCATTTTTGAAGTTAATATCAGCAAATTCAAATTGTTTAAACATAACCATGCATGCATATGTTCTATGCACATGAAATATATAGATATGTTTGCATATATAGAAATATTATATTGTGTATGTAATATATGTGTCAATGTATATGAACTGTATACATATAGTATGCAGGCATACCTCGTTTTGTTGTGCTACATTTTATGCACATTATAGGCATTTTGCTTTTTACCAATAAATGGCAAGACCCTCCACCAACAAAAAGAGTACAACTCACTATATTTTGACACTTTATTATGGTGATCTGAAGCAGAATTTGCAGTATCTCTGAGTTATGCCTGTACTCTACTATACATCATATGTACATGTCATACATATATCTGCGTGATTATTATTATACTAGTGGCTCGGTGCATGGATTTGTGCACATTGAAAGGAAAATAATTAAAATATATAATTTAATATTGCTATTTGCCCTTTCTCCTTCAGCACCTGGGAGCTGCGTGGTGGCTCCGTTCCCCACCGCTGCCACCGCTGTTTGCCGTCTGTGGGGAGAGAGATAGAAACATCAATGATGAGAGAGAATCATTGATTGCCTTCTGCATGGCTCCTACTGGGGATGGAGCCCACAACCCAGACATGTGCCCTGACCAGGAATTGAACCATGACTTCCTTGTTCATAGGTCAAGGCTCAACCACTGAGTGCACCAGCTGGGCTTGCCTTATTTTAAGAACTCAATAGATACTAGCTATTGTGATGATCACACTGCCACTACTTCTGCTCAGAAAAAATCCTTAATATTTGTATATTAATTTTTGATCTGGGCTGTGTAAGTTCCATTTCACAAGTCCATAACCTTGCTTCAAGTTTCCCTCATATAGTTTATCTTCCACGGAGCATATTTTCAGGTAACGTCCCATAGTTGCAACCTCCACAGCTCCTAAGGCATAACCTCAAGGAGAATAGGGTGAGTAGCAACTATGGCAAACTTGAGAGTGTACATCCTGTCCAAAAAGGGTAGCCAGTTTTCCAATCCCTTCAAACTTGCTTTGTGAAAATGTGATGTTAGTGCTGTCAGATATTGATTTTTTTCAAGAGTAGCTGGAAATCCACATCTATATATATAAAAGCCTAAGCGACCTACCGACCGAATGACCGGAATGACCAGAACGACCTGTCGCTATGATACGCACTGACCAGCAGGGAGCAGATGCTCAACGCAGGAGCTGCCCCTGGTGGTCAGTGTGCTCCCACAGTGGGAGCACCGTTCAGCTGACCAACCCGTCCCAGTGGCCCTCCAGCCCGGCGACAGCCACTCACTTCCTCCGTAGTCCAGAGAATGGGCCAGGCACCAAAAGACCAGCACCACCGGCCTCCTGAAAGTTGGCCTCAGGCACCATGGTCGCTTCCCTTCCCTAGATGCTCTGCAAGGAAGAAACAATATAAAAGTGGCCGCCAGGTAGCTACGACAACCAGTGTGAATGTCAGCAGGATAGATCCGGATCCCCGGCTGGCAAGTGCATCCGACAGCCTGCCTGGAGGGTCAATCGTGTCCCGGCTCCCCCCACTGCCATTAGGACCCCACCCATGCACGAATTTGTGCACCAGGCCTCTAGTTTTAGTATAAAATCTTCTAAATTGGGGAAAGTAATTAAAAATTGCTAAACTCTATGTGGTTTGAAAGATACTTGTACTTCATACTGCCCAGGGGCAGCTAGTTGCTGACCTCTGCTTTTATGGCAGTTGTCTGTGGTATGGGGTTTCATCAATCCTTTGTTATTCTTTATTTACTTTTAACATAGATATTAGTCTGTGCTTTTAAAATTAGTGTTTTAAAAGTTGAATTTAATTTCTTTGCAGGAGATCTATTTCTATCTGTTGTTTTTGCATTCCAACCTCTCTATCTTCTGCTTCTCTAAATCCCTACCTGTTTATTTTCTTAATGTCAGAAGAGTTTTCAGGTATATTACATTATAAGGGCAGAATTTTTAGCAAAAAGGAGAAAGAAAAAGAGCCGAACAGTATTTTCAAGTACAACACAAATAAATAAAATTTTGTGATGTGTTTGGTAAACTCAATTTTGGAAATATCTGAGGAAAGTGGACACAAAAAGTGGAGGCAATGATTTTACACTCAGTTGATATATTTCATCTATAAACCCATTGGGCAATAGTTACGCTTTCTCTTAAAATGATTTTTCCTTAAATCATAGAAAAACAAGATTAGCTTTTTATGTTAGCAATGGTAGAAACTACTGAATGTCAACAACGCTAAAATGCAATCAAATTTCATATTGAACATATTCCAAACTATGAGAAAAAAATACCACGGTGGCCTAAACTGTGTCATAACACTATTCACTTAGAATTTTTATTATATATTAACTAGAGGCCTGTTGCACGAAGAGATTCATGCAATAGGCCTTCCCTTCCCTTGGCTGCTGGCACCAGTTTTCCTCTGGCACCCAGGACCCAGGCCTTCGCTCTGGCTGGGCTCTGGCCAGAGCCCCCGCCCCAGCCGTCAGGCTTCGCTGCTCCGCTGATCCCGGAGCCATAAGGCCTCGCGGCTCCGCTGATCCCGGGGCCAGGAGGCCTCGCGGCTCCGCTGATCTTGGGGCCATGAGGCCTCGCTGCTCAGCCGGCTTTGGGGCCATTTGGCTTCGCTCCACCGCTTGGAGCCTACGTATGCAAATTAACCGCCATCTTTGTTGGCAGTTAATTTGCATATTGCCCTGATTAGCCAATGGGAAGCGTAGCGAAGGTACGGTCAATTACCCTTTTGTCTTTTATTAGATAGGATGAAAATGCTTTGAGAATTAGACATAGATTTTTTTCACCAAATATCATATTGTTCTGTTTCCTTGCCTTTCTTCAAAAACCTAGTATAACAATTTTGAGGACATTTCAAATGATAATTAAATTCAATATGCATATCACTGTCAATGCAAGTAACTTCAGTGAAGTGACTTGGTCAACATCTGTGACCAAGTTCATGAGCATGTAAGACAATCACAACTATGTCAGGACTGCTGCCTGGGACAACAGCAATTCTCTTTAAGATAAATCACCATTTCAGAAGAAGTAAAGTCTAAAAATATGTGTTTCAACATCAATTAAATATTCTAATCTCTAGTGCTTACATGGTTTCTGAAATATTAGTTTTATAGGAAAACTTAAGTTCACTTAATGCTTTCTGAAAAACTTGTATTTTAAAATAAATTAATTCCAGAACATCACTACATTTTAGTCAGTAATTCAGTTGATGGAATATTTTATACTGCTCCTTTGTCTGCTTCACAGCAGACTTCCACTAAGCTGTTTCCTTGTGGTGAAAAAGAGTTAAAGAGGAAAATCTTTCAAAGCAACTCTTAAAACTTATAACAGAGTACCAAAAGGAGTCACCCTAATGAATATAAGTATTTCAACTTAATAAAACAAACATTTATCTAAGGCTTTATGATAGATACTTCAGAAAATTAAAATAGTAATAAAGATTCCAAGTACCCATAATGCAAGGCAAACTGATCAGAGTACTCCAATAGAGGTAATGGTATTCAAATAGTTATAAGGAAATACTCTCAATATCCACAATGCAAAGCCCACTGACAAGCCGAATAACAGTAAAATCAAAGGGCAATGGGAAAATCCAAGAGAGAGTATAATATGTGCCTGAACATAAAGCACATACATCACCGCAGAATGCTTAAGGCATAGACTATTAATCCACCTTATCTGGGTTCAAATCTGATGCCTTGGTTCTTTACTGGCTAAGAAAGGACGTAATGATTATTCCTACTTCCCAGCCCTGTTGAGAGGATTAAGAGTTCATCCTGTGTAACTATGCTTGATACACACAATCTACATCACAGGATATCTACCTGTCTTCAGGGTTGGGGAGGTATGAAATATACTTAGTCCTAGTGTAGGATCCATACAGAGGTCATCTGACAAAATTGGTTTAAAATACAAGAAGGCAAAGCTATTTAAAACAGATTAAGTAATTATTATTGGGGTATCACCCACAATTTTAAGTGTTCCATATTAGTGCAAACCTTCTCTCTCTCTCTCTCTCTCTCTCTATCTCTCTCTCTCTCTCTCTCTCTCTCTCTCTCTCTCTCTATCTCTCTCTTGTTAATCCTAACTGTAGGATAGGGAGGGGGACAGAGACAGAGGAGAGAGGAGAGAAACATTGATGTACACATTATTGATTGGTTGCCTCCCACATGCTTTCCTACCGGGCAGGAATCAAACCTGTAACTCAGGTACGTGCTCTTGACTGTGAATCGAACCCGAGAGCCTTCAGTGTGCGGGTCCATGCTCTATCTGTAGTAGGCAGTTAGATAGACACGAGCAGAGCAAGGAGAATGGGCCAGGTACAGAGGTCACTAGGCAGAACATCCCAGACACCTAGCAATGAAAAAAACCCGGTAGAGCAGATATTGGACATATTCAATTCAAGACCTTGAATCTAGAACTTCTTTCCACCCTAGAATGCCTCTGGTCATCGAGGTGGGATTCTCCTGACCTTTCTCCTCTGGCATGTGGTTAGTCATGTGGTAGACCATCCTCCTTAGAGGAGAAAATAGGGGCTGGAGGAAAGCCCCATCTAACTTCCATGCAAAAACAGAAGACAACAGCACAGGCCCTGATAGGTCAGTCTGAAGAAGAAAGCAGTTAACTCCCTTCTAAGGGTTTAATAGGAATCCTAGCCCACTCCCCAGGGCAACTCTTTGAGCTGTCAGCTTGAAATTTCTCTTCGAGTGTACTTTCTCTTTACTTGCTCAAAAGATTTTCTCTAGTGAGTTTGAGTCTTGATTGAATTATTTTCTTAGTCAGAATTCAAGTACCGAGGTTGCTGAACTCAGGTTTGGTCTGATCCCACTGGTCTGACACCTGATGCCGTTCCTGCTGCCTACAACATATCCACTAAGCCACGCTGGCCAGGACAATGCAAGCATTCTTTTAAAAATCATTCAAAAGCTGACCAGTGTAGTTCGACCTATGAACCAGGAGGTCACAGTTCGATACCTGGTCAGGGCACATGCCCAGGTTGCAGGCTCATTCCCTAGTAGGGGGCATGCAGAAGGCTGCTGATCAATGATTCTCTCTCATCATTGATGTTTCTATCTCTCTATCCCTTTCTCTTCCTCTCTGAAAGCAATACAAATATATTTTAAAAATCATTCAACAAACCAAAAACTGGTGGAGATAACTCATTTACATATTTAGGGTGAATGAGAAAAAAACAACTTCTTAATATGAAGCAAGTGGAAACATGGTTTGTAATAAAATTCCCAGTGACAGAATCATAAAAGGATTCAGGAAGTTATAGTGTCAAAAATATAGACAGATGTGAAGAAAATATGCTCTGAAAAAAACCCACTGATGATTCAAAATGTGGCTTTCATGATGAAGTCATTGATGTCAAGTTGCATGTTATAATTTGAATAAAACTTTAAAAAATATAAATGGAAAAGGCAGTATTTATACATTAATGCATAATTTTACTTTTATATTTGTTTATCTAAAATGACAAATTAAGTATTAAGTAAATAATTAAATAAGTAGACATGACTATTTTCTCTATCTCCCTAAAATTTTATATTTGGCAAAAATAATAGTAGGCTTTCTTTTTGAGAACAATGAAGAGATTACTTTAAATTCTGTTGTGTAAATAATTCTGGGTATCAGTGATTCAGAAAGGCTTGAGAGGGAGGTGGGATTTGAACCTGTCTTGAAGAATCACTGGAGAAAAGAGAAGTAAATATATTAAGGGACTTCTATTTTCTAGGGCCTTAGATATGTAATCATATTGAATTCTCATAGAGATTATTATTCCCACTTTACAGATGGGGAAATTGAGGCTCAGAGAAATTAATGAGTTTGCTCCAAATGCCACAACCCACACAATTAACTTTCAATTCCAGCACTGGGCTTTCCCTGAGAGGCAATCTCCAGCAGAGGATGTATCCAGAAGACTATGTTGGACTTCTCTCTCCCTTACCGTCCTAATTGGTGTAAATTGCTCAACCTCTCTTAAGTTTCTTATCACAGGGATAATAACATCTTCTCTTCAAGGAGCTGTTGAGATAATGAAATGAGCTTTTACAAGTAAAGTGCTGGGAATAGCAACTGGCTCTTAAATGCTCTGTGGGTGTTAGCTTCCATGATGCAAGGAAAAGGTTAAGGAGGAAAAGGAGGGAGAGGAGGAGAGAAGCAGGAGGACTTTCAATCTCTCAGTTCCCCTCTTTCAGAAGCACAGGGCATTCTGGGTAGGAGGGGTGGGAGGAGCATAGATGCCAAGTCTGGCCAGGACAGAGCTCTGCCTGCTTCTTACTCAAAATGGAGGAGCCGGTGGGAGTGGGCATTTTGGGATAAATCCAGCTTAGATGAAGACTGCTGGGTATACATACTCCAATGGCCTTGGCAGTAAACAGTTTTTCATACCTCAATTCTTAAGTTAATTTTCCTATTTTGTTCCCTGAATGCCCCACTATGAAGGCTGCTATATAAATAATTTACAGCCTAGTTGTGTTCAATTTATCTACTATTTATTATTTAACCTCTTTAAGTCTCAATTAAGCCTGTATTAATAAAATTGGGAAAAAATTTCCAACTCATAGAGTTGTTGTATACATACGACATAACATATATGTTAGATATTTGCCTAGAATCTGGTACGATTAATAAAAGGTTGTTTTGCCACATTTCCTTTGCCTTTTATTTTCCTCCATACACTAAGGTTCTTTTTTTGAAAATGTCTGTGGACAATTGGACTCTTTAAAAAATGTTTTCATTGATTTTAGAGCGAGTAAGGGAGAAGGATAGAGGTAGAAACATCAATCGGTTGCCTCCTGCATGCCCCCTACTGGGGATTGAGCCCGCGACCTATCAATGTACCCTGACCAGGAATTGAGCTGACCTGTTGGTTCATGGGTCCACTCTCAAAACACTGAGCCATACGGTCTGGGCATACTTAAAACCAGAATACATCTTATAACCAATGTATACATTCATTGGGGGAGCTTTTTTTCTTTTTTCACTTCCCGGAGCTATTATTAAATTATCAGTGTGCCTCACACAGCTCTGAACTTTATTTCCCCTCAGAGAAGACTAAATCCAGAGGTTGTATTGTATGTATTAAGCACTGTATTCTCAAACTATTAAAAAGTAAGTGCTCAATAAATTTTTTAAACAACAAATGACTGAATGATAACCAAGGAACTAAGATATTGTTACAAAGAGGCACAAAGTCCAAATTAGTCTACAAAATTTACTGAGAGAAGTAACTTGATCACACAATGCTTGATATTCTGAGACATATAACTGATGTAAGAGTTTTTGTTTATTTATAACCCACCGTATTCAAAAAGGGATGTAAGATGGCTCACCCAGATAAAAATAAATGAAAAAGTATGTGAGAACTCTGAGAGGGAGAGAAAAAAAAGACCCAAAACAAAACAAAAAAAAAAAAACAAAAACAAAGACAAGGGTATGGACTTAAAATGAATATGGGCTTAAAATGAAGTCAGGAAAGAGCAAATAATAAAATTCTACAGGAATCCAAAGAAAAGAGAATTCCTGAGGTTTAGAAAATGTCAAGAAAACTTCCCTGGTGGAACTAGGATTTGCTCTGAAGTACTGGTTAAACACCCCCCCCCCCCCCCCCCCACACTCTTGGTGCCAGCCCTTTCAGAGCCTGGGGAGCAGGAATTTTGATGAAGATGAGCCTCCCCAGGGCCTGGGCTCCTGGGAAGCCTTCCACATGCTGGATCTCACCAATTATCTCATTTTCATAATAAGTTCACCGCTTTCCCTAATGGCTCCACTTCCATCAACAGGTACCGGGGAAAGATCAGGACACTGCATCTTTTAAGGGAGATAAATTCAGGTCAGTCTGTGAAGAGATGATTATTTTAAAAATAAAGCCCAGCCAGTGTGGCTCAGTGGTTGAGCCTCCACCTATGAACCAGGAGGTCACTGTTGGATTCCTGGTCAGGGCACCTGCCTGGTTACCAAGCCCATCCCCCCATCCCCAGTGTGGGGTGTGCAGGAGACAGCCAATCAATGATTCTCTCTCATCAGTGATGTTTCTCTCTCCCTCTCTCTCTCCCCCTTCCTCTCTGAAGTCAATAAAAATATAATAACCAATAAATAAAGAAAAATGAGGAGTTGGCCTTTGAACTCACGGCAAACAAGTGGATTTTAGAAACTCAGGTACTGGGGGTGGGGGTGGGGAGCACAGATTTTTTGTTGTGTTTGTTTTTGACCCTTTGCTTTTGCTGCCTCCTTATGATCACTTCAAGAGCTCTAACAATCTCAGGTGCGGGCAGGACTGGGGCATGGTGGTCTCTCCTCTCCAGCGCAAAAGTGAAGAAAGGGGAATTTAGAATTCAGAGGCTCTGTTTCTCAGGGGAGAGCGTTTCAATCTAAATTGAAAACCACGTTCAGTCTGTAATGCTCTGTCTGCTCTGGCAAGTTGCTCTGCGTTCTCAGACTCACTCACCAGAAAAAGGGGATCGTCACCCCTTCCTTGCAGGGCTGACTTGCAGGAGAATCCTATGTAATGGGCTCGGCTTACTCGTTGGCACGGGGCGTGGTGAACAGACCCCGGGGCCCACGGAATGCACCTTGAGTGGGAGCAGCCTGGGAAAGCGAGCGCCTTAGGTGAGTCTCAAGTTCGGGAAACGCTGAGGCCACCTGGCAAGTGCAGGAACACGAATGATCAGGGGTGGGGAGGTGCCGCCCCGCTGCCAAGCCACCCCCAGCAGGCCGTCCGCAGACACCCACCGGCTGGCAGGAGCGGGGGAGCGGTCCCGGGCATCCTCTCCGGGGCGATCTCTATCCCGGGACGCGCCCTCGCAGTGGCCCGCGGGTCGGCGGGTCGGAGCTCGGAGCCGAGGTGCGCCAGGTGCGCGGGGGGCCAGGCGCGGCCAGGTCGCTGCGCACTGAGTCAGCCGCCCAGCTATGCCGCCCAACCAGGACGGCCGGCTCGGCCGCCCCCGCCGCTGAGCTCGCGCTGCCACGCGCGGGGCGCCGGTCCCCGCCCCCGCCCCGCCCCCGCCCCAACCGGCGGGGAGGAAGCGGCCGAGGCACGGCGCCGA
>NW_005871096.1:7322628-7328652 GCF_000147115.1 Myotis lucifugus
CCTTCATTCCCCCGCCTCCGGAGGGGACATACACGGAGAGGAGGCCGCCTTTGGAGCGAGTTTCAGGCACCAAGTGATTTCCTCGGTGGAGATGATGAGTTTGCTCTGATCTTCCAGCTCCCCCGCATCCTGCTCCTGGGGCGCGGGGGACGACAGGCCTGTAAATACACGCTCATGACTGTCATCTGACTTCACCTGCCGCCGCCGCACACCTTGCGCGGCGACCTGTGGGCAGTGAGTGGACCAGATTGATCTCGCGCCTCTACTGTGGGAGGCAGGTCTCTTGGGGGGATGGGTGTCCATCTCATTTCGAAAAGTAAGTTCATCCTGGTTTGTTTCTTAAATGCTTGCGCTCTCCTCCTGGCAGCGATCTGGAGTTACTTTGCTGTTTGGCTGTGGGGGAAAGCGTCGTGAAGTTAGATTGTGAACTATAACCTTGGGTAAATTAGAGGAAAATGGAAGCTGGTGTGTGTGGAATCGTGTGTTAGGCTCTTGCAAGTTTGTACGGTGATAGCAACTTTGACATTTTATTTTCTGCACGTTTGCCCTTGAAGTAGGCTCCTTTTGGTTTTAAAAAAAAGTGTCCTGAAACAGGAACTATTTTTAAAATTACTTTTAATCGGATGTCATTGTGATGACCAATAATAGTATTGTACTTACAAGCTCAGTATTGATTTTTCCCGCACTTAAGCACTCTACACCCCAGAGAATTTGTGGAACGTTGCCCACAAGTAATTGGAAGATAAACTTATGGCTTTTTTTTTTTTTAAAGGAAGCTAACTTTTTTAGGAAAAAAAGATAAATACCCTTAAACTTCTAGTGATGACTTTCATGCACTTACAAGAGAAATATTGAGGGGAAATTCTCAGGACATTCCACTGTTTAACCATGTTTTAAAAAGAAAGAAAAAGTAAAATGGGTCATGGAACTAGGCTAGAGTTTTAAAGTGGAAATATCTCCTTGGCTCCTTTTTAAACATACAGGGTGGGGCTGAAGTAGGTTTACAGTTGTTTGTATGGAAATTAAGACAAGAATAAATAAATAATAATACAAAAATGAATTCTGTGTTTCCCGTACTCACAACTGTAAGCCTACTTTTGCCCACCCCTGTATATTAAACACACACGTAATATATCTTAACACCAGGAGTGTTTTATATGGAGTTGAGTTGTCATACTCAAAGATTTATATAAAATACCTGGAGGGTCAATCAAAGGATTTAAGCTTATGTATGAGGGCCTATATGTGTTTGTGTTTTTTCCTTCTGTAAGCCTGTTAAATTTTATGTGTTGTCCATGAAAGGAGAAGCTGGTGGTACATTTAAAAATATATATATTTCTGTTGATTTCAGAGAGGAAGGGGGAGAGAGAGAGAGAGAGAGAGAGAGAAACATCAATGATCAGAGAGAATCATTGATCAGCTGCCTCCTGAATGCCCCCTACTGGGGATTGAGTCCACAACCTGGGCATGTGCCCTAACCTGGAATCAAACCGTGGCCTCCTGGTTTACATAGGTCAGTGCTCAAGCACTGAACCACACCAGCTGGGCTGATGGTACATTTGAAAATAAATTTGTAATCATCTATCACTAAAACTTCCTAATAGTGTGAGGCTCACAGATATTCAATTAATAATTTTCAATTTAACTATTCTTAGTTATTGTGGTTAAATGTAGGATTCATTTTATAATGAATTGCTATTTTCTTGTAAACTCTGAGACTATGAAGGTTTAACAACCTGCTTAGATGGAAAACAGTATGGAGTTTCTTTAAAAAATTAAAAATGAACTGCCATTCGACCCAGTGATCCCACTTGTAGAAATATATCCTAAGAAACCCAAAACACCAATCAGAAAGAATGTATGCACTCCTATGTTCATAGCAGCCAGATTTACAATAGCTAAGATCTAGAAACAGCCCAAGTGCCCATCAGTAGATGAGTGGATAAAAAAGCTGTGGTACATTTATACCATGGAATACTATGCAGCAGGTTAAAAGGCTCTCTTCTCCTTTGAGGCAGCATGGAGGGGCCTGGAGAGTATTAATGTCAAGCGAAATAAACCAGTCATAGAAAGACAAGTATCACATGATCTCATTCATATGTAGAATCTAATGAACAAAATAAACTGATGAACAAAATAGATCCAGAGGCAAAAACATGGAACAGACTGTTCAATCTCAGAGGGATGGTGGGGGTGGGTGGGTGGGTGGGAAGAGGTCAACCATAGAAGTTGTATGCATTTATGCATAACCCATGGACACAGACAATAGGGTGGTGAAGGCCTGGGGCGGGGCATGGGAATAGACTAGAAGGGGTCAATGGGGGAAAGAAGGGGACATATATAATACTTTTAACAATAAGGATTAAAAAAAAAATAAAAGCCTGCTTAGGATTCTGGGTTATAGACCTCATGATATCAAAGAGGGTATTTCTTCTTTTGCTGCTTTCTACCCCATGTCCCTGCAACTTGGAGAAAGTTTGGTGAAAGATGCTATGAAAATGCTAACATGGACATTGCTGTTAAAGCCTTATTTTAACAAGGCCCCTCCCCCCCAAGTTATTTATTGACTCTTTGGATCCAGTCTTTTCATTACTCTAAACAGAGGGGTTTAAAAAATTCTCTGTGAAATATTAATTAGGTAGAGAGAACTTGTTATTAATGTTGGAAATATTTCATAGCTTTGACAGGAAGTGAGTGATGAGAGATTAGAGGCTAGGAGATGTCTTCTCATCTTTTTTTGTGAAGTCCTAGACCCCTGTAGTTGATTATTTCAGGTTTCTTTTAAGCATTAGCCAGGTTAAATATTTAATGATAGGTAAACCATTTTGCTTATTTCCTTAATTCACTAACAGTTAATGATACTCTCTTCACATGATCTTTTCTAGTTAGAAATTTGATCTGTGAATTTTGTTACAGTTTTGACTCAGCATAAACTTACTTCCTTACTTATGCCATGGAGGAAACAAAGGAGTCCTGATCTGGGTGGAAGAAATCGTTTTGAGCAGCTTCAGGGATAAAACTACTAGAGGAGAAGTAGGAAGAATGATGTTTCTCTATTATACCATTTGTGGACAGAGGTGCATGGGTAGGTGAGGGAATACTCAGGGAAGGAATACTCAAATAGTGCATCTGCCTTCGTAGCTTTCACAAAAATGGGTTGCAAAGGGACTGTTATGTCACATAGCTTTAGGAAGAGAATGGTTTAAGCCTCTGGAGTTGGAGAGATTGTCAAGAAAGAGCAAAAGGGAAGTATTGTCTCCATGCTGATGACCAGGAGACTTGGACTTGCTGGGGTGGTGATGGTTGAAAGTGGTTGCCAAGATGCGTTCGCAGTATCTTGATGAAGTTCAGAATTTTTAGTCCGCCCTTGAAGGCCCTTTATCACCATGTCCAGCTTCCTTTTCTGACATCACCTTTTATTGAACTCTTGGTCCCTCCCAGGTACTCCCATCTGCTTGCTATTGCCTGCAGACATCTTCTCCCTCTTTGCCCCCTTTATGGCATTCCTTCTACCCAGATGCTTCTGTCTCCTTTTCGCTACATTTCTCCTACACATCTTGCAGCTCTCTATCGCTCCTTCATTGAGCACTCCATCCTCGAGGATCAAATTACTGCATATTTCACTTATATTCAGGAAGCTGATTGGAGATTTTGAGAGTTCCCCTGGCACTCATGAAAGATGTTGGTGCTACTTCTCTCTGTACTAAAATAAAAAAAATACTTAAAATGTAAACCATGTGAAAGTCAAGGTCACATAATTTGATTTTTCTTCTTATTATTTAAGTGCTATTTTGGGTACATCAGAGTCTTCCAATTTTTGGTACTCCTTCTGCATTGGTACTTTTCGCTGTAGTAAGGAACTGACTGTTCATATGCATGCTGTTTTCCTTTGGTCATGTCCAATCTACCCTTTTTGTTTTAAACTCTTTGAGAGAAGACATTGCATCTTTACTTTTTTTTGTAGCACTTTAACACACTGTTCTCAAATGAGATAAATGGGTGCTGTTATCTTGAACTGCAAATATTTCCCACTATTATCTTGGAGAGAGTATATTGTGTACCTTAAATATTTATGGAATGAATAATTACAAATAAATGAATCAATAAGTTGGGAGACACTTGCTGAGATATCCTCTTTTCCTAAGGAAAAAAAAAAGAGACTTTGACAATTACAGAACCACTAGGAATAAGCCCTCAAATTCAGTTGGAAAAGAGGTCAGGGTGCTATTTATAAATGCAGAGAGAGGAAACGGTTCACAGTAGGCTATTTTGAAACATCTGGTTGTTAGTCTAAAAATGCAGCTCAAATTCAGAGGAATGGTGGGGTACACATTTGTATTAAATTTTCAGATTTAAAAATATAATGTATGTATGAAAAGGGCACATATTATGAGTGTATATTTTAAAATCTTTTTATTGAAGTATAATGACCATGCTAGCTTTGATCTGAGTAAATTAAACATTACAGCTATGTTCATTGTAGCATGCACTGGAATAGAGTCCCGACGAATACGTGCCTATGTTCATATCAAGGGTTCTCAGGGGGTCTGATTTCTCTTCTTCCTGCTGGATGTGGCCAGATTGCAGAGGGGGTGGGAGGGGGCTGGCACTGGGCAGAGGGAGCTGTCCAGGTGTTCAGGGCACGCAGCTGGAAGTCCTCCATAGTGATGCAGGCTTCCACTTATTATTACTTTTAATTATCCCCACTTCTGCTCTTGTAGGAACTTGGGAAGATGAAATCTTTCTCTGGTTGCCCAAGATTTATGGCTCTACTTTAAAGATCTCTAATGGAAAACAAGTCTCAAACGTTAGCTAATTAACTTAAAATCTAGGTGGACAGCTTGAAAGAGAAGCTGCGGGAAGCTAAGGCGATTATCAACCACGTAACTATTGAGATAATACCTAAAAACTCTAACCTACGTACTACTTACTCCACTAATAGCTTCTCATAACAAGTGAAGGAATTGCCTTTTCTGGCCTTCACCGGATGTGGAAGTGGGCATGAAGTTTTAGATTTTGAAAGAGTTGTATTTTTTAGGTAACAGTAAATAAAATAATCAAAACATAATGTAGAACAATCGTTTCCCTTTGATCCAAGCCATGAATGCTTTTGCCCAGAGACTGGCTATTTCCAACCTCAGCAATGCTTGTTAGTTGCCAGGGTCTGTTCTAAGACCTTTATGTATATTTACTCATTTCATTCTCAAAACAGTCTTGTGTTGTAGGCACTATTGTCATCACTGCTTACACATGACAACAGTGAGGCCCAGAAAAATACAGGAACTTCCCCAAGGCCCTGCAGCTGGTACACGGGCAGAGCTGGGATCGCTGATAATCACTGTGCTCTGTGTCCCAAGTCTAAAGTCTTCAGTAAGATCATCATTTTCACCACTCTAACTACATCTGTATTTTGCTAAATTAATAAAACTGTGTTTACTGCTGTGTTAGGTGTTTTGTAGGTTTATGAGAAGAAGAATTTACAGTGTTATTTAAAAGGACTGTAATTTTACTAGGCAGGCAGAAGAAGACTAGTCAAACCAAGTCCAATAATCTATTATGAATATGACCAAGTGCAGTATTGTATACAACAGATGAAGTAATAATAATAATAGCCAACTTTATAATTCATGTCAGGTATTGTTATATATATACCCTACATATTTCACTTGTTTAATCCTAATAGGAATCCTATTAGATCTGAGGAATATTGTCCTCATTTGACAGATAAGGAAACCGAGCTCCCAGGAAGTTAAACGGTCTAACCAAGGTGCACGGTTAACAAGTGGGAAGGCCAGATTGGAATTCAGGCAGCCTGACTCCAGAGCATTTTGCTCCCTCCCTGTAGTGTGGACTAGGTAGAATTAATGAGGAATTAAGGGAAATGGAATAGGTAGGGAAGATTCATGGATGTGGCAGAACACACTTGTGAGACTTGAATTGCCCCCAAAGGAAAGAAAAAAGCCAAGGTATGTACGGAGAGTTCCTTTTGAATGAAAGCTGAAATGTTGGGCAGAATCTTCCCAG
>NW_005871096.1:7328752-7333607 GCF_000147115.1 Myotis lucifugus
GGGCCACGAAGTTTCAATTGCACTGTATGTGTACGCCTGCACGTGGTATTTTGTGGTATTTGTGGAAGAGCCACACTCAAGGGGCCAAAGAGCGGCATGTGACTCGCAAGCCACAGTTTGCCGACCACGGTCTAGTCAATCTCCCTATCTCCTTATTGTGGTAAAAACACATATAGTAGTGAACTATTTTTAGGTGTATAGTTCAGTAGTGTTATATATGTTTACACAGTTGTGAAACAGATCTCCAGAACTTTTTCATCTTGCAGAACTGACCCTCTCTATCCATTAAACACCTCCCCCTCCACTCCCAGCCCCTGGTAAACACCATCTACTTTCTACTTCTATGAATTTGACCAGTTTATATATCTCATGTAAGTAGAATCAAACAGTATTTGTCCTTTTTAGATTGGCTTTGTTTATTTAGCCTAATGTCCTCAAGGTTTATCCATGTTAGTAGCATATTGCAGAATTTCCGTCCTGTTTAAGTATGCATGGTATTCAATTGTGTATGTATAGCACATTTTGTTTATCCATTCATCCATCAACACTTCCATTCCCTGTCTTCTTTTGCATCACATTTCCAGTTAAACCTTTGCAACCACGGTTAAGTGCCTTTTGAAACAATGCTTTAATACTTTCTGTTCTAGTCAAGCAGTTGTTTTGTTTTGTTTTTTCACCCCATCACCATTGACTGCTCTGGTGAGCAGTGAAATCTTTGGCTGTATTTGATGATTTTATTTTGGTTTCATACTATTGTACTTACTGTATCAGTTGTCCTACATAGTTCTTTCTGCAATCATAGATGCAAAATAAATTTTAATAAACTAATTTCTGTGTTAATATTTCTTTATACAGTAATTTCAAAGATGTTCTCCCTTAATTTATTCATTGGTTCTTAAATCTCAAACAATTAAATGCAAATGAATGTAGGCTCCCATATTTAACCACTTACATGTACTTATATACCCACAATCAAATTGAAAAAGTATATAAAACTTGAGCTTGTACCCTAGCTGGTTTGGCTCAGTGGATAGAGCGTCAGCCCATGGACTAAAAGATTGTGGGTTCAGTTCTGGTCAAGGGCACCTACCTGATCCTCAGCCTCCCGTGTGTGAGGCAACCAATCGATGTCTCTCTCTCACAACGATATTTCTTCCTGTCCCTTCCCTTCCTTTCCACTCTCTAAAAATCAATGGAAAAATATCTTTAAGTGAGGATAATTATCAGCAACAATAAAAACAAACAAACAAAAAACTAGGGCTTGCACGACCTAGTATATTTAAATAGCATTTCTTTAGTGACTATAAGTACTTAGCTAGACAGAGGAGATAGAAAATATGAAGTCTTTCGTATCCCTCTACTGTTAAATAAGTTGTATAGTCTTAGGCAGCATAGGCGGTAGAGTCTGACTCTTAGAATTCTGGCTCCACTGTGTGGCTTTTGGCATGAGACTCCGCCTAAGGCAGCTGTGAGGATTATGGGAGATCCTCCACAGATGGTTTGTTAACACTCCACAAACATGGCTATTATTATTAGCAATAAAATTCTGAGGAAGAATGAAAGAGGATGGACGTGTTTTGATGGATGGAAAGTAGTAGTAATCAAGGTAGAGAAATTGGAGGCAGAGGAGGTCAGAGCACAGGAAGTGGAGGTGGCCACAGTGAAGAGTGATGGCCAGATTGAGAAAACTGGACTTCCTGTCAGGGGTTTGATGAGCGTATGTTGCCCCAAGCTAATGTAGGTGAATGGATGGCAGAGAGGAGGGACACTAAATGACCAGTTTTACCATGTTCTGGGGACTGAGCACTCTGGGTAGAACAATAAGTTAGGATCCTTGACCTGTGACCTTTTGCAATTCACTATATACTAAGGGATGGAGTAATGACAACAAGTATATTTCCTCCAAACCACTTCCTATTCTGCATGGCTGTGGGGAACAAAGGAGAACGTGTTGTTTTTATGAATACTTAGAGTTGAATATGTTGGTATTAAACAGTGGTTTTGCTTGATGTGCAAATACCATGATACCTATTTCTCGTGATTATATTCTGTGCGGATGTGTGGAATTCTGTTAAGATCTGTAGCCTGAACTAGTTCAGCAAGTTATCCATATGGAGTGAGCCCCCTAATTTTTATTCTCCACAACAAGTTTATTAGCAATTTAAAGGCAGGGGCACATCTCTTACCTATAGTGCCAGGCACCCTACGGGGGTGATTAGTTGTAGAGAATTGGAGGAGTGAAAATGGTATCTGAAGGATGTCATAAATCACCTTTCCTGTCTACTGGTGCCACGCAGCCATTATGGCCAGCAAAGCATTTTCTTTCACGTTTTTGGATTTCCCCCGGGAGGTGGTTCCACTCTATTGAGAACCATCTCATTGTATTCTGGAAGACAGTAAACTCTCATTGTTCTTGCAGTCTGTAAGGCTTGTATTGATAACATTATAAAGTTTCACTATTCATGTGGCAATTTAATATATTTTTGTTTTTTTTTCCTGAGGTTCCTTTCAGTCAGAAGTTATCAGCACTGAATAATTAATGACCTTCTCGTAAGCGACCCGTGGTTTTACATGTTTTCTTTCCTAGCTCAACTAAGGGAAATGACAAAACTCCACTGGCAATGGCTGGGGGTTGGGGGCTAAGGGTGTGGGGGAGGAGAGTAGATCATTGTGGTGGTTTTCCTTACTTTGGGGCATTGGGACAGGGAAGGCTCTCCCAACCCATGAGATTTTTAAAATCCCATGAGTGGTTTGTATGTTTCCAGCTGCCCTCCTGCCAACCCCTAACTCCTGATTTGATCTCTTTTTGTGGTTAGATGGATTGGAGAAATCTGTATTTGGATCCTGTTCCTGCTCCTGAGAATTTTGGTTACCTACATAGACAAAACTTGAAAACTATGTATGCTTGCCACATTTCGTCTTAATCTCCTCAAAGCTGGGAAGAAGTTATTCAGCAAACATTTATTGAGCACCTGCTATATGCCTGACAGTGTTCAAACTTCAGGGCTAGAGCAGAGAACAGTAGACAAGATCCCCTGCCCTCTTGCAGCAGTCCACAGATGTCAAGTAGTAACAAATGCCATGGATGTAGGTAAAGCAAGGGTAAGGAGCAGTGAGTCACAGGCATGCTTATATACATAGGGGGATTCGGGAAGGCCGCTCTAAAGGGGCCCATTTGAGCAGAGACCTACTAAGGTGATGTAGTGAGCCATGAGTTGTGAGTATATGTTGGGGAAACAGATTTGAAAGAGATGCAAGGACGAGAGAGAGGTAAGGTCATGAGGTGGGAATAGGACTGAGACCAACCTCGTGGCGATTGAATGATGGAGGGGGAAAGCCAGAGAAAGTTAGGAAGTCTCAGGGAGTGACTTTTATTATCAAATATATCATCTGGCTGCTATATTGAGATATACTGTGGGGAAGGAGGAGGGGTAGGAGACCAGGATAGAATCAGGGCTATCAGCCAGGAGGCTATTGCGATGGTATGAGATAGAGAAGATAATGGTGTGGACTAGGATGTGAGCAGGGCAGGTGGCGAGAAGTAGCTGGTTCAGGATATAGTTCTGAGGTAGAGCTCAGGAAGGCAATAAGATCACGTTTATCAGTGATGTTGCAAGCCAGGCATGTAGCAGGTGCTCCTGAATGCTACTTCCCTTCTACTCAGGATAGGATGGGCAGATGCACAACCACATCTGTCATGCCAACTCTTTGTATACTCTCTAAACATGCTCTACATGTACATCATGCACTAAGTTTATAAACAAGTAATTTGACTGGAATTTATTGGGCAGTTTATAAGGGCTGGTCATCATCTTGGAGGAGTTATTAGTTTATAATAGGCTAAGAAAAAGTAATTACAACTGCAAACAGTTATTTAGCATTTGTTGTGTGCAGTTGGTGTTGAAAATCCTTTACGACAGCCCTATGAAATAGAGCTATTATTAGTCTCACTTTCCTGATGAGGAAACCGAGGCACAGAGAAGTCAAATACTTGTTCCAGTTCACAAAACTTAAAACTGGAGAAATTGGGATTTGACCCAGGTTTTTCAGTTCCAACATCTTGGCTTTTGTATTATCCCACTTCTGTAGGTTACTATTAAATGACTAAAATATAATTTAATCCTCTGAAGTAAATGCTGTGGGAATATAAAGAAGAAGGTTTATTTCTTGTTCGGTAGAAACCTTGTGAAGGAAATAGCATTTGAGTTAGACTTCAAAGAATGGGAAAGATTTCAGTTGTGGGAAGATAATGACTGTAGTGATGAAAAGAAATAATTATAATGATGGAAATGAATGTTTGCTAAGCACTTACCATATGCCAGCAATTTTCAACCTTTTTCATCTCATGTTACAGGTATACTAATTACTAAAATTCTGCGGCACACCAAAAATAACTTATTTTTTTTCTGATCTGACAAAGTATAGGTATTCTTTTGATTGATTTATAAAAATAATAATAATAGTAATTACCTACCCTTTTTTCTCCATAGTGACCTTTTAAAAAGTCAGTTGCCGCCCTAGCTGGTTTGGTTCAGTGAATAGAGCGTGGGTCTGTGGACTAAAGGGTCCCGGGTTCTATTCTGGTCAAGGGCACATCCCAGAGTTGCGGGCTTAGTCCCCAGTAGGCGGTGTGCAGAAGGCAGCCAATCAATGATTCTCTCTCATTATTGATGTTTCTGTCTCTCTCCTCTGAATATATATATGTAAATAATAAAAGCGTAATATGCTAATTAGACCAGACAGCTGAACAACCTTCCAATCATCCTTCCGGATGACCTTCTGGACAAAGCCAGGGCTTCGAGGGCTGGCTGAAGCTGTGAGGGGCTGCGATGGCCAAGCCCTTGCACGAATTTCG
>NW_005871096.1:7333899-7407699 GCF_000147115.1 Myotis lucifugus
TGAGTGTGGCTCTTCCACAAAATACCGACTGCGCATGGGCCACGAAGTTTCAATCGCACTGTACGTGCGCGCCCACACGTGGTATTTTGTGGAAGAGCCACACTCAAGGGGCCAAAGAGCCGCATGTGGCTCGCAAGCCGCAGTTTGCCGACCACTGGTCTAAGGGAAAAGAGGTCAGTGCCCATGACTAAATAGTCAGTTATTGCATGCTTTAAGAATTCTTGTGGCACACCGGTTTAAAATCGCTGCCATATACTAAGCACTATTTTAACACTTACAGATGGATTATCCCATTTAATCTTTACCAGTGCTGAGGTACTTTTGAGTGTTTCCATTTTATGGTTAAAGAAACTGACATACAGGTATGTGCCTATGTTATCACTGGTAGAAAGTGGGGGAGGTGGGATTTGAGTTGGACTCCAGACTTCTGGGCAGAGTGTTAGGGGGGTGGTTCCATCCTAGGGGAGGAGAGTGATGAGTTTCGTCTCAGATGAGATGGTATAAGGCACATTGGGGAGCATGAGGAATTTAAAACTGTAATTACCAGATTTTGTTGCACAGCCTGGTCATCAAATTCAGATTCCCGGGCCTGTTATTAGCACTTGTTGCCGTACAGCAGATCCACAGACCAGCACCTGCAGAGCCCCCATCCTAGAGCATGGCACACTTGCCATTGTGCCCAAGTGGAGGTCAGAACATGGAAGCCTTCGATTTCATATTAAGGAGACGTTTATAGTTAGGCATGTCCATCTCTTTGCCTCTGATGAGTGCATATGGGCTTTCAGAAGCCTCTAAAGAAAGAAGTGGTTCTATGAACATCCTTGGGTGGTAAGACAGCTAAGGAGTCAGGTGATTGGAGGATGAGCTGATATTAAAGTTCACGGGATTGTGAGGCCTTTGGGAGGGAGCCTCTTCTGGGCCAGGAGAGGGAATCGGGTTCACTAGCCATATTCAGCATGTTGACTGAGAGTGGAGAAAGGTGTTTTGGGTAGAATATTTGCTGTATCCATCCCTGAGTCTGCCATGGAGGAAGTATATGTACATACTGCGAGAAGGAAAGTGTATTAAAACACTTACACACCAAAAAACTAACGAAATGGACCCAAGCAATTCTGCCATCCCCGCCAACCTCTCATCTCTTATACGTGTTCCAAGCACTTCAAGGGTCCTACTCATATATTGAAAAAGGAGCTATTCTATTTAAGGTCAATAGGAAGCCTTCACAGAGGAGGTAATACCTGCCTATTCAGAATTTTAAATAGTGCATAGAACTTTGCAAAATGTGTAGATTTGCAGGTATAGATATAGCATATGAAAGAGGTATGGGGCTATCAAACAGTTGTTTGCCTTGGGAACAATAATTAACAGTGAGCTAAAGTGCGTGAAGGATGTGGGTAGAATGTTTGGCACAGTTTGAACTTGAGCCTGGAGTGAGTACATAGGAACGCCTACGTTGCAGGAAATATATATGAGGTATGTTGCTTGGCACATAATTGCTGTTTACATCACTAGTACTGTTATTATTGTTGTTAGACCGAGACCGGGCTGTGTTTATGGCACCATAAGAAACTTAGACTTTATCCTGTTGAGGATGTGGCTTTATATACCAAATTTGGATTTCACTGCTACATGGAGACTGGGCTGAGGGATTTGTTCAGAGGGTTGCAGTAATCCAGGCAAGAAATATTATAATGAAGGTCTGAACCAGGGCAAAGGCAGTGAGGATGGAAGAGTGTATTAGTCAGTTCTGGCTGCTATAACAAAATAACCATAGACTGCCTGGCTTAAAAAAACAGACATTTATTTTCTCATGGTTCAGGAGGATGGGAAGCCCAACATCAGGGTGCCAGCAGATTTGGCAATAATGATTCCCATTTTGTGATATGCCAGAAAATTGGAAAATAGGTTCATTTACAAAATAATCATGTATAACAAGAGTGGTATATCAGAGATCTAGGTTTGTATGTGGTGTTGAGGTTAAACTTTCTACTTTTTTTTTTACTGACATTTTGTCATTTTGAGTGTGATAGAGGGATATCTTACTGATAAAGGCATTTCCTGCCTTTCATCTCATTGTGTTTTTATTTCTCTGCTCCTGCAGTGCTACCTAAATATATGTACTTGGCCTCTTATCCGATACCTGCTTGTCAATATTTGCTGATATTTTAAATAGTTGGGGCAATAGTTTCTGGGTTGTTGGCATGTAAGACATGCAGTGTCTGAGAGGTGCCTTTTGGAGAGCTATTTTGAGGTATGATCTCCAGAAACATTGCATCAACACTTGTTCAGATAAATTTCCCTTGTTTGGGTGTGTCTCATTTTACTCCTTCGTTATATGGGTGTTAGGCGTATTCTGTACTTTTTTCTTTTTATTAAAGCGTAATATTCAGAAATTTGCACATACGCATTTTCACAAAGTGAACATAGCTATAAAAACAACCTATATCACTAGACTTTTTAACAAGTTTATTGATGTCATTTGGGAGAAAAATGAAGCCATGTGAATCTGCTGTGTATAAAGGAAAATGTGACCTTTAAACTTTTCCTTTTACTTTCATATCAACTTACTTCCTGTTATATACTGATTTAAGAAGTAACTAATCATTCAACTAGTCTTATCTCACATGTCAGTGCTGTACATATAATGCTGATGCTTTTTTGAAATGAAAATTATTGACCTGAGAAACACGTTCTAACTATGCTTGTTAAGAAAGTGTTTGAAGAAAGTGTAGTAAAGGAGGAAGTTGTTCATATCTGGTTGCTGTTAAGAGAAATCATCTAAAACTTGGTAATCAAAGAAATATACAGCATGTTCTTTCAATGCCTTGTTGGGGGTACTGTTTAATCAGCCCACCCTCAGGATATTAATTCTAATTCTTGTGTTCCACTTTCTATTTATTATTGGGTTAAAGCCCAGGACTGGCAAGCTACCTATTCACTTACAGATTTTTCTTCAGTAGATAGACAACTCTAAAGCCTGTGATTTTATTACTGTGGAGGACATTAACCAGTTTGTTTTTTTTAAATAACCTGCCAGCCTTATTCTAACACTAAAAGAGAAATAGATAGGTAGGTAGGTAGGTAGGTAGGTAGGTAGATAGATAGATAGATAGATAGATAGATAGCTTTTTCTGATGGAACTGTGTAAGCCCGTTCCACAAATGATCTTGGAACTAACTTTACCATCTTATTGGTTCCTTTATAAACAAGTCAAATAACATTTTTGACACAAGTTCATTTTATAGTCCTGTGAGAGTCATTTTGCCTTGTTGAAAATCATTATTTGATGCTACCACAGCATTTCTGTCCTGTCCCTTCATGCTCTACCTAGGAGTCAACTTTCCAGGGCATCGCAGTAATGCACAAAGATTCCAAACTCTCAGTGGGTGAAAGTAATTCTAAAAATAATGTCATAGTTTATAATGTAAAACTAGGTTCTAACTACTAAAATTTCCTAATAAATTAATTTGTTTTTCTAGGCTGGAGCACATAAAGCACTCAGTATGGAGAAAATACCATTTTGAGACATTTTTCTGTTGCCGGTGAGAGAGGAAGAACCAATACAGAAGCGCACCCTGCTGTATGTGTGTCTCATTGTACTGCTTTTTATAAAGCAGCTTAGTGATGAAGCCACCATTATGTCCTCAGTCAGTGAAGTAAATGTCGATATCAAAGATTTCCTCATGAGCATTAATTTGGAGCAGTATGTCTCACATTTCCGGGAGTTTGGTTTTCATACCGTGAAGGACTGTGCAGCCATAGATGACAGCGTGCTACACAAAATTGGAATATCACCTACAGGACACCGGAGGAGGATCATTAAACAGTTACAGATAATCTTGTCAAAAATGCAAGATATCCCAATATATGCAAATATTCATAAAATAAAGAAGAATGATGAGACTTCGAAGGGTCACCCCGCTCCATCTTCTGGCCAGGATACCTGCATAGAACTGTCAGATTCATCTGGCGTTCAGACACCTAGCCCGGCGCACTTGGAGACTGTTACAAAACATCTCGATCAAAGTGACATTGGTGTGGAAAATAGCCAGTGTCTTAAATCAGATGATGAGCTCTCTCTTCCTAAACACAGCTTTCCCATTCATGAAGAAGGACACCATCTGAAATTCGGTTCTTTTCAAGATTCTTTATTGGGTAGTGAAAATATTCAAATAGAATCTTTGATTGCAAAGGAGACTGTGGATTGTACAACTAAAGAACAACAAACAGAAAAAGTCGATTTGAACTCAGAAGATGTGAACAAGCTTCCGAATGTAGACCCTGACCGCCTTCCTTCCCTTGGCTGTTCAGTATCAGAAGCCAATTCTGGACATGGAACGAATGGTTTATTAGAAAGGTCACCACCATCCCCTCTCTTTAACTTTCAAGGACAAATGGTTATAAATGATTTGTATGTTCCATCATCACCATTCCTAACACCTATGAGAAGTCGTAGCAAGTTGGTTTCAAGGCCATCTCGATCTTTTCTGCTAAGACATCGGCCCGTACCAGAGATTCCAGGGTCAACAAAAGGAATTTCAGGGAGGTAAGAACTTTCATGATAAGTTGTAAGTGTATTCAATTTGGAGGAATTTAATTATTTTAAACAATTACATTTTCAGTGTTTAATTTTTCCTAAATTTGACTTCTGTTAATTTACCTATTTAACTAACCTTTTCTTCTCTTTTAAAACTTTTTTCGTTATGCCATCTCTCTTGAACATTATTCCCCAGAGTCTGTTTCCAACTCATAACTGCCTGGAACTCTTTCGCTTTCGCCTACTTAATCTCTTTCTTTTATCTGGCTATTCCTTCCCAGACCTTTCGTCCGCACCTGGTTTTGCATTCTTCCATGAGTGCTATTTTCATATTTGAATTGCTGACTCTGTCTCCCCACTAAATTATTTGTTCTTTGGCAGGAGCCATGTTTCTAATGTTTGTACTTCTGCTTCCTGGTACAATGCTTGGCATGAATTAATAATTCAACAGACATCTAATGAATACCTACTTGGTACTCTTGGTCACTGTGCTAGGTGTGAAGGAGGTGGTATTTAAAAACAAAATCCAGCCAAGTAAATTTGAAGATCTAATTGGCTTTGCTCAATGATTAATGAATCGGGTAGCATCCCATCTAGCAAATAGAAAGGAGCTCTGAGGAGCTGTACACAATGGAAGACTTTTCTAGGCAGATGGAGGCAGGGGGAGGATGATATTCTAGCAAAGAATGGATTGTTTCAGGCAAGGTCACGTTCCTTGGGGAGTGAAGTCGGGGCTGTCTTACAGATTGCCTTACTAGCGTTGCACAGATAATTCTATATTATCCAGCTAAAGGTTTCATTCCAGGGAGAGACTGAAAGTGCTGTTGGGTTAGGTTTTGTGGAGCTTAGCACGGGTGACTCCATTTTGAGTCTGTTGTTTCTTTTCTTTTTTTAACAATATAGAGGAATAATGGAGTTTGAAGTGTGGTGTGGGAGACAGATGTGAAATGATGGTAACAGTACAGTATGAAACCAGGTCCACCAGAGATGGGAACTCAAAAGAGGGGCCTGACCAGAGCGTCTGGTCATCGGTAGCATGAGGTAATTGCAGAGTCTGAGATGAGCCGACTTACAGCAGAGAGAGCTTTTATCTGTTTCTCAAAGCCAACACCTAAAATAGTCGTGGTTTTCCTCTAGTGTTGCGGTGGAATATTTTTTCACTTAAAGCTAACACTTGTCTCTCTGCCGGGAGCCATGAGGCTGTTCACGTTTGGCTGTTACTGATGTGATACTGAAAGCTATGACCGGTTTCTTGCACTGGCTGGAGGCTGGCATTTCTGCAAGATTCCCCCTCCCACGTGCCCCCCACCCCCATCTACTCTGTGCCCTTGCTCTCTGGGACCTTTGGTAATTACAGCCTGAAATGGTGGTTGTATTTGCAAGAGAAAACATGGAGATTTAATATTTGCAAGAGAAAACATGGCAATTCATAAGACTGTTAATTTCAGTAACTCCCATTAGAGCAGCCACTCTTTGAGGGCAGAGGCTCTCATTTGTTTGTCTCCCTTGGTATCCCTAGTGCCCATAGCAGTGTGTAGTATTTATTAGGAAATCAGTAATAATAGTGTCATTTATTAGGTGCTACATTGCCTATAATTTTCCATGGGTTATCTAATTCTCACAATGGCCCTGTGAAGTAGGTAATATTCGTCCATTTTGTTCCAAGGTAACTGAGTCTTCTGAGGTTAATTTTCCTAGGATCCCAAGGATAGTGAACTGGATTTCATTCCAGTAAATCTGACTTGTGTATAGAGGTATACCTTAGGAATATCGCAGGTTCATTTCCAGACCACCCCAATAGAGTGAGTCAAATTCTTTTTGTTGCTGAAGGGTCTTGCCTTCAATTTGTAAAAAGAAAAAGTAAAAGAAAGGCAACATCTGTGGAGCAGAAAAAGCTAAGTGCGATACAATGAGGTATGCCTGTATAAGAATTGGGATATAGCTCAAGAACATAGAAGAAGACTAATTTGGGTATGACCCGTTAGCTTTAAAAATATTTTGCTAATTTGAAACAAAGTAACCTGAGAAGGGCTGCTGTGACTGTGCACATTAAAATTGCATCTTTGCCAGAACAAAATCCTTTTGGGAGCCATCAAGGTACCTTCAGATAAGAAACATTTGGCTTAAGTTTTAAATAAGATGTGCTAGTTTTCATAACTTGGAAGGCTTGTTATTCCCCTTATGACCACGAGTTCTTGAAAATGAGAATTGAAATAACATTAAAATTGGCAGAAAATAACTTGGTAGCTGCATTACAGCCAGACTACCTGTTGTAACCTTTCTTTTCTTCTTTGATTACAGCAGTAAGGGTAGTTACTCATTCGTGGTGCTTAAATCATAAAAGAGAAAGTAACTAAGTTATTTTCGGACTTTACTGTTTATTTTTACTTGTGGTCCTCACCAGAGTTGCAAATAGTAATTGCAAATTTAAAAAAAATATTACAATTTGACATTTAAAATAAAAATGTGGATTCTGTAAACTGAGATTCTCTCCAATCAAATAACATCTAAATGATATTTAGTACATTCCTTGATGTATCAAATAAGAACATTTTTTGTGGCCAATGCTTTCACCTAATTTCTTTACTAATTAAACTTTTCATATAACTGTTATAAGGAATATGATGCTAGAAGTGCTTTTCTGAGGTGAAGCCCTTTGGGCCCCACCCCTTTATCTACACACTTGAATCTCCAGTCACAGGGATGGTTTTCCCTCTGCCTTGGGCATTTTACATGAGTTCCTGTCCTTTTCTCTGGACAGTTGGGCTGGGTGGTGCTGTGCTGAACAAGGAATCACAAGATCTCTTGTAAACGTCTACCTCTTGAGGGAGGGGTTAGCACGAGGCTGGAAGAGCCAGTTTCTTCCTTACTACCTTCACTTGGAGCTCTTCCTAGTGCTGGAGAAACCTCCAAGCAGAAAGCCAGTCCAACCAGCTGTCATTTCCTCTGGAGCCATAGGTGTGTCCTGTGTTCCTTATGGGAAGATCCTCCATAGTGCTCTAGGCAAGAAGGAACAGGTAAATTTCTTATCCTCCCCAGTTGAATGATTTCATACATCTTTCATGCAATTATTTTTTTCTTGACACAAGTCAAAGAGCCCTCCCTTTTAGGTGTTTTGCCTCTGAATTTTTTGGGGGGACAGGGAAGGAAGGAAGCAGAGAGAGGTATTTGGGGAGAAGGATAGTATGCAAGGCAGCAACCCAGGTGTGTGCCCGACCAAGAATCTAACTGTGACCTCCTGGTTCATAGGTCGACTCTTAACCACTGAGCCACACAGGCTGGGCTTTACAATGACTTTTTATAAATTCTGTGAAAAAATAGACTGTGAAATTTTGACTTGAACATCTAAATAAATCAAAATTTAGAGAATTAATAGTTTGATTTATTCTTAGAGGATAAAGATATCTTTCTGCTTAATTTTTACAAGAAAACATTATGCTTATACTTCCTTATTTTTCATAACTAAAAAAGGTCCACTTTGTTTGAAAAAAATATTTTTGTAAACTAAAAATAACTTTATAATAAAGAATAAAAAGCATTAATTTGAGCAAAAGAAGTTGCAGCTGGAGACACTGATTTAGGTAGTAACTTCAATTGTATTCCACCCAGAGAAGGGGGAGGTGTTCTTTTACATCCAAAGTTTTCATCCAATTAGGTCCATTTTATGTAAATGAGATAGTCAAATTAAACTTCTGATTTGTCCAAATCTCAAAATCCTTTTGGTTGGCACTATGCATTCTGATTGGTTATTATGGAGTAGTTCTGATTGGTCTTGGTAGGTCTTTGTCCATTGGTCCAAAGATAAAACTAGGAACTCCTTTTTAATTCAGTTCTGTAATGACCTATACTCAGTCTTTTATAGTTAGTCTGTTAGGAATTGTAAGAACTGAAATTTCTTTTTAGACAAACATTCTGTGAAATGATGGACCCTTTATGGTCTGTAAATTATTTTTTGGTGTGTCTGCCTCACTTAAGTAATAGGTAAGTGTAAATATAAAGGGAGATTTTTGACATTAATTAACCTATGTGCCACTGCTTTTCTTGGCAATTTTAGTGATTAAAAATATGTGAAAAAATAGCATCTGTAGGTATGATGGTGATTCTCCTTGATGATCAGTTATTCTTTTGTAGTTATTCTATATTGGTGTTTCATTTAGTATTATTTTTAAGATTCGTCTGCATTGATGCACATTATTTTGTGCAATAACTCCTGTGTAGTATTTTATTATAAGAAAAAAACAACAACTATTTTCCTACTAGGTTGTTGACACTTTTTCACTATTACAAATGAAAAGAGTTTATACTCTTAATGGCTTTAAAAGTTTACCAGGAGGACCAACCATTATTTTTTCTAATAAAAATAATAATGATTGGGTCATTCTGCTGCGTGTTTGCATTGTATAGGACACAACTTATGCCCTTTAAATGCATTAGCTCATTAATTCTCATAATATTCCTAGGCAGCAAGTCCTGTTTTTATTCTCCTTAATTAAATGAGGAAACCAGGCTCTGAGCTGTTAGGTAACTTGACCAAGATGACAAAAGCATAATAATAGGAAGGATGATGACTCCTGCTTTTCTGTATGGGTTTTTAAATTTCATAGATTAACCATGCTTTATATTTAAAATTTAAAAGCTATTTGCAGTTTTCAGGCTAACTGGTGGGAAAATAATAAGGCAGAAAGGAAGAAAGAACATGAGTTTTGTTCTCACCACAGACTTGACCTTGACTTCTGGCTTTGCCTCATACTAGCGGTGGGACTAGGCCAGGAGAGCCGCCTTTTTCATTATTGGGAGGATTAGGACACCAGATCCTACCTTATAGGGCTGTTGTGAGAATGAAATATGAGATGCAGATATATAAACCCCTAACATAATGCTTTGGGCATAATAGGTATTTGATTATAGAATAGCTTGTGATAATTTATTCACAATAATATAAATTGCTAATCACCAGTTTTCAAAACAACTTGTTTCCTATATTGAGTGAATCTTTCAGCTGCAATAGATAAATGATCTTGATTGGTACAGTTGGAAATCACTTGCAGGTGGATATTGAATATCAAAATAAAAAATGATCACAACTATTTTTACGTTTTATGACTAATAGTTAAACCAACAAAATATGCTTTAAAATACCACTAATGGATGTACTTAAAATAGTTCAAAATCTTTTTCTTTAATTAGTATATTTTTTCGATAAGGTGGCACTTATTAAGCACTGTAGTTTAGAATAGAGGTTATGGAGCTGAACTGCCTGGGTTTGAATCCTGCTAGTTACTTATCAGCTGTGTGATCATGGGAAAGTTACTTAACTGCTTTATGTGCCAGTTTTCTTATTTAAAATGTAGATAATAATAGTTTTTACTTCTTTGGGTATTTGTGACTATATATATGTACAAATATATCTATGTAAAATTTTACATATGTATGTAAAATTCTGATACCTATTTCTGGCATATAGTAGTAAGTGGTCATAAGAATTAGCAATATTTATTATCAGAGAAAGTTAACAAATATGTAGAAAATTTGAGTGCTGCTCTACTAAAGGGTTCAAATCATTAATATGTGCATGTGTCAGAAACATACAAATTTGAGGAAACAATTATAGCTGTACAAGAGGCCCAGTGCACGAAATTCGTGTGCAGGTATGGTCCCTAGGCCTGGCCTGCGATCAGGGCCATGTTCCCTGGCTGCCGGAAGCCGGCCCCGCCCCTCCCCCCCACCGCCACCCACCCCCGGTTCCCCATTCGCCATCGGGCGATGGGAGCCATGGCAGCCTCCAGCCAGGGAATAGGACTGAGAAGTGGTCAGTGTGCCTCATAGTAACTGGTTGAGTGGCCGTTTTGGTTGATCCGCCATTAGGGTCAATTTGCATATTACCCTTTTATATAGAATAACAGTATGAAGAATCTGGAGATAATGAACAAATAAAGGGTGAAGTATTTTGTAATCCTTTATTAAACTTGTATGCTCCTCCCCTGCCAAAGACAACTTTTATCTTTAAAAAAAAAATATATATATATATTATTGATTTCAGAAAGGAAGGGAGAGAGATAGAAACATCAATGATGAGAGAGAATTATTGATTGTCTGCCTTCTGCACGCCCCCTACTGGGGGGGATCGATCCTGCATCACAGGCAATTCCCTTGGCTGGAATCGAACCTGGGACCTTTTAGTCCGCAGGCTGACACTCTATCCACTGAGCCAAACCAGTGAGGGCCAACTTTTATCTTGACTTTAAATAACAATTACTTTCTTTATTGAAAAAAAAAGTTTACCTCCTAAGTATGCCTCAAACAATATAGTTTTGTTCTATAATTTTTTAAAAATACAATAATACAGTGAGTATTCTTTTAGTCTGGTTGATTTTACTTAACTTTGAGACTCATCTGTGTTGGTGCTTGTGGTTGTAGCTACTTTTACTACTGTATAATATTTCATTGTCTATATCAGTGATGGCGAACCTTTTGAGCTTGGCGTGTCAGCATTTTGAAAAACCCTAACTTAACTCTGGTGCCATGTCACATATAGAAATTTTTTGATCTTTGCAACCATAGTAAAACAAAGATTTATATTTTTGGTATTTATTTTATATATTTAAATGCTATTTAACAAAGAAAAATCAACCAAAAAAATGAGTTCGCTTTTCACCTCTGACACACGTGTCATAGGTTCGCCATCACTGGTCTATACCATGATAGTCATTCCATTGACAGATACTTGATATTCTCAACCTGGTCTGGTATTTTGCATAGATAGTATATGTCTTCATGCATATATAAATTATTTCTAGACAAATGTAAGTCAGATTTATATCTAATTTCCATATAAAATAGACTCATTTTAAGTATACTGGTTGATGAGTTTTGGTAAATACATATACCTGTGTGACCACTACCACATCAAGATTTAGAACATTCAGTCACTCATCCACTCCCCCCTAAAAAAACTCTTTTGTCCACTTGCAGTAAATTACTCCCTGTATCCTGCAACTATTGATCTCCTTATGTCAGTTTTGCCTGTTCTAGAATTCCATATACATGGAATCAAATAGCAAGTAATATTTTGTATCTGGTGTCTTTTACTCAGCATGGTGTTTTGGAGACGCATCCATATTGCTGCAGTTTGTTACTTTTGTTGTTGAATTTGTGTGAATGTCCCATAACTTGTTTATTCATTTACATGAGGACATACATTGGGTGTTTTTATTTATTCATTTATTTTGGAGCATATCTATAGGTGCACGTCTGTAGAGTATATACATAGGAGTAAAATTGCTCCGAAGTGTTATTGGATATGATTGTCTTCCACTTTGGTAGGCAATGCAAAACTGTTCCTATAAAGTGATTGTGCATTCCTTTTGTTTCAGACCCTCTACCCCATTGGGTTGTGTATATAGGTGGGTGTATAGTGATATTTTATTGTGATTTTTATTTGTACTTTCTGATGACTAACAAAATCGAGCACCTTTTAATGTTTTTATTGGTTATTGACCATGCTTATATCTTCTTTTGTGTGGTGCCTTTTCAAGTATTTTACCCATTTTTTTTCTGTTTGTTGTTTTGAATTACATTTTCTGCCTTTCATAGTGATTTTTAAAAGTTATTTATGGACTGTGGGTATGAGCCTTTTGTTGAATATATCTTCTCCGCATCTACCTGTTGCTTTTTTATTCCTTGATGGTGACTTATGAATAAAAGTTTGTAATTTTAATTTATTCAAATTACCAATGTTTTCCCTTAGGGTTGAACTTTTTGTGTCTTAAGTCACATGAAGATATTCTATTTTATCCTCTAGCTTTGTCTGGCCTGTCACTCTGAGATTTATAATCTGCCTTGAATTGGTTTCCATATATAGTCTGAGGTAGGCATGAAGTGTCGTTTATACTGTGTGGATATCCGAGTGATCTGCTTATTAAGAAGACCTTGCTTTCCTCATTGCTCAAGATTGACATATTTGTCTTAAATGAAAATTGGGTCTATTTATGGACTCTATTCTACTTTATATCTGTCTTTATATCTAGTACTTATTTTTCCTTTTATCAGTAACATAGTGTGTAACTACTACAGCTTTATAATAAATCCTGATACCTGGTGGAGCAAATCTTCTCACCTGTTCTTCAAAAGTTTCTTAGTTATTCTTGTTATGTTGCCTTTTCATATAAATTTTAGAATTGACTTGTCAAATTACATACATATGTGGGCGCGCGTACACACACACACACACATGCACACATTCACTTACTTCTGTAACTTTTTTGCATTGACTCTATAGATTAACATAGAAAGTATTGGCGTCTTTGTAATATTCAGTTTTCCATATATTCTTCCATTTAATTAGATTTTCTTTAATTTTTCTCAGCAATGTTTATAGTTTTCAATGTGCAGATCTTGCTCATATTTTAATAAATTCATCCCTTAGCATTTCACAATGAAAGTTGTCTTTTCAAACTATTTTTTTCAGTTGTTCATTGCTAATATTTAGAAATATTATTGAACTCTAAAAGTATTTACCTTTTATCCTTGTGCCTTGCTAGATTTACTTTTTTGAGATGCTTTTTAGTATATTCTTTAGGATTTTTGGCTTACCTGGATACCTTTTAATTGTAAGATACCTTCCAAACTGCATACCGTTCATTTCTTTCTCTTGTCTTATTGTACTGGTCTGGACCTCTGAAATGAGGTGAATATTGCTGGGAGAGCAGACCTTCTTGCCTTACTCCCAATCTTAGGTGAAGCCATTCAGACTTTAACCATTAATTTATGATGTAGGTTTTTCATAAATGCCCTTTATTGGGTTGCAGAAGTTTCCTTCTATTCCTAGTTTGCTGAGAGCTTTTTCATGAGTGGGTGTTGAATTTTGTCAAGTGTTTTTTTCTGGATATATGGTCATGCGCATGCGATTTATCTCCCATATTTTCTAAATTTGGTGACTTACATAGATTTTTCCATGTTAAACATATTTTATTTCCTGTCATGTGCTTATATTATTCTTTTTTGCTTTCCTGCCTTGTGCTTATATTATTTTTTATTTAATCCTCACCCAAGCATATGATATATTTATTGATGAGAGAGAGAGAGAGAGAGAGAGAGAGAGAGAGAAAGAGAAAGAAAGAAAGAGAGAGAAAATCGAACCGCAACCTTATTTGGTAGAAGGGATGGCAGTTTAACCAACTAAGCCACTCAGTTGGGGCTATCCTTTTTATACATCTCATTGGATTTGATTTTCTTTTTCTTAATTATTTTTGCATTCATGTTCATGGGGTCTATTTATCTAACATTTATATGTAGTTTTGTTTTTGACTCGTTTTCGTATCAGTAATACTTGACTTAAGAATGAGTTGGGAACTACCCCTCCTTCTGTATTTTCTGAAACAGTTCGTGTAGAATTGGTGTCACATTTTTCCTTAAATGTTTGGTGGAATTCATCAATGAAATATCTGGACATAGAGTTTTTGTGGGTAGGTGATTAATTACTAAACTCAATTTCTCTAATAGATATAGGGATATCAAGATTTTCTATGTATTCTTGTGTCATATTTGCTAATTTGTATCTCAAGGAATTTTTCAATTTTATTTTATTATTTATTGGCATAAAGTTTTCTTAGTAATCTGTAGTTATCGCTTTCATGCTCATAGGATTTGTAGTGATGTTCCCTCTTTCATTCCAGATATTGGTAATTTATGTCTTCTGTCTCTCTTTTATTGACCTTCTCTGAGGTTGATCAATTTTATTGATCATTTCAAAGAACTAGATTTTGGTTGCAGTCACTTAAATTTTGTTCATATTTTATTTTATTGATTTCTGTTCTTTTTTTATTTATTTACTTGCTTTTAGTTACTTGGACAGATAAGTATATGAGGAGAGGTGTCCAGGTCTTTACATTGAGAGGGAAAACTAGATAGAAGTCTTTCATATTGTGGTAGGTATTCATTATCCTCTGCTTCCACAGTGTTTTCCTCTGGCTTGCTGTTAGGTTGTATACTAACTAATTGCTTGTAAAGTCTCTCCCCCAGGACTATCAGATCTTTGAGAAAAAAAAGTCTTGTGTATTTTGATATTGTGCTCATAGAGCCAGGCAGGCTTTTTATTCAGTATGATAAAACTAATGACAAAAACACTACATATATACTGAAATCTAGTTAGAAAATTTGTTTCTCAGATGGGTATGGATGGGGTTTTGAAATTGCTTTATGTTCATACTAGCATTGGGCAAATATGTTTGCTTTTGCGAGTTATGGATATGAGAAACACTTGTAAAATTCTTTGAAATCTCTTCGTTTACGCTGTTCAGAAAAACACATTTGTGGAATTTGCCCATTGTGTTTATTTAAAATAAGATTTACTTTTGAATATATGTTTTGCTACCTAAAAGAATGTATGTCTCTATAATTAATCCTTTTACATATCTATTTTAACCTATTTTTTCCCCTTTCCTTTAAGCTATTTCCGTGAGAGAAGAAATGGTGCTACCTCAACTGGAAAATCGGTGACACAGCACAGTGAGTCTTAGCATTTCAAGTCTCTGTAAATCATTAGCACTCATTGGATGGTTTAAATGTGTTTAAATCATGATGGAGAAGGTAACCCACCTGAGGAATAGGGACTAATGGGAATAGTGTCTGCTAGGGTTCATACTACTTCAGACACCTTTAAAAGTGAGTGAATGAAAGACAGTAATAGACACACAGACACCTGGAAATTTGCACATGGTGATGTAAAAAGATTTTTTTTTTTTGTACAGGCTTCATTTATCAATAGCCACAGTTGAAGGCATTTAACTGAATTAAGTGGTTTCTGACAGTTTGAGCTACAGAACATAGATTATGGAAAGTAATTTTTGCCATGGTAACAGGAAAGGGCTGACATCGCTCTGGTGAATTGATCATTGACAGGGGCTTTTCTTTTTTTCTGAAAATTCTGTTTCCACAAATTCAGGAACATTCTTCTCAACAATAAGATGGCAAACAAATACTTGCTACTGAGCCTTTAAAAATTGTTTTGCCCTATCAGAAAATGAAAGTGTTGAGAATTCTTTCTTATAGATTGGTGTAATTCAAAGATGGTGGCAATTCTTTTGAAATAATTTATTTACAGATGTATTAGTAGCTATGGAATCAGATGGATTATATTAAGTGGATTCTGGTATTTTGAGTCATATAACATCTAGTTGTTCTGCTAGTGAATTTTTAATAATTACTTATTGAAAGTTATAGTAGAATTAAGATTAATTTTTTGCTGTTATACTATTCTCTTATTTAGGAACTAGAGGCCTGGTGCATGAAAATTCATGCACTTGGCGATGGGGGGGGGGTCCCTCAGCCTGGCCTGTACCCTCTTGCAGTCTGGGACCCCTCGGGTGATATCCACCTGCTGGCTTAGGCCTGCTCCCTGGGGGGATCAGGCCTAAGCTGGCAATCAGACATCCCTCTGGCAGCCTGGGAGCCCTTGGGGGATGTCCGACTGATGGCTTAGGCCCCCTATGGAACGAGCCTAAGCCACAGTTGGACATCCTTAGTGCTGCTGAGGAAGCAGGAGAGGCTTCTGCCACCGCTACTGCACTTGCAGCCGTCAGCCTGGCTTGTGACTGAGTGGCACTCCCCCTGTGGGAGCTCACTGACCACCATGGAGCAGCTTCTGCATTGAGTGTCTGCCCCCTGGTGGTCAGTGCGCATCATAGTGACCAGTCGTTCCTGGTTGTTCCTGGGTGTTCCATAGTTAGGATCAATTTGCATATTACCCTTTCATTATATAGGTTTAACATTAAAAATGGCATCATGACTGTGGAGGTATGGGTGGAGGTGGAAGAGGTATTGGGGGGGAAACGATGATGGGAAAAATAAAATAAAGGAAAAAATGGCACCATGACAATTTCCATTGTAAACAGTGGAAAATGTGCTTGGTTATATTAATGTAGATCTTAGAGGTTAGCAAGGACAAATATATCTGACACATCACACTTTAAGAAATAGTAAATTTTTACTATTGTACAAGTGAGGGTATGTATAGCGAGTGCTACATCCGAAGAGTTTATTTGGGGGTAAGAATTATGAGCATAATTTTGGACCCTCAGAGAATAAAACTTAAGTTGTGATATTGCTTTAAAATAAACACATGCCTTTTAAAAAAACAATGTTTCCCATTATTTACATCTTTTCATTCTCATCCTATAATTTCCCCAAAAGATTCAAATGAGGAGAATTCATCTTCCATCTTTCCTTATGGAGAGACCTTTCTCTTCCAGAGACTAGAAACTTCCAAGGTTTGTTCCATTCATTTTAATTTTTTTCATATTATTTACTCTTCTGTTTATACTTGCTGCTTCATTTTCCTGCATGCTGTTTGAAGACTGTGTTATGTTGAAGAATGAAATTTTCAGTCAGTAAAATTCTGTTCCATAAAATCATGATAAAATTTTATCTTTAAATATATATTACAAAAACAAATTTTCAGTTTGATTTCAGAAATAAGGGTTAGTGTGTGTTCAAAGTTTTGTGCAAGAGAAGTTAAAAAAAATCATAAAAAGCAAAAGCAAGCAACCCCTTCTCTCCCTCCCCATTTGCTTTGCATTATACCCAAATACAGACTTCTAACTAGTTACATATCTTAATTATTCAGTTTTAGTCTTTTCTCTTCAGTATCTATGCTCTTTGCTATTTTATTTCTTGGTCATGATAAAAAAGAAGTTAGAAGACAAAAAATATTGGGAAAGTAAAAGTAAATAAACTTTATTCTTGGTTAGCATATTCTGTTTTTTTTCTTGAAATGATGAGTTATTAATGATTGAAATTAGTTATTGAAAAAAGCATCCAAAGGCTACTGTTTAATGGAGTCTTCCTAATTACATTGTTTTTACTGATAATTGACCTAAGCAATTAGACATTTGGATAATAAAACTAAACCCAGATATTGTGGAACTTTGTAGAATATTGAAACCCTAAAAAAAATGTATGTATTTTTTTTAATAGAAAAAGTCTATAAGGAATGAATTTTGGGCCCATGAAGAAACACTCAAAGGGAAAGCAACAACTGAAAGAAACTCTTTTTTTGTCCAATCAAGGTATGAAGTCATGACTAATGATGATTAATTCTTTGGAATAAAATGTTACACAATGTTGACTTCTTGCTCATATTATGTTTCGAAGAAAATAGTTAACATTGGTAAGTTCAAATCTTTTTTGATATTTTTTCCATTGATTTTTGGAGAGTGGAAGGGAGGGAGGAGAGAGAAACATCGTTATGAGAGAGAGACATCGATTGGTTGCCTTTTGCTCGTGCTCTGACTGGGGCCAAGGATCAAACCCGCAACTCAGGTATGTGCCCCTGACCAGGAACTGATCCTTCGACCCTTTGGTGCATGGCCCGGTGCTCTAGCCAGTGAGCCACACCAGCTAGTGCAGCAAATCTTTTCTTTTTAAATGCGTCAGTAGCAGAACTCATTTTAATAATTGAATTTAGAGTCTGTAGACCAAGTGTGTTCTGTGACAGATTACTTTGGTCTTCCTCTAATTTGAAACCACTCTCCCCTTCCCAATGTGGCAAATATGTGGTGACTGTGATTGCATTTTAAGGATTAGAAGAAGTTAGTTAATATGGAGGAGAAAGGAGCAGTGCAAAAAACTCTATGTGAGTTTTCACAAATGTAACAGTATTTTTTTATTGAACGTTCTGCATTGACAAGTGGCTTGAAAATTACCCACTTATTTGGATCACACATGAAATTAATCAGAATTTCTACGGCTCCAACATAAATTTTGTTTTTCTCTCAGCTTTATTAGGACTTGGTTTACTGGTTCATTACTTAACATTCGTTTTATCTTCCATTTTATCCTTCTCTTTCTGAAGGCTAACACTGTTGTGGGTTTCCCTTCAACAGTTGAAACTAAACTTAAGGAAAATAGGAAAACTTAAGGAAGATACTAAAATCCTAGTTCAGCAAGCACTTGATATGACTCTATTATAATGCATAACGTGGAAGGGGCCAGGCTAAATCATTCTTTAAGGAAGTTCTGGCTTTTAGAACACTGTATCCAGAAGAATGTAATTGGACCCCTAAACATATGTTTTATTGATTAGGAAAAAACCTCCTTTATGGGTTATAGGTTTTATTACACATCAATTACTCAGTGACTCTGTTTTGTCATTCCTGAAATGTATAGCGATATGCTTAGCTATTATGAATGTGTTCCAGTAAATAGTATATGCTACACCGCTCTTCTTAGTGTAACCCTGACCCTTTCTCATTTTCTAGCTAGCAGTGTGGTCTGGTTCTTCCTCATTAGTGTTGCAAAATAATACTAAAGCACTCATCAGACAGGACTCCCTGTCCTATTACATTGTAATGGAACATAAGG
The DNA here is from genome assembly GCF_000147115.1 of Myotis lucifugus. NCBI lineage: Eukaryota > Metazoa > Chordata > Mammalia > Chiroptera > Vespertilionidae > Myotis > Myotis lucifugus. Next base: position 7,352,795 of record NW_005871096.1, read on the forward strand.
TCCTGGGAGTGGAGAGTCAAAGAAGAGGCAAGGAGTTTAGAAGAAGATCTCCAAAAACATAAGTTAGTCGTTCATGATGTTGCCCAGGGACCAGGGTTGGGCTGGCCGCTTAATGGTGCCGGTGAAGATGTTTAAATTGTATTGCAAAGAATACAGCCTGTCTCCCATCCTTACCACCTGTACCCAGCCCCCCAAATAAGCAGATAGGATTAAATGATACGCAAGAAAAAATATACTACTTCTAGTAGTGTTCAAATAGGTCTTAGGATAATGAGAGATTTGTATTTAATTTTCTTGGAAGAATTTTAAAAATTATCAGGTGGATTAATTGAATGCTAAGATTTTCCTGGTCTGAAATTTCTGCGGTGGGTTGTTTATAAATGTAAAAAATAACCGATGGCTTAAATGGCATAAGCACTGTGAAACGTTTACACTATTTTTTTCCCTTTAGCATATATGATAACAGGAAGGAGAATGTAAGTGAAGACAAAGTGGAAGATATTTGGATACCTCGAGAGGACAAAAACAACTTTCCGACTGGCGGAGCTGCAGATTCAGAATATTCAACAGTAGAAGAATGCTTTCAGAGTTTAAAAAGAAAAAATTCAAAGGCATCTAAATCCAGGACTCAAAAAGTATTGAACTTGGACCCTGTTAATAGGCACAGTTATCCCTTAAGCTCAACGAGTGGAAATGCTGATTCATCAGTCATTTCCTCAAGTCCAATATCTCCTTATGCCTGCTTTTATGGATCGTCTGCGAAGAAGGTTAAATCGGGCTGGCTAGACAAACTCTCTCCTCAAGGGTATGTATTTGTTCATTTATTTTAATAAGTAACATATTTTCAAAAATTCAAGTTTATCCATTTCTAAACCTGCAAGGTTGCTACTAACCCCCCTTCCTTCACCCCTCGTCACCATGCATACAGATTGTTTTTCTGGACTTTCAACATGCTTTTGCAAATGCTGTTGTTTAGACGTAAGAGAAGCCTGTGGAATATGCTAAATGGAATGAGGGGTTAAGGTGCTGAAAAGCAGATTAAAACTGGAAGTTACGATTTTACCTCTAGAACCTTAGGGTTAGTTTCTAACTTTGCACCAAAATTCACTATTGTGTCCCAATTTGTAGCAAAGAAAAAACAACACAGATTGAGTTAGTATCACTCAGGCCACACTGTTTGGCTTTTGCTCATCTCATAAGTGTTCTGTTTGGGAATACAAGGCTTATTGTAGTTAAGGGAAAACACGTCATTGTTAGATTTCAGCCTTCACTGTTATTAATATATTGTTTTGAATTTTGTATGTTGCACAGAAGGTCAGAGTTCCCTGAATATTATACTTTTAAAAAACACTTATCGTTTCTGTTTACGAAGAAACTTCTGTCCCTTAAGCATTTCATAGTACTGAGAAATCTTTGGGGAGGGATTATGTTTAATTAGAATTGTTTTCTAGCATCTTGATTTTGGATGTCTTTTTGCAATATTTATTTGAAATGTTCCTCATGAATCATTAAGTTATTTTTGGATTAAACCTCTCCTGTTTAAGTAATTAATGTGGTGTTTTCTCTGCTATTTCTCTACAATATGCTGGTTTTCTCTGCTATCCCCCCCCCTGACCCCCCTGACCCCCCCGCAAATGTTCATCATTTCCAGAAGGCCTTGGTTTGACCTGGAATAAATTTTATTAGCAAATAATTACCAGGAGAAGTATCAGTTGCCTAGTGGGAGCAGGTATTGCATGTCTTAAGAAAGCCAAAAGACCCCCAACACTTTTATGGCTTTTAATTATATGGTTAACATTTCATATGATTGCATCCTTTTAGCAAATTAGATGTTGAATAAACCAAAGTACTTCTTGTACCAATTACTTTGTCTCTCTTCTTCCTGGTTACATTAGGATGATAAAGTAGTCAGCTGTGTCTACTTTTCATCAGTCATCAGTATTATTGGTAAATAGCAAAGTATGAGTCAGCACTTAGATCATACACACGGGTGGAATGAAGGAGTGAGCTCGCATATTCTCAGCTCTTTCATTTCTGTAAAATTAAGCGTTTAGGGAGATCCGAGTGGGCTTCCAAAATATCACCGGAAGGTTTTGCAGACTCTGGGTACAGAGCCCTCAGCAGCCGTGGTTTCCTGCGTATTCTCTGGTGGCACCTTGCTCTTCACGGGGTTGGCATGTTTATGCTCCGGGCACCCTGAGAAAGCGTCACCATTATTGGCCACTCCTGGGACAGGTAGAACATTTTCTCCCTTCTCTTTGTCAGAACTCTGGCTTTTCCTTCTTTCTCTTCTGAATCTGCCTAAGGTTAGATGCTGTAAGTTTTCTAGATTTATATCTCTCCATGTTAGGAGAAATAATTGAGTTTTCTGGCTTAAATTGTTTTCCCCCGAATACCAGGAGGAATGGATATAGGAAAGAAAACAAAGGAGTTTGTTATAGCACCAGGAAATTTTTTAAAAAATTTCTCCAGGATTATATTGCCATGACTGGAGAGAAACAATGTGTCACTGACCAAGAAGCATGTATTAGACCAGAAGTAGAATCTGAATTTTTCCTTTTCCTAATTAGACTTTGGCCATTGGAAGGGTGTTTAAGATGCTCATTAGTTAGACAATGGATACCTGCCCATTCCTTGTGCAGAGGTTACCGAGCTGTGCTTAGCTCATGGTCACATGTTGCTTTGGTGCAGGTCGCACTGGTTCAGATGACATTCTGAATTCCAAGAGAAGGTATTAGCAAGCTTTTTCTGTAAATGGTCAGATAATACATATTTTAATCTTTACAGCCATGTGATCTTTATGGGGTATCAGCAACTCAGCAGTTGTAGCGTTAAAGCAGACATAGAGGCTATGGGAGCCAATGAATGAGGCTTTTTCAATGAAACTTTATTTATAAACACAGACAATGGGCCAGATTTGGCCTGTGAGCCATAGAAGCACAAAGCAGATGAGATGGTTGACTAAAATCTTATACTATCTTCTTCCATCTCCCCTGGGCCCCAAATAGAAAATTATATCCTGATAGATCACAAAATAGAGAAACCTTTTTCTATTTCTCTATAAAACTAGAAGAAATACGAAGCAGGAGCCCCCTCCTGGGCCTTTGCACTTGTTCTTTCTGCCTGGAATGCTCTTACCCGGAGAGTAATAGGGCTTGTACCCTATCCCCTTAACTGCTTGCTCTATGTCTGCCTCCAAATTTGAAGTTACCACTGCCCCTCCCCCACCACCCCGTTACTCCCTTAGTTACTTTAGTTTTCTCTGCCCAGCTCTATACTAGATGACTTATCTATAATAGTAAAAGCATAATATGCTAATTAGACCGGACAAAGCTGGGGCTGTGAGGGAAGCCTGTGTCCCAGGTGCCTGCCAGTGGCTGGAGGGAAGCCCAGGTCCTGGGTGCCAGAGGGAAGCCGGTGCCAGCAGCCGGGGGAAAGAAGGCCCTCTTGCACAAATTTCGTGCATCAGGTCTCTAGTTTATTTCATATACGTTCCCTGGGGACAGCATCTAGATTGGCTTTTGTTTACTGCAGTATCCTCAGTAACCACAATGTGGCACGCGATAGATTCTTTAATATTTATTTTCGACAGAATCAGTAAAAAACTAGCATAAGACATCATTTTTTTCTTTACATTTTTCTAGGGATTTTGTAAAACTGAATTCTGAACACTGTTGAAAATCTGCAGGTGCCATTGATGGCGCTAATGTACATTCCCAGAGCAGTGGTCCCTCAGTGTTCTCCTTATAATTCTGTTTCCTCCTTGGAGACACTTACATGTGTTGTCAAAACACAGTTTAAAAATAAATAGCCACACTCAGTTATCCTTCTCCAAATATTGTTTGAAACTGTTGTCAGTCATGAGTGACATTAAACAAAATAAATTCATAATCTGGATTTATTTCACATGGTGGAGTATCTATTTGCTTTTGAAATGAAAATGCCAGTTCTGAATTAATGAACAGAGTGTAAAAAACCACCAAATATTTAGTAAGAAAATAATTCTGTAACATTATGCAGCTAAGAAACACTGATCCCGGCTGGCCTGGCTCAGTGGTTGAGCATCAAACTATGAACCAAGAAGTCACGGTTCGATTCCCGGTCAGGTCACATGCCCAGGTTGAGGCTCTATCCCCAGTGTGAGGCGTGCAGGGGATGGGGGTTGATGGATGATTCTCTCTCATCATTGATGTTTCTATCTCTCTCTTCCTCTCCCTTCCTCTCTGAAATCAATAAAAAAAATATTTTTTTTAAAGAAATACTGAAACATTTCCAGTTGAGCTTAACGTATGAAGTTTATTTAAAAATTTGAATGATCCTATGTAATAAAAGGCTAATGTGCAGATCAATCAAACGGTGGAATGACCAGTCGCTATTACAGGCACTGTCCACCAGGGGCAGACACTCAACGCAGGAGCTGCCCCCAGATGGTCAGTGCGCTCCCATAGGAGGAGCGCGGCTCAGCCAGAAGCCGGGCTCACAACTGGCGAGCGCAGTAGCAGTGGCGGGAGTCTCTCCTGCCTTGGTGGCAGCGCTAAGCCATCAGTCAGACATCCCCCGAGGGCTCCTAGAATGTGAGAGGGTGCAGGCTGTGCTGAGGGGATCCGCCCTCCCCCAAGAGCACGAATTTCGTGCACCTGGCCTCTAGTCTAATTATAATGTAGCTTGATACTATTGCTTTATAAAATTGTATGGAAGAAACTTGATAGAATGTTGAACTTGGGTCTGTTATTACAACTAGGGCAAGCAGATGAAAAACTTAATAAATGGTACCTGTTTTAAAATACTCACTGAGTTCAGAGGATAAAAAACCAATATGCCCCTCTTGCCTTTTCTAGCTGTAATTAATAAGCTCAAGCATTTCAGCAAATCTGAAAAGATGCAAAAATGAACAATTGGATATGATTTATTTTAGCATTTTCCAAATATGTAATTCAGAGGAAGAATCCTGTGAGTTCTGTAAAGAGGAGAACGTGGTGTCATGTCTGTACCCTTTATGGGAGATGCACATATCGAAATAGCCAAGAATGTCTGCAATAAGGAGACTCTTTTATCTTTAGTTTGCTGTTTTCTACTAATGTTTGTGTGCTCAGCATAATACACTGAGCATATTTATAAAAACTACCGTATATCTCCAGGAACTCAGAGTTTACTTGATAAGTTGTTTTAGGACTTTCTTACTTAGCTAAATTCTCTTTTAAAAAAAAATTATTGATTTTTGAATCATGGAGAAGCATCGTGTGGTTATGTAAATCTGGGGCAGCAGAAGCTGAACGCATGAGGCTGATTCAGCAATTTGAATGTACACTAGCTGAAGAATTTATGGAGTCATGCAACGATAAGTGAGATGTGTGCGCTCCTTTTGTGTGTCTTCCATTTAGGAAATTAGAAGTAAAACATAAAGACAGAGTATAATAATAATGGTACAGACAGGTCAGGTCCATAGAGTACAGAATTGTGGGGTTACAAAGGGATTGTTGAGAAAACATTTCTTCAAAGACCTGGTCCAGAGAAGTAGCAGTTCAGTTGGTCTTTGGAAAATGGATACATTTTGAACTGGCATTTTCAGATGAAATACTTTCTGGCTAGAAGGAGGGGAGGAAGGACACGACTTGGGGCGATATCTGGAGGATCTGCAGTATGTGAGATGGATAGCAGGGGTAAGCTGGGGTTATTTTATGGGAGATGCAAGGTTGGGCACTAGGCTGAGGAGGGAGAGACTGCCAGTGACTTGCATGTTCTGGTTGGACAGAGGACTAGGACAGAGGGAAAAGCCAATGGCCAAATACCAAGATGAGGTCAAAGCCCAGACAGTGGTTAGGCGTCAGCTCACCCAGAAGCCAGTGGCCCATGTTATATATAGGGATTCTAGAATTCCTGGTACTTTGATATTGGACTTCCTGCACCGAAATGCTGATAAAATGTAGCTTTTTCATTTCTGGGAAGTTTCTTCAATTGCACTTTTGAACCTACTTTTGTGTTTTGTTATCCTATATTTAATATGGAAAGCAGTTTCTTACTTTTGACTGTTCTTTTTATAGTATGCCAGTATTGTTCCATGAGTGCAATATATTCTCTTAATGTCTCTGAGGATATTAATATGTTTTTTTCAAGTTTTCTTCTCTAGTTGAGTCTGTTTCCTTTTTTGGGAGGGAAGGGGTCATTCCCATCTTTTACCTTAGAGATGTTTTCCTCAAATGTTTTGTTAATCTTGGGCTGTTGCTTTTTAAAGTGAGATATTACACAGCTGATTGGAACAGCCTCTGGTGGGTATGGCTGTCTGTTTTTCATGAGATGATGTTCCTTGGAGTCCCCTCATGCCAGATCTTTTAAATGAATTCCCTTCTTGAGGGTGATAAAACGATAAACAACTTTTTGGAAACTTAATAGGGAAAGTGGACTTTGAGCATAATTATTTATGACACAAACTGTCATTGGATTGTTTCTTTTTTATTTTTATTAAATTTATCGGGGTGACATTGGTTAATAAAATTATATGGATTCCAAGTGGACAGTTCTGTGATACATCATCTGTATATTACATTATGTGTTTACCACCCAAAGCCAAACCTCCTTCTGCCACCATATATTTGGCCCCTTTTACCCTTTACTCCTCCCCATCTCCCTTCCCTCTGGTAACCACCATACTGTTATCTGTGTCTGAGTTTTTGTTTGTTTGTCTTTGTTCATTTTTTGCTTTCAGTTTTGTATCCTACATATGAGTGAGATCATATGGTTCTTGACTTTTTCTGCCTGGCTTATTTTGCTTAGTGTGATATTCTTGAGATCCATCCATGCTGTCACAAATGGTAGGATTTCATATCTTCTTATGGCCGAGTAGTATTCCCCTGTATATATGTACCACATCTTCTTCATCTCATTATCTATTAAAGGACACTTCGGTGGTTTCCATGCCTTGGCCACCATGAAGAATGCTGTGATTCTGCTGTTCCTAAGACTCTCCCCTGCCTTCAGCCCTGTCTTAGTCTCCCCGTGCAGAGCCCTGTGTGAAGAAGCCCACATGGAAGAAACTACCTTTCTGTTGAGGAAGAGGAAGGGCAGTTTTCCAGCCCTGCACAGTGAGGGAGGGATCCTGGGATGCAGCGAGGAGGGCACACACCTCTTTAATTGCCTTCCAACAGATGTTTCTGGCCTCAGCACCCCATTGCCCTTCATAGTCACTTCCCCAAGTGTCTCCACCTCCTGAGATTTTTCTGAGATTTTGTGGGTAATTGGTTTTCCTCTTGCTGTGACCAGTCGCAGGCCTAGCAGTCAGCTCTCTGAAGCCTCCGAAGGCAGTCCCTGTCCTTTCTTCTGCTTTCCCACTTGCTAAATATACCTGCTATCATCTACTCTGGTCAGTGTTGGTTTGTAGGTATTGATTTTTATTTGCTTTTTTAATTGTTTGAAGTTTTGGGAGAAGTAGAGGTAAACAAGCTTTTAAGTGATCGTCTTAACTAGAAACTGGTTAAATGTTGTTTTTTTTTTAAAAAATAGAGTATGACGCCATAAAATAAAGAAGTGTGAATCTTTTAACATAGCTTTTCATATGCCATATCATGTAAACACTAAATTCTTTGTAAATATTGTAAAAATTGGTATTCACACACACATGTTCATGCTTTTTCATGGACTTTCCAGGGTCCTTTTAGCACATATCCATGTTTTATTAGCCCCAATTCGTTTTGGCTTATATAATCTTAGAAACTCTCATTTGGGTTTGCTTAAAAGTGAGGAAATGCATTTTAGAATAGAAAAGTGCTGGTGTTTTAGAGAAATATAATAACTCCTTGGATTTCTATCTATAAAATACTTTATAACTAATACTGCACTATTAAAAGCCTCATCCTTAAAAGAATAATTAGGTAAAATAATAATTAGCTAAGTAAAAATGAGTGAATAGATCAATAAAAGTCTATATTTTGGGGAATTATAGGAGTTTCAAAACATACTGAGTCTAGTTAGGGTTAGAGCAGAGAATACGATACAGTGTGCACATAATGCTATAGGATTATGTAAACAAGGCCCCTGAATCTGGTAAAGCATATTAATCTCTTTGTTCTTAGGTATTTTGTAGAATGAGTGAGAAGTACTTTTGAGATGGCTTAAGAATCATGAGCAATAAAATCCATACATCTGACTTAGTGCCTTGGAGGTTCATTCCAGCTGGGTGATAGTTGAAGGTGACAGTTCGGTAGCCTCCGCCACCTTGGATTGATATCATTGGTTAGCAAGCTTGTTTGATTTTGGGATTTTTTTCTTTTTAAGCTATCAGATGTAATCTTAAAAAATTCTGCTGGCACTTAGGAGTGATATTAAATAGAAGTGCCTCTGTGTGAGCACTTAATAAATGTAGTTTTAATTGTATATGCACTGTTGTTAAAAAAGAATTTTAAGATACGTAATTTTGAGACAACAAAAACTGACACCAGGTGGTAAGGTGTTTGTTTATGAAAGCTGCTGAAACTTTACACCCCCCGCCCTACCAGAGCTCCAGGGAAGAGTTTGTAGAAATCCGTTCAATAACACTGCACAAGCCTTAGAAACTATTCTAAAAAAGCTGCTTAAAGAAATGTTTCCCTTTAGAACCCTAAAAACAAAGGAGGATAAAACCAAGGCTAATATGTTTTTTGTCTGCTTTACCTTTTTTCCTAAAGGAATTCTGAAGGACTTTGTAAAATTAAACTCACATATAAAAGGGTAGAGGTCAAATGTTATTGCTGCCTAAAGGGATGTTCAGGATTTCTTGCTATAAACTGTGCTAGAGTCAGGATTGAGTAGTGATTAAGAGCACAGATTGCCTGGGTTTGACTCCCAGTTACTCTTTACTTGTGTGATGTAGGCAAATTATTAAGCCTAGCAGTGCCTCTGTGCCTGTATCTGTAAAATGGGAATAATAATATTTCTTATCTGGTTATTTGGAGGATTAAATGAATGAATAGTTGTGTATGGCTTGCAACAGTGCCTAGAACAAAGCACTATGTAAGTGTTTGTTGTTTTTTATTACTAAGATTATTGTGCCAAATAAATTGCTAATTGACTAAGGCTTTAATATCTCTGTGTAATAATTCATCATTATTTCAGATCTAATTTGTGTTGTGTGATTATTGGTGATGTTGCATTTCATACCTTGTCTTTTTTATTTTTAACACTTACTAGCTGTTAAAAGATATTTAAGGGAAAGGCATAACTTATATCAGAGAAAATATTTAAAATATTTTAGCAGTCTCTAATTGTGTGTACTAAATTAATTTTACATAATTCCAGTGGAATTAGTTACCTGATGTCTAAAAGACTTTTATAAATACATGAGAGAAATATTTAACCATTGCTCAGAAATGATAATTCTTAAAACTTTAGTATTCACCAATATATTTATTAATTTAAAATTGTACATTGACATTTAGAAACACATCCTTCTAAATATTTCTTTTAATATTTAGTTGGAATTTTGATTAATTTGTAGGTTTTAGCAAATCAAAGTTTCATTAGGTAAAAAGGGGAATAATGGCCCTAACCGGTTTGGCTCAGTGGATAGAGCAGTGGATAGACTGAAGGGTCCCAGGTTCGATTCCGGTCAGGAGCATGTGCCTTGGTTGCGGGCACATCCCCAGTAGGGGGTGTGTAGGAGGCAGCTGATCAATGTTTCTCTCTCATCAATGTTTCTAACTCTCTATCCTTCTCCCTTCCTCTCTGTAAAAATCAATAAAATATATTTTAAAAAGGGGGGGAATAATGTCAAAAAGGATCTAAGTGTAAGTTCTTTAATTAACCAGTTATTAGAATTTGCTGTTAAAGTTCACATGCAGAAAATAGCTAATTGAATGTTGACACATTTAATGAGCAAAATAGGTTATGTATATAAATTTCATTTTAGAAACATCTTAAATTGACTAACTTACATTTTAAATAGGAAAGTACCAAATGAATACATTTTTAAGAATGTATTTTAAAAATGTTTAAAATATATTTTAACATTGCATGGAAATTAAAATGATCATTTTTTTCATGTTTTCTGTAGTGTCTAATTTTTCTTTAATAACGAGTTAGTTTTACAGAGCTTTTATACGGTCATTTCATGACCTGATCTTTAGTATTTGGAAAAAGAAAAAAACAAGGGAATTAAAGGTAAAGTGTTTTAGTAATGTTTATTTTCTCTATATGAAATGCAAATTGGAATTTTTCACTGAAAAATATATTTGTTAAATATTTATTAAGCACATTTTATATGCTAGGAACTGTGGCAATTGTTAGTTTTACATTGATAAACAAAACAAATCTTTTCTATATTCAAGTATCAAAGATCTATCATGGGAGATGGATAAAGCAAAATAGACATATAATTATAAATTGTGAAGTCTGATTCAAGAAATGGAGCAGGAGACCCAGGGGACCTGAAGGATCCATCTGCTGGCAGGGATGGCTACTCAGAGGGAGTGACTTTCAAGCTGAGATCTCACAGATAGGAGCCAGCCACATAATCATGTCACTCATTCATTCCACAGATTCTTTTTTTTTTTTTTTTAGTGCCCTATTTCTCTCTGGGTTAGTTGCTAGTCATACAGTAGAGAATGAAACGTTCTTGAACTTTGTCCTTGTAACACATAAGGGCTGGTGTTACCAGGAGAAAAGACGTTAAGCATGTAGACAAATATATATTTATAATGGGAGATTGTATTCAGAGCTATGAGGAAAAAGAGAGGGAATAATTTTGTGATCTGCTCTGAATTGGCGTATCAGGGGAGGAATGTCTGTGTAGGCGGTATAGGTGAAATTCTGAAAGATAAGGAGTAGTTAGCAAAGGGAATGGAGCGATAGTGGAAGGTTCTAAGGCCTTTATCGCCATAAATGTTGATTACTTTTATAATAAAACAGATTATTTTACGTTACTGAGCTTTATTTTACCACCATTCTCAATGTAAGGCAGGTGGGGCTCAAACAAATCTTGTTTTACAGAATTACTGTGGAGTCCTATGGGAAGATGTGTATTTACCTGCCTTTAAGTATGACAGATCAGCATGAAAGGAATGCGCAGTGATTTTGTTCAGTGTATTATTATTGTGTGTTTGCTTAATGTTCTTTTTAATTTTAATGCTGGGAATTTGAAGAACTCTTGGGTTATTGAAAGAAGTGAAAACCTGTTGTATGTTGCAATGTTAAGAAAACCAATTGCAAATCATTAGAAGTTAAGAAACCGAAAGAAGAGGGAATAAGGTAGAAAGAGGGTTGGATAGTTAGTTGTAGTTCTATGATCGTAAGGTCTTTACATGTTCTTATTATGTCATAATTCGGTGCTTATATGCGAAAATGTTGTCTGCACTGATGAACTTTGAAACTTTTCTCCATTTGATCCGATTTTCTCTAATTTTATTTTAAGCGGAATAAATTGGCTAAGGATGAGTGTGGGAGGCTTGCAGTATAATAGATGTGTGGTACTCAGGGAAAAGCCCGGAAGGAAAATTTTCTACACATTTCTGAGGTTTTTTTTTTCTATCTTTAAATCTTCTGAAAACCACAGAAAGTCATGCCAATTCCTTATCTTAAACATGCCAGAACAGTGCAAAAGGAAAAGATAGACAGTGGTTTTTCTGTCTTTGTGTAGGTGAATTTTTTTCAAAAAGTTAGTTTTCATATCTGTGTTAAAGGCTAAAAGTATCTGGATTGTGTCAGTCCACACTGAGAGGTCACGTAGAAAGTAGGATCTTCAAAACCTTTAGGATTGTCTGTCTTCAGGAAAGGAGACTGAAACGAGACAGAACAGAAAAAAGACCACGCAGAAATGGTTTTTTACTTTTCCCTTGTAGCCAGAAAAAGGTTTTTTCTTTTTTAAGCTTCACTTGGAAACCCGTGATCCCGTTATTTTGCTTTGTTTCTCATCTCAGTATCCGTTTTAAATGGCAGTTGCCTTTCATATTATTCTTTTTCAAAACATGTTCATGAATTTTGGATGATTGTAAATGATTCTCTATGTGGACAGGGCTTTTTCAGCTTATTAGATCATAATTAGTTTATCTGTATAAAACCCAATTGACAACACTTTATTATTTTAGCAAAATATTATTCATTCTCTAAAGCAGAAATGGAGGTAAAATAAATGTTTTAAGCTTAATGAGGGATGAGAAGTTCTGTTATCTTCATGAAGGGGGATGGGTATGCTGATAGGGTGTCTGACAGTACTTTGTTTTGCACTCAACCTCACAAATGTGGGTGACAACACTGTTAACAGTGTCATTGTTTTAGACTCCTATATAGGTGATTAGAAAGTGCCATCACACATATTTTTCTCTTTGTGTACAATTGCCAAACTGTGCATTGTTGTAGCCTATTGTTTTCTGCATTAACAGCAAGTGCAGTCACATTACAAACATCTTTAAAATTCCAGTTCATGGTACTTAAATGTAAAATAACAATTTCATATGTTTTACAGAAAACGCATGTTTCAGAAGAGATGGGTGAAATTTGATGGCTTTAGCATTTCTTATTACAATAACGAGAAGGTAAGTACATTTTACAGTTTTCAAAGATTGCTTTACGCATCCTAAGTGTACTTCAGTAAACTAAGCAATCAACTTTTGTGTGTTTTTTTTTTGAGAACATGAGTTGGATTATCACATGAAAAGAATTATAATAGGGTAAAACACTCTTCGTAATTTAACTTTTTCTTGAAACATCAAATTGGAATAAAAAACACACACTAGATATCTAACAGTTATTTATGGAGTATCTTGTATAGCCTATAGAAATTGCTGCAAGCGTTATACAGATGAACAAGGAAATGCCTTTATCCTAGAGAGCACTAAGCAGTGTTTGCAAAATTACATCACGGTAGGGGATGGCAAAGCAAGGAGAGTTACTCTGAAAGGGCTTGTGGAAGAAACAAAGAAGGTTTCTTGCATGGGATTTCATTTGCTATTTGTCTTGAAAAAAAGAATGTACTTGGAGAAACTAGAGAAATGTTCGTGTAAAAAGAAACTAGTGGGAACAGGACTGATAGCAGAGAGAACAGTGAGATGCTCAGATGGGAAATCCATTCTACTATGGATGTAGTTTTCTCCAAATGGGGGATAGTGTTTGTTAAGGAAACTTGTGGGAGATGGAGCTGAGAAGGATGTTTGGAGTTAGAACTCACTGAAAAATCTTGATAATTATGTTACAACTAGAGGCCTGGTGCACAAATTCGTGCACAGGTGGGGTCTGGCTGGCCTGCCCCAATGGGGGCTCATCGGGCAGGGCCGATGGGAGGGAGGGGCCGTTGGCGGTTGGCTGGCTGTCCCCATCCCCAGTCAGGGTGTTGGGGGCCGATTGGGGGCCGGGGCAGGGGTTGATTGGGGCCCAGATCAGGCTGGTTGGATGCTGCAGTGCTTGTCATAGCCTCTGGTCGTTCTGGTCGTTCTGGTCGTTCTGGTCGTTCTGGTTGCTGGGCTTTTATATATGTAGATATTTGCACAAATGCATAGTTAGATAAAACAAAAATTAAAGATGCTAACAGTGGTCAGATCTAAATGGAGGATACATGGGTATTCATTGTACTAATCCTTCAACTTCTTTGTGTTTAAAAAATAATTTCCTTAATCAAAGGTTGGAACCTAATAAATATACCATATTTCAGTTAAATGAAATCAGACAATTTTATAGCCTTAACTGTATACATTATTTTAACATACTCATTTAACACTTATCCACATTCTCTTATTTATAATCTAACATTATTTTTCCATTATTTAGAGATTTCCACTGTCTAATATTGGTGATATTTGTGGCTTGAATAGAGATTTATATTCCCTTTCATATATTGGTTCTTCAGTGCTGCAGGGCAGAAGAGAATATGGTTTTAGACATAAGATAACACAGGGCATAGTATAACACTAAGAATGACAGAGGGCAACCCGCTTGGGTCTTCTCCCTGCAGCAGGGAGCTTTTCTGTAGTAAAACTTTGTTTTTGCTTAAAAAAATAATAATGATAGTCTAGAGAAGTACTAATTGCTGGATTTCACTTTACAGTGGTCCAGATAAAGCTCAAATAGGTTTCAATACACCTCTTGGAAATTTGCAAGATAGTGAGATGAATATTTTTTAATAGCTGGTTTTCTGCTTTAACTACGGTTTTTAGTTTATTTTTGTATTTGATTTTTCATTATTTTTTTAAATATGTTTTTATTTATTTTTAGAGAGAGAGGAAGGGAGAGGGATAGAGAGATAGAAACATAGATGAGAGAGGAACATCATTGATTGGCTGCCTCCTGCACACCCCCTACTGGGAATGGAGCCTGCAACCTGGGCATGTGCCCTGATCAGAAATTGAACCCATGACCTCTTGGTTCCTGGGTCGATGCTCAACCACTGAGCCACACCTGCAGGGCAATTTGTGTATTTGAATGTTGAGACAGTTTCTTTGCCTGGGGAGGTACAATGTGGTCTCTGTATCTGATGGAATATGACCCCTAGTTTTCTTCAGTACCTGTGCCCTTCTCTGGTCTCATTGGAATGAGGAGGAAAACTATTCAGGAATGAGACAGGCTTCCATGCAGTGAAGCTCTGTTGGTGGTGGTATCATTATGGCCATTTCGGGGAGAGACTTTCCAGTATCTGTGACCAACTGGACTCACTCTGTCCTTTTGAAAGCTCATTTCCAGTGCAGTGAGGGGATGAGTACCTATCACATTTTTGAATATTGATGCAATAAAATTGATGCAACTTCGGTTTAAAATTGAGGTCAAAAGTTCACCTTAAGCCCTAGCTGGTTTGGCTCAGTGGATAAAGCGTTGGCCTATGGGACTGAAAGGGTCCCAGGTTCGATTCCAGTCAAGGGCACATGCTTGGGTTGCAGGCTCAATCCCCGGTGGGGGGCGTGCCTGAGGCAGCCATCGATGATTCTCTCTCATCATTGATGTTTCTCTCTCTCTCTCTCCCTCTCTCTCCCTTCCTCTCTTAAATCACTAAAAATACATTTTTAAAAAGTTCACTTTAAAATGAATTATTATAAATCCTTTAGCTTAACATCAAATTTTTAAAAATTCATATTGCTGTTTTCTGTGATATTTTCCCCCTTTACTAATTCAGATGATTTGGTTTATCTTGGCGAAAAACAAAACACTGGGATGGGTGTTTCTAAAAGGAGACAGTTTCTTTCCCTCTTTTTTTTTATTGTTTTTAATATATATATTAAAAACATATATATTTGATTTTTTTCTTTATTGATTAAGGTATTACATATGTGTCTTTTTCCACCCATTGCCTCCCCTACCCCCCCCTCCCACTCATGCCTGAACAAAAACAGATCCAGAGACAGAGAAACATCAATCAGACCGTCAAACCTCAGAGGGAAGGTAGGGGAGGGGGGGGTAAGAGAGAGAAATCAACCAAAGGACTTGTATACATGCACATAAGCCTAACCAATGGGCACAGACACTATGGGGGAGAGGGTAAAATATATATTTATTGATTTCAGAGAGCAAGGGAGAGGGAGAGAGAGATAAAACATCAATGATGAAAGAATTATTGATCGACTGCCTCCTGCATGCCCCCTACTGGGGATTGAGCCCACAACCTGGGCATGTGCCCTGACCAGGAATTGAACCATGACCTTGTTTATAGGTCAATGCTCAGCCACTGAGCAACACCAGCCAGGCAGGGGACACAGTTTTTGTTGTGACCTTTCAGGCAGAAGAGATGAACTGTGAAGAGGGTATTTCAGGACCAGGGAGCAGAAGGCATAGATGCAGTCTTAGCTACTGTGTCAGTAGGTGTGCAGTTTCAGTGGTCATGTGCACTGAGTAGTTGCATCCTTCAATGTTTACATGTGCACTTGGGGAGCATGTATTGGGCTTTTAGGAGGCAGTGCACAGAGTTGCCTGTTTCCCTGGTTTCCTTCCACTTTTCTCAGCACTGCTCAATCATGTCTCCGCAAGGACTTTTCATTGTGTTGCTGAAAATGGCAGCATCCCCATGGCCTTGATATCTTATCACCTGCCAAGAAATGGAGCTCACCCCCATTCTCACTCAGCTGTGGGCAGAATTGCCCTGTGGTTGTTTCATTGTCTGAAAGTGGTAGATAAATGACAAACTTGACATAGATATCTGTGTGTTACAGGCTCAAGGGATGCTTTAAAATTTCTTCTTCTAAAGAAAATTTCACACTCTGAAAAACATAGTCATTTTGAGCCTGTTGTCACTGAGTTGTTATTTCTAAATTGTCTTTGGTCTTTAGCGTGTGTTGTTTGAAGAGAAACATAAATGCAACTCCACAGTGTTAAAAATTACGAGATTTATCTTGTAATCATCCCATGACAGATTATAAATGAGCCATTAGAGGAACTACAACTTCCTGAGGTTAAAGTGACACTGTATTTAGCATGTTAAGTACATTTTGATCATTTCTGGATAATTGTTTTTCTATTACTCTTCTATAAATACTTGTTAGATATGATTTCATTATTACAGGCATGTAGGTCAGTTGTTACTTTTTTAACGACTTGTTTTTTTAATCTCTTTAAAGAGATCTAGAGGAAGGGAAAAAAAATTTCCTTTTTAAAATTCCTGTTTCTTTTTCTATAATGCTACTTGATTTTTTTCTACTGAAAAATGAGTTAATGGTAATATTTTATTCAGTATCTCACTGGAAATATACCTTTATAAGCTCCTCTACCTAATTCTTAGGCAAACTGAAATTCGAGAATGGATCGCCTAAAGGGTAAAGTATAAATGTTTTGGACCTTCTAGATTTTTGACTGTTTAGTCTCAACCACTTACAGCCAAGAGGGGCCCTCACACTGTTCCCAGGGGTGCTGTGCCCTTTCCCAGGTCTTAGGTTGCCTCACAATAGGGAGACATCCCCCCAACCCCGTCATTCCTAGAGCACTTAGTGATCTAGTATTGCCTAGTATTGCCATTGTAACCCATAGTTACTGGGTTTCCTTTGTTAAAGCCAGTCATTTCACTTATTTCTTGGTAGTGACCTTTTCAGTAGTGTCTGGACACACTGGGGGAACCTGGAGCATGTTTTTCCTATGTTTTCATCTCCATGTTTTTGCTCTTTCCTCTCAATTTTCCTGTCCATTGCCATCCACGAAAACCCTGTACAAACTTCTAGACCCATCTTTTTACCCTCCTCTGTGAATCTGTGCTTTTTTCAACTGCGATAAATGAACAAGATGCAAGAAAGGTTAGAGGGAAGACAAGCTGGAAGTGAGGAGGCAGATCAGGAGGGTGTGCAGTAACTCAAGCGCTCATTTACCAGGTGTGGGCTGTATAGGCCAGTGGAGGGGTTCAGAGAAGGACTTTAGAAACATTAAACATGAGCTGTCAGAGTTTGGTATAACTGTGATTGATTAGACGTAGAATTTATTCATTCAGAAAATATTTACACAAAACTGCTATGTGAAAGGTGGTGAGGAAAAGAGACGTGTGACCCACAGTCTGTTTGGGGAGACTGTATTAACCAAATGATCACACCGTAAATATAAAAATCATCATTTAAATTATATTTAGTAGTTGTTATACAGGAAAGGTACAGGTTGCTATTAGCTTAAATTAGGGTTACCTGCCTGGGTGAGGACGAAGGACTGAGAGAGGAGGCTGGTCAGAAAGGCTTTCTGCAGGAGCATGTAATATGCTGAAATGCAAAAAGTCATAGGGGCATCTTTAGTGAAGTTGGGTATGAAAAACATTCCTCAAGAAATAAGTCAGACAGAAAAAGTTAAGACCCGTATAATTTCACTGATGTGGCATATAAAACTGAAAGCAGCAAATGAACAAATGAGACAAAAACTCACAGAGACAGCAGCATGGTGGTTATCAGAGAGAGTGGGTGGGTGGGCGGGGTAGTAATGAGTGCAAAGGTTGTCAAATATATGGAGATGGAAGGAGGTTTGACTTTGGCTGGTGGGCACACAATGCAATATACAAATGATGTATCATAGAACTGTATACTTGAAACCTATATAATTTCATTAGCACAATAAATTTAATTTTAAAAATATTTAAAAACCATTCCTTGAAGAGTAAACAGAGTATGCAAAAGGTATGTTTAAGGGACGGCAGGAAGGTCACTGTGACTGGAAAGAGTCGAAAGAGACATGGAGAAGTAGGGAACAAGTTGACACTGTAGCTGAAAGGAGAGGCCCAAGTTATGTGGGTCGAAAGGTCAGCACAGGTCAAAGACTGTTCTGTTGAAGACTGATTGACTAGAAGAGTAATATTTCAATGGACAGATATAGAGGCATGGTATATTTGAGGAGATAATTGAGTTTTAAAGTTTGAGGTGCTGATGGTACAGTTACATGCATTGTTGATGACTCGAAATAGGGGAGTGAAGTTGACTGAAATGGATAAGGAAGGAAGGAGCAGATTTTGGAATTCTCTGCATGAAATTGGTAGTTGAAATAGCAAGAACAGAAGATAGTAAAAGGAAAATAACAAGGAGAAGATACTTTGTAATTACGTATTTCTTGATATCCCTCTTCTTTTTTTTGAGAAGTTGCCCACTCATCTTTCTAAATCACAGTTCAAATATCTAATTCAGTTTTTTTAAAAATATATATTTTATTGATTTTTTACAGAGAGGAAGGGAGAGGGATAGAGAGTTAGAAACATCGATGGGAGAGACATCGATCAGCTGCCTCCTGCAAACCCCCTACTGGGGATGTGCCCACAACCAAGTTACATGCCCTTGACCAGAATCGAACTTGGGACCCTTCAGTCCACAGGCTGACACTCTATCCACTGAGCCAAACCGGTTAGAGCTCACATTCAGTTTTTAAAAAATGTTTTCATTGATTTTTAGAGAGAGAGGAAGGGAGAGGGATAAAGAGATAGAAACATTGATGAGAGAGGAACTTCATCGATTGGCTGCCTCCTGCATGGCCCCTACTGGAGATGGTGCCTGCAACCTGGGCATATGCTCTGACCTAGAATCACTCTCTTGGTTCATGGGTTGGTGCTCAGCCACTGAGCCACACCGGCTGGGCTCACATTCAGTTTTGGTAGGATTTTGATGGACCCATAAAGGGATGGGAGATTGGAACAGAGGCTCTGGAAGAGAAGAAACTGTCAAAGAACTAAGGAAATACCACGGTAGTACAATATATCCTCTCAACTAGCAGAGGATAAACCTCCCAGTGGACTGCCATGTTGTTGACAGTGACTGTCCCTTACCTGAATGTCCCTCACTGTCTGCTAGTAGCGCAGTTTACCCCTCGGGGAATATGAACTTGTCTTTGGTTCTCTGCGTGGAATGGTTGAATACATTATTCGCCTAGAATTTTCTTTCGAGCACAGGGTCCATTAAACATTGTACCCTTAGTAAACAGCTGAGTTTGTGTGGCGGTCATTATACCAAATGGTTTAGGAGGGTCCAGGTGAAAGAAGACAGAGTTACCAAGAGTCTTAAAAATGACCCTCTTGAGCGAAATTATGATCTGTATATATCGATTGCAAACAGCCACATCCATATTTTTTCCTTCTTTTTGTCATTGGGGGAATAAAAAGTGAAGTGATGCAGTTATGAGATTAAGATCATCATCATCAGAGCATCGAGTAATATGAATAATTGATATAATCCAACAGTCTTGTTTCTTAGATATATTATTGTTGTTCATAATATGTAAGAGCAGTCATTTTGAAATGGTTCAGTTACAGTACCTGTTATGGCCAGCAGATGCCTGCAAACACCATAAAATCATTTTGACCAGATTGTTTTAAAGACCAAACTGCTGTTTTTTGGAGCTATCTATCTATCTATCTATCTATCTATCTATCTATATATATATTGCTGATCTAGTATGATTGTTTATATTTCATTCTTTGCCTTTTAATTCCAGATGTAGAGACTAAAGACATTTTACTTAAAAGGAACATTTAATATTTTCTTTTCTGGGAGTATTAAGTGTATATTAGGATATCTACTATTTGTATGTCATTTAAAAAATTGAGATGAAACCGTGAAAGAGAAGCACTTGTAAATGTTGTGCCATTCTTTTTCCCCCCCAATAAGATCAAAAGAATTTTAATGTCTTCTTTTGTGTATCTTTTTCTCTAACCAATATAGGAGAAGTATTCAAAAGGAATAATTCCCCTTTCTGCTATATCTACAGTACGAGTTCAAGGAGACAACAAATTTGAGGTTGTTACAACACAAAGAACTTTTGTTTTTAGAGTAGAAAAAGAAGGTAAGATTATTTCTTTGTTCCTATGAAAACACTCGCAGATATTCAAGAAATCTTTAAATATGTTACTTTTAAATAATTTACATTTTATGTTAATTTTTTCAATGCCATAAGCAAGCTGACAAGTATTTATTCACTATTCTCACATGCAGCTAATACTTGGTGGGGATCTACTAAGGGTCAACAAGGACTCTTCTAAATTCTGAGTATACAGCAATGAAAAAAAGTAGACAGACATCTCTGCTCTTATGGGTAATAATGTAAAATAATTATTTAATATGCAAAAATCCATTTTTCTAACCATTCCAAGGTTGGTTTTACAGCAGGCTTTAACTGAATGCACAGGCACAGTAGTCATTCTAACATAGATCTTGCAGCATCTTTCTTTTTCTTGAATATTTTCACCTGCATCAGCTGCCACAGGTCACTTGATGGTGAAAATTGATGTAAAGGTGGTTTGGGAATATAATCTAAACCTTTAAACCTTCTCTGAATTTTTGGGTGGGAGTGAGGGAGCTAGAGCCAGGGGAGTTAAAATTTTCTGTTGTGTATTTTGATTGACTGCCAATAGCATCATTACTATAAACACCACTACTTTTAAATAATATAGGTAAGGTTCTATTCATTAATTAAATAGGATTTTAACTTATTTTAAAGCCCACTTTTAGGATAGATTACAACTCAACTAGATTTTTAAAAGTACTTTTACTTGTTGGTACTTAATTATTTGAATAATGGTGATATGGAAAAGTTACTCATTTTCACAATAGTTTCATGATATATGTAGGTATTACAATTATTATTATTCCATTTTACACATATGAGCATTCACTTTTTATAAACTACAACAATATTAACTGTTACGGAGCAATATTTATTTATTTTTAAACTGCTAGATTCCTAGAACATACGCTTGGGCATGGCGCATAGAAAACATTCCATAAATATTATTTATCTCTAGAAAGCTTCCTATATTGCTTGGGATAATCAGTAAATGAGTAAGTCCCGGCTGCTGTTTATACTGGAGCTTCTTTTGTCAAACGGTGACTCACTCACCACTTGAGAGAGTAACTTAGTGGTTTCTAATGGTATAAAAAACATAAAAAAGAATAAGAAATACCAAAGTACATCGCTTCTGGTACGTCTAAATAATTTATTGTGAAACATACTGATGCATATATTGCACCATGTAATATTGCACCATGTTATGTAAAAGTGTTTCTTACTTGCTATTAGACAAATGTTGAGCGCTTTAGCCTAGAGCAGGGGTTAACACAACATGCCCAGGTGCCTAAGTGTGGCTCAAGGCTTGTTTTCCTGCACACAATCTTGTCAGATCCCAACCACCGTCATTCCCTGACATATCATCTTGCAGCTGTTTGTGCCTCAGTGGCAGTGTTGAGCTGTTGCAGCCCAGCCTGTATGGTTAGGAGAGCCTGAGGTATTTACTGTCGGCTCCTTTACAGAAAGAAAGCTCGCCGACCCCTGTCCTGTCCTGGAGCACTTTTTATAGACCTGCTGCTTATGTGAGAAGCTGCTTTTTGTGGTTCGTAGCCTAAAATTCAGAAAGTTATCCACAGTTGTGATACTCGATATGGAACTTGTCTCTGAAATCATAGTTTTCTCTCAGGCTATTTCTTCAAACACATGGCGTTGCTACTCTTGACTGGCTCTCATGGTGCTCTTTCCTTCTGCTTTGGTTTCCACGGCCCCGAAGGTGACTGCCTGTGTCTTTGAGGTGCTTGTCACCTTCCCCTTGGCCTGTCAGAGTGAATTCCACATATGCCACGCAGCCTGCATTTTAAGAGAGACATACCAAGTGAAGTTTCCAAACTGTTCAGCCACGTTTACTTGCTGCAGTTAAAAGTTAAACAGACACATTTTCTTGAAGTGGAATTTGTCAACCCACACATTTAAAAGTTACGTGTTTATAGTTGACCCTTGCATCCATCTGTGATACATAGAGCATCTTTGTGATATGAACTTAATATAAGAATTTCATTAACTTTGATACAAATTATTTGTTAAATAAGTTTTAGGTCTTTAATTTTTGAAAGCGTGAAAATACTGCTTTAGTGAAAATTCTATTCACATAGAATTACTGAAGGTAATTTTCAATGGAAGTCATTTTTACAGAGTAACAAGTCACATTTTTAAAGATAAGTGGATGTAGCCGGTCACAGTGGCTCAGTGGTTGAGCATCAACCTATGAAGCAGGAGGTCATGGTTCGATTCCTGATCAGGGCATATGCCTGGGTTATGGGCCCCAGTAGGAGGGTGTGCAGGAGGCAGCTGATCAGTGATTTTCTCTCATCATTGATGTTTCTCTCTCTCCCTCTTCATTCCTCTCTGAAATCAATAAAAATATATTTAAAAAATAAAATTAAAATAAAGATAAGTGGATGTAGAGATGTGTGTGTGTGTGTGTGTGTGTGTGTGTGTGTGTACATATACATAAACACTATATATGTGTCCATATCTTTAGTATGGAACTTTCAACAGGATACTAAATGTGTTTCATTAAGTGCTGTTTTCCTTCCATGTATACAAATGATTACTTTTTATTTTGTGGGAACTGAGAAATCAATCAAATGAAATATGGTTTATGAAATATTTGACTTAATGAATTTTAAGCCAAATTAAACTTTGCTTCAATCTATTCATCATACAAGACCAACATTTGGCACAGAAAGAGGAAATGGTTTCCTATTCTAACAGAGCTGAATTCTTCATTTTGGGCAGGAAGGTTCTGAGTGACCTACATACAGCAGCTCCCGTCTCCCCTGAAACCAGTGTCACTCCTTCCAAACTGCGGCAGAGCCCCCTGCTGAGACGGGGTTACAATTTGGCATCTTTTCCCCACACTTTTCAAAGGCTCAATTCCCCCCGGTTGCCTAGTGCCATACTGTCATTCTCTTAGTTGAAATAATAACATTTTAAAAATGCTCTTTCTCATATAGAAAATGTAGTCTGATTGTTTTTGTCCTCAAACAGAGCCATGGGCACTGGTCATAGAAGCTAATGATCTCTTCATTTAGTCTGTATCCCCTTGGCCCTGTGGACACATGCAGATGTGTTACTGCACACATTCAAAAAGCAGGTGATGTTTGAGTGCGAGTTCTCAGCGTTAAAGGGGGACTTAAGAATTCTGCGGGGGTCCTTCCCCTTCCCAGGCCACGTGCAGCACCGGCTCTCAGATGCAGGTCCCGTGTTCCTATCCATCTTCGCCCGTTCTGGACTCCTGGGAGACAGGAAGTGTCATTCTCCCAGCCATGTTTCTAGAGTCTAGAAATCTAGACTATGCCACACAGCCCTCCAGTGGCCACTGCAATACTGCAAGGCTCCCCCCTACCCGCCCCCTCCCCCCTCGCCAAGCTCCCTCCCTGTTCTTTTCTTTTTAAAGAACACTTGGTCTTACAAGACATAAATTCCCCTTAGTTGTTTTGGGCAAGCAGATTTACCTGTTTCGAAATCGCCAATGTTTCAGAAGCAAGGCATGGAACATTTACTCCCTGGAGGGAGAGCCGGGCGATTAACAGGTCTCTGTTGCATCCTTTGATAGGCTTCTCATGATACAGCCGGCCACACACTGTGAGTCATTGTCCTATCTTTTTCTCTCTCATATATCACATCCAGTTCATCAGCAGATCTTATCAGTTTGAGTTTGGAAATATGTCTGTATGCAGGCCAGTTCTCAACACCTCCCCCACTTCCACTCTAGTACAAGCCACCACGTGTGTCTGGATCATTGTATTAACCGCCCTTGATCGACCACAGTCATATGTTCACTACAGCTGTCGGAGCAGTCACTCAACAAGAAAGTCAGGTCATGGCATTCCACTCCCGGTGGTCTGTGTCTTTCCATCTCACTGAGAGTAAAGCACATAGGATGCCCAAAAGCCCACGTGGGTGGCCCTGGTCCCTCTGTCCTTATCTCCTGTGCTCTCCTTAACTTGCCAAACCTGCTGTTGCCTTGGGGTCTTACACTTGCTGCTTTTATTTTTTTTAAATTCCAGAATGCTCCTCCTGCAGCCATCCTCCTGACGTGGCCTGTTATTCCCACTTCCTTTAGGCTTTTGCTCCACCATCACCTTCCGAGGCTTTTTCTATTAGTCTATACAAAATAGCGCTTCCCTGTATCCCTCATCTCATTCTTTATTTTATCCTGTCGCACTCCTCACTGTGTAACAGACTTGTCTATATTTTATCGCCTTCCTTTTTGCACAGAGTGTGAACTCCAGCAGAGTAAGGCCATGATCTGTCTTGTTCCGTCTTCCATTCCTGGTGTGCAGAGTAGGTCTTGGACTGTGGTGGGCACTCAGTAAATATTTGTATGAATGGTAGGTTATTGATTTCGAGAACAAGCCCTGTGTGCAATACTGCCTTCCCTAAAATTGATCATGGGCTACTTTGAGGGATTTTTTAAAAATGTTGTATTATCATATCAGATTATATCAAAAGTAAGGGTCCATTTAAACTTGGTTAGATTCCGTTATTAATCTGTCACACAGCCCTTGCATAGTAATAACCTAGTGCAGTGGTCGGCAAACTGCGGCTGGCGAGCCACATGCGGCTCTTTGGCCCCTTGAGTATGGCTCTTCCTAAGCCAGTGATGGCGAACCTATGACACGCGTGTCAGAGGTGACACGCGAACTCATTTTTTTGGTTGATTTTTTTTTGTTCAGTGGCATTTAAATATATAAAATAAATATCAAAAATATAAGGCTTTGTTTTACTATGGTTGCAAATATCAAAATATTTCTATATGTGACACGGCACCAGAGTTAAGTTAGGGTTTTTCAAAATGCTGGCACGCTGAGCTCAAAAGGTTCGCCATCACTGTCCTAAGCCTTAGGAGTACCCTAATTAAGTTAATAACAATGTACCTACCTATATAGTTTAAGTTTAAAAAATTTGGCTCTCAAAAGAAATTTCAATCGTTGTACTGTTGATATTTGGCTCTGTTGACTAATGAGTTTGCCGACCACTGACCTAGTGTAAAACATTCTTTGTTGTTAATATTTATGCCTACTACTAAGTCCAGTAGTCTGGAGACTATTAAGTCTCTTCCTGTTGAGTTTTTGAATAATTTCCTTTTTTGAGAAGTATACCATAGTTGGCATTCCTGAACACCCCAAGAACTAATTTGAGGTTTGAGGGAATTCCTGTTAACTTTTACTTACATTCTAGCATAATTACAAGTGCCAATTTGTCTCCTCTCCTCTCCTCTCCTCTCCCATCCCCCTTTTGTCTTTCTCCCATCTGAAATATTCTACTTTGAGCAGGGCCACATCTAGGGCAGAGCATGTTCTCAGAAGGAATGGTGCATAGACACTCAATAAATATTTGTTATTGGAAAGACCTGTAGCAGCGGATGCAGGTGAAATTATTCAAGAAAAGGAAAAGATGCTGCAAAATCTATTAAAAGAAAAAAATCAATCTCACAAATAATCTAAAAGAGTGCTTCTTAAACATGAACATGGATACAGGTCACCTGGGGACCTTGTTAGAAGGAAGATTATTATTTTTTTTAATAAATATATTTTTATTGATTTCAGAGAGGAAGGGAGAGGGGGAGAGAGAAACATCAATGATGAGAGAATCATTGATCGGCTGCCTCCTGAAAGCTCCCACACTGGGGATCGAGCCCACAACCTGGGCATGTGCCCTGACTGGGAATTGAACCATGACCTTCTGTTTAATAGGTTGATGCTCAACCCCTGAGCCACGCCGGCCGGGCTAAAAGGAGATTCTTATTCATCATGTCTGGGGGTGGGTCTGAGATTGGGCATTTCTGACAAGCTCCAAGGCGGAGCCGGTGTCACTGGGTGTAGGACAACGGAGTAGTGTTTGTTATTTGCTTTTCCTTACAGAATTGAGTATTGGCCCCGCCTGCAACAGCATGCGCAGTGTACTTGTGGGAAAGAATCTTTGCATTATCTGTTGTAGAGAGAGTAGATTCCCGGTCCCTGTTCCTATGTGTGTATAATGTATGTAAGTATGGATACATGTATTGTGTTCCCATCTTTATTTTCAGAGGAGAGAAATGACTGGGTCAGCATACTACTGAATGCACTGAAATCGCAGTCCCCCTCCTCGCAGTCTCAAGCAGCTGCTGCGCCTGAGAAATGTGGATATCTTGAACTGAGAGGGTATAAAGCCAAAATTTTTACTGTGTTAAGTGGAAACAGCGTGTGGCTCTGCAAAAACGAACAGGTAAGCTATGTTACAGCGACTGCAAATTGCAGTCCCTGATTACATTAGCAGCTGTGCTCTGTTGGGCTTATTAGTGTTTTTACTTACAGTCTTGCTTATGCCTTGAGTATTCCACTAAATATAACAAAAGAGAGTTGTTTTGTTGAATTTTCTCAGTTCATTTAGCAGCAAAAAATGTCATCTATATTAGATTTGAGACTAGACATCACCTTTCTAAGGGACTGAGGAATAGAATCATTGAAAATAATTTTTAAAAAGTATTCCTCAGCTGAAGTAACATTATAAAACTACATGAGAAAGTAATTAAGAACAAATTACACATTACAGCTGTTGATGAAATAGGCACCTGTTGTGTTTCTTTTGTTTTTGTGACAAAATTATAGAGTAAGCACGTATTTTCTTGACTTTACAGCATTTTGGCTTTTGTTTTGAGCAGATAAGTTGCTCGCAGAGTAAATAATTTACTAGAGACAAGTGATTGATATACACGCATTCACACATATGCACATAAATACACACATATCATATATATATATATATATATATATATATATATATATATATATATAAAATGAGCTTAACTTGTTATTGAATTTGGTTAATATGGAAGGACTCAATAGAAAATTTCAGTGTTATGAGAGACTGATGTTAAAATAAAGTTTTAATAAATTTCATTAACTTCATTTGATTCTGTAGACTTCCCTTTCTCTAACATATCTTGTTTTTAATATGTATAAGAAAATTCCTTATCCCTTTTTGGGAATTAATTCTTACTTAATCTTTCAGCTTAGAATATATTAAATGCTTAGTAATTATTTGTGGAATTAAACGGTATGTTTTGGATAGCTGATCTAAAATGAACTCATTGTATGATATAGTATAATGGGTTATGATATTGTGAACTATGAATGCTAACTGTTTTCATAACAAAAAGAGTGAAATCAACTCAAAACATATAGTTTTAAAAAACATGAACTCTAGATCTTTATTCAAGGCATTCTCTGGAACTTCAGTGCGAACTTACTCATTACATTTTTTGGGATAAGATTTCTTAGCCAATTAACTGTGGACAGCATCGGTTGAACACTGTTGGCATATTAATAACTTGGATAGTTAGCCTATTTCTCAAGAATAGTGATGTGCAGCTTAATAATATGTATGAACTCAATATGAACATTTTCCGTTTGTGAAGTAAGATGATTAAAACTTTTCTTATTGGAATGGTGGTTAAAAATGCATAATTTGCATATATCAGCATGGAAGTTTCTTTGTTAAATGAGTACCACAAAATAATTGAGGTATTCATCTGTTAGTTGCACAGACCTGATGGGCTTCAAATTATTAGTTTAATTGCTTACATTCGTTAGAATGTCTGAGTTTGTTATTCTCTAGAAGTAAAGTACAATGCTTTTAAGGTTTTACTGATATTTTCTGATTAGCAAGAAATATCTGAAATTTTTGCTTTAACATTAGCATTTGAGTATAAAAAAGGATAATAATGACTACCATTTGTTGAGTACCAGCTACTGTGCTAATTAATTTATAAACTTTCCCTTTAATCTTACCCACAAATATGGGAGGAAGATATCATTATTCATGTTTTATAGCTGAGGAAAATGAGGATTAAGTAACTTGGTAAGGATTTCAATTCA
Organism: Myotis lucifugus; assembly: GCF_000147115.1. NCBI lineage: Eukaryota > Metazoa > Chordata > Mammalia > Chiroptera > Vespertilionidae > Myotis > Myotis lucifugus. The sequence goes on from NW_005871096.1 coordinate 7,380,826, forward strand.
TTATGCAGAGTTTAATTTAATACCAGAACTTTGTAACTCTAAGTCTAGCTTCTTAGCAGCTATAGCAAACGATCTTTTTAAACTGTATGTTGAAAAGAAAATTTGTGGCCTGTGACCTTTTAGAAATAGACGGAGATTCTTTCCTTGAATAATTTAGTTGCCTGGAAGGTTCACAGTGTGCATTCAGTAAGCGTTATGCCATGCCAGGCCCTCGAAAAATGATGCGCTGACTGGAGGACACAAGTCTTCCAGGAGGAAAAGTCAGAGAAGACCAGTGTCCCTGATAGATGGTGACCTCTGTCAGGCTTGTGTAGGAGTTACAGGGAGGTGCAGAAATGGGCATCTAATGAAGTCCGAGAATTAGAACACTTCCATGTACACCAATAATGAGTATATCCTCCGTAAAATTAAAGCATTAATACTGGACCCCTCCTCATCTTTTGAGAAATAAACCTCTTTTTAAAAAAATATGTTTTTATTGATTTTTAGAGAGAGAAGAAGGGGGGGTGAGAGAGAGAGAGAGAGAAACATCAATGAGAGAGAAACATTGATTGGCTGCCTCCTGCAGGGATTGAGCCCACAACCTGGGCATGTGCCCTGACCTGGAATCGAACTGGTGACTTCTTGGTGCATGGGGCGATGCTCAACCAACTGAGCTACACTGGCAGGACAATAAACCTATTTTTGATGGATGTATATTTCAAGTCCTTTTTAATGCATTAACATGTGTGTATGTTACACACACACATAGACACACACCCTTGCAAAGTGCATATTACTGTTTGTATGTGTGCTCTTTTAAAAAAATTATATCAGATTCATCATGTTGCATGGAGCCAGGTCTTAAGGGACTTAGTCTAAAGAACTAGTTGGCTAAAGACTGGCTGGATAAATTAAGGATGGCCCTCTATGTTTAGGCCCTGACATACTCTTCCAATTGTATTTATTTTTACATCGTAGGGCATGCCATTCCCCCAGAGGAGAGTTGCCCATTGGTTTGCTCACATGGTTTAGCAAATTGTGTGAAGAATTTGGGTGACATGCTAAATAAGGAGTCTTTCTTCTGAAAGCGCAGGGCTTTAAGCTAGTGTTTTAGGAAAAGTACTAAAAGATAATAAAATAGTTTGATGTAACTTCTAAAAGTTTTATACACGCACTATACAAAGGAATCTTGTGGTTTTTTTAAAAAGATGATGGAAAAAACTCATCATAAAAATGTAAGGGGTGTTGATTCTGTATTTTAATTTGTATCGGCTCTCATTTAGATCCATGTATCCAAGCTTAATTATTTTCATTTAAAAAAAATTTAAGACAGTGAATTTATTGCCCACATATCTTATAGTTTGACTAGAATAAAAAAATAAAGAACATTGACTTACACCACCCTAACATGAACAGTTTTCACTTTCCTTTTCTCTATTTGTACATAGTCTTACTAATGTACTTTGGAGGTGACTAGAGAGAATAAACAGAGGATAGAGGTGGGAGGGTAGCTGTTGCAGCATCTGTGGATGGGCTATTACAAAAGAAGCTTGGGAGCGCATTTAGAACCAAGAAAACTGGACTGGGCGGTGCCAGTTCTGTGTTTTCATTCTTGATCTGCTGTTAATTGGCTCAGGTAATTAAGTTAATCTCCTTAGATTTAAATGGCATCATAAGAAGAAGAGAGATAGATTACTGTCTCCAAGGCCATTATTAAAATTCAGCTATCTGGACTCATTAGAGCCATTGACTTAGGGTTTCTGGAGATGGTGTGTTGGAATCTGTATTTGTAGAAAGTATCCTAGGTGAGTCAGTGACAGGTGATCGAAAACCACACCCAGTAAAACACTGCTCTATGCTCTCTCTTCTACAGAACTAGAAGCATCCAGGTTAAGTGAACAAGATAAGCTGGAGTGGGAAAATGTGTAAAAACAGCCTTCCAGAACTTTGAGTGGTTCTTGTTCATCATTCATTAACTTGGGGTTGCTAACCCTCTTTTTGTGATTGTTGCATTTGTAAGCATATCATTTTCTTGATTGAACATTTTGAAATGTGCAACATTTAAGTGGAAAGTTACCAAAATCATTCTTAGTGGTAATAATATTTTTTTAAAAGTTTGAAGAACTGTTGCTAATAAATTATATATGGTTCTAAACTATAGCTACTGGGTTTTTTTGGTTTTAAATGCCAATACTGTTATATAAATTTTCATTTTTTCAGGTTAAAATCCTCTTATTAGTTTCTTCACATAGACTTTTGTTAACAGGAGAATGCTCTATTGGAGAAATTAAAACTCCATTTGCAAAGTCAGCATGAAAGAAGGTGTTTGAAAAACAATTTGAAACTGTTATATCCCATATGTTCCTGTAACTCTGTGTATGTCTGAAAATTTACTCTAATTTTGTTGATTATTGCTAATCCTTTCTAAAGTTGTTTCTCTACTTCCAATAGGTGTCCCTAAGATTCCATGTGAAGCATCCCTACAAATATATTTTTAGTAATTCTTTCACTTTTTGGATCTGTCCCTTCTACTGAATCAGGAACTTAGATTTTCTAAGTTTAAATAGAAATTTCTATTCTCTCTCTCTCTCTCTCTCTCTCTCTCTCTCTCTCTCATTGACTTCAGACCTAGAGGAAGGAATAGGGAGAGAGAGAGAAATATCTATGTGAGAGCGAAACATTGCACAGTTGCCTCCTGTATGCGCCTCAACTGGGGATCAAACCTGCAACCTGTGTATGTGCCCTGACTGGGAATCAAATCTGAGAACCTTCAGTGCACTGGAAGATGCTCCAACCAAGCCACACCACCAGGGCAAAATTTCTTCTCTTTTAAGAGAAGTGGCATTATAATAGCAAGGGGGATGCCAGTCTTCACATTCTCTTCGATGTTTCACTGACAAGTCTAAACTCTGTGGAAACAGCATGGATTTTTCTTTTTCTCAGATGGACAGTTCCAACATTTACTTCTTTCATCTTTTTCTTTCCCTTTCAATAATTAGCAGATTGTAGGAACTGAAACTTGAAGTAGATCTTGGCTAAGTAGGAGAAATGCCTTAGGGAATGTTAGTTGTTTGTTTTTTCCAGATAGGCTGTAAAAAGTAGAAAAGAACCACAAGGAGATATCAAAACATTTGTTAGAGAGTAAGATAGCAAAGTAGAAACTGACACTAAGATTATTTTTTAAATTCATTTTTCATTAAAAGTCATATACAATATTATATTAGTTTCAGGTGTACAGCATAGAAATTCCTCATTTATATACCTTACTATGTGATCACTATAATAAGTCTAGTAACCATCTGCCACCTTTAGTTATTACAATATTATTTTCTATATTCCCTATGCTGTACATTATATCCTTGTGATTTATTTTTTAACTGGAAGTTTTGTGCTTCTTAATCCCCATCCCCTTTTCCACCTGTTTCCTCCCCTCTGTCAAGCATCAGTTTGTTCTTTGTATCTATGAATTTGTTTCTCTTCTGTTTCTGTTTTTTGTTTGGTTTTATTATCTTTTAGATTCCACCTATAAGTGAAATCATATTTGTCTTTTTCTGTTCAAATTATACTCTCTAGGTCAATTCATATTGTCACGAATGGCAAGATTTCGTTTTCTTATGGCTGAGTAATATTCCACTGTACACATGCACCACTTCTTTATCCATTCATCTACTGATGGATACCTAGGTTGCTTCCATATCTTGACTTTTGTAAACAATGCTGCAGTGAGCATAGGGATGCATATATCTTTTTGAATTATTGTTTTCATTTTCTTGAGATACATACCCAGCAGTAGAATTGCTGGGTCTCACAGTAGTTCTATTTTTAATTTATTTTGGAATCTCTATACTGTTTTCTGTAGTATAAAATGATTTACCTATTTACTCATTTGCAAAACACTATGGTGCTATCATCACAGAACTTAAATATCAACCCGTTAAATATTTAGCACCATCTCACAGCACTACCCTCCAAAGTGTTTAATTTTTGCAAATTTCGTTCTGTTTCTTGTCTTGGCTTATGTTTTATGTGCCTGTAATGTAGTATAATTATGATAGTTTTTCTCCATTGTTTCTTCAACTTTGTATAAAATGAGTTGTGTAATTGAGTTTGGGTAGGTTATACTACAGTTCACTCTGTATTTATTCATCTATTTTACAAATTTTTATTGGGCACCTTCTCATTTTGGGGGACTGCTCTAGGCACTAGGGGTCCAGTGGGAACCCAAAATATCCCTCCTGTTTATTACATTGTGATAAGTCAATAAGATTTCTGGAGCCTTTTGTATATAATCTTTTCCTGTTTGATTACTTTTTGGCAAGAATATTTATGACCTTTTTCTAAATAATTGTTTATATTTAAAATGCTCTTAGCCATGTGAATAGGTATCAGTTTCGTTTTAACCTTAAAAGTGTTATGTTATTTTCATATTCCCCAATTAATGGAATAAGTATTTACTTTATTCACTGCTGTGTCCTCAGGAGTTTCACTCAGGTAGCCAACAGTTAGCAAACATTTCGTAGAATGAACTTGTTGAATTAATGGTCATTTACAGCTGTTTTCTTGATAAGAGAGTTTATCTTTTAAAATATATTTCTTTTAAAATTTTTCTCTATGAATTGTCTTTGTATTTTCTTGACTTATTTATTGGGATTTTGTCTCTTCTTAGAATGTCTTTAAACTCTTCATATATCAGTCCTCATATTGTCTACAGCTACTTTTCTGAGCTGTTGCTCACTTTTCATTTTTTAGTTATTTGTTGTATAGAAATTTTATGTAATTAAATTATTTTTGTATTAGTTCAAAGCCTATAGATTTTCTGTATTCTGGAAAAATAATTGTTTTTATAAATTTATTTATCTTGAAATAATATGGATGTTGAACGGAATTTCTGCCCGTGAATGTAAGACAAATTGGGTTTTGGTTTCCATTTGTTAGGTTGTCCTGAAAGCCAATCTGCCATCTTTTTCTAATGAGTATTTTTGAATATCATGTTAATATTAGCGGAATCATAACAGCCAGATGTCTTGCTTGGTGGGTTTGCGTATCCATTTAGTGATAATTGTGGCATTGAGGTTTTAACTACATAAATTTACTTGATTAAACATTCTCAAATCAGGGTATAAAAAGAGGCTCACTCCCCCCCGCCCCCTAGCATAATGTTCCCTGGTGTCTGGCGTGGGCCTGGAACTCTGATAGAATTTAAATAGGCCTCATAGGGCTACGGGTTGTGTGGTGCAGAAAGAAGCAGCAGGAAGTAGGTGGTGGCCTCTGATTCTCTGGGTTCTGTATCTGGCCAAACTGTGCATCTGGTGTTTCCCAGGAAGCCTGGTGCCAATGTCATACAATGCCACATCTGTTTTCGACAAATGTCTAAGCATTGAGCTCTTAAATGCCTGGCATGGAGACCTGGCATCCAGTATTTCCCAAAATAGGCTTTGAGATTTCAGCATATTTGGGGTTAATAGACTCTTCTTTTTTTTTCTGTTTAGAAATCAAACTTTTATTTTGCAGTTTTCACTGTATAGTTTTAAAATGTAGTTTCAACCAGATTTCGTTGTTTCAAATTTGTACAAATAACCCAGGAGCTCGGTAAATACTTAACCATTAATTCTAATCTGGATGTTTAATATGGAGTCATTGGTGTGACTACTTTCAGTCATTCTAAGTAAAATGGAAATGTTTTTATTGAAGACACATTCTGGCTTTGGAACCCTCAAATGCAAGGATTGTCTGGATGTATTAGGCCCTCGGTTTTATATTCATCAGTTTTTATAATAATGCATATAAGGTAGATATTGCTGTATTTTCATAAATGAGAACATTGAGGTCTAGATAAACTAAATGACTCGCCAGCAGCTAGTCATACAGCTAGTGAGTGGCTCAGCCAAGGTTGTCCCCGAGGTCTGACCCCCGGTGCCTCCTGGTCATCACCGCTTTTGCAGTCATCCAGGCCTGCACCGCCAACCACAGCCGTGGTTACAGCTGTCCCGGTGGGGGATTCGTGCTTTCTGAGAGTCCGCATTCTCTGACAGCAAATTAAATGTAAAATATTGTTTATTCCACAATCTGTGTTTAGCTTTATGTTTTCTAAAATAATATTCTAGGCATTTCATTTTTATGGTACTGTGGTTTTTTGTTTTGTTTCAGTCCAGTTCATGGCATTTTAAGGGTTGGAAGTTTGGCTTGTTCCCGGCTTGTGTCTATTTTTCAAAACGAGAATAGTGCTGACAATCAGGTTGCAGTTAGTGGGTAATTTATTTTAAATTTTCTTGAACGTCTAACATTCACATTCCATCTCATTTGAAAAATGTATATATGCTTGTTGTTTCTATGCATGTATTCTCTGGTAATTAGGTTTTTAATAGGTAATATCTCCAATTGGCTTTAAACTTAAGCAGGTAGAAAATAACACTTGCTCAGTAGAACTGGTAGCACCCACTGCGTACCAGGTGCTTATTCTTCTAAGCATTTTTAATTGTATGAATTTAATGCTCCCCACAGCGATGCAATAGCTACTACTGTTATCTCCATTTTACAAATGAGTGAACTTCATGAAGCAAGAGAGGTATCGCGTATCAAGCTGGTCTGGGTTTTGTCATTTGTCCAGTCAAGTGTCACTGCCTCTGGGAAGCCTCCTATGGACACAGCTCTCTCCTCTCTGGGCTGGATTCGGTGCTTCCCCTACAGGCTTCTATGCACTTTTCTTTCAGTGCCTTATTGCAGTTCCCCCTCATTCTCGCCTTAGACCGAATCTTCTCCAAGGCGGGTACCCTGTCTTAGGCTTTGGGGCTGACCCAGGACTTAGCACACTTCCGGGCACTTGCTAAGTACTTCATACATGCTGTTTTGCCAGGACAAATTTTCCCATTTTACAAAAGGGTATATCTGCTCTGCCTTCTTCATAGAATCTTCAAGAAAGCAAATGAGAGTTCACAGCTGTCTGTCAGACTCAGAGCACTACACACACATAGCTATGGAACCAATGATGGAGTGCTCTGCCTATGCTCAATGAAGACTGATGCTTTCAAGCCTCTAGATACCAGCACAGGGGTTGGCACCCAGGACAAATAGGTTCTTGATAAAATCCAATATGTCACTGAGTTCTGACCAGCCTCTTTTTACCCATTCGTCCTAATGATTTCTAATGATTTTTGTATGATTTGATCTTGTGCTTTTTTTGCTTTACAGAAAGAAAAGTGTTTATATCCTGATATGTAAACATTGCAGACTCATACTGTCTTGATTCCACCACTGGTTCTGCTCTCTCTTTCAGTGTTTCTCAGTATTGGCGACGTGAAAATCACAGGCTTGTAGTTTTGCTTTGCTTTTTTAAAATTGTTATTTTTTAAATATATTTTTTAATTGATTTCAGAGAAGAAGGGAGAGGGAGAGAGATAGAAACATCAATGATGAGGGAGAATCATTCATCTGCTGCCGCCCCACACTGGGGATCGAGCCTGCAACCCAGGCATGTGCCCTGACCAGGAATCGAACCATGACCTCCTGGTTCATTGGCTAATGCTTAACCACTGAGCCACACCAGTCTGGAATTTTCTTTGTTTTTTTAATGGAAGATTCTTAGGCTCTGCTTTCCGACTCATGGAATCAGAATCTCAGGTGGGAGGGAGACTTCTACACGGTTAACTTCGATGAGCATCAAGGAATGAGATCTCTTCTAAATATGTTCTAAATACTGTTGAAAAGATGGCTTAATGTCACCACAGATATTTTTAATGAGAAACTCAGTTGTTTCTTATTTAACAGCTCTCGAGAGCACTGACATTTATCTTGTTCCTCTGCGGTACATTTCACAGTCCATTTGTGCTGGCGAGTTCAGTGGGTCCTCTAATTACTCCAAACCATGTGGCCGTAGCAAGCGGCTGATAAATGGGTTGTAAATTTTTTTCCAGGCTAAAAAATCATCTTTGCCTTGCTCAGAAGTTTGGGGCCTTGAGCCGATCCTTACGTATTTTGTTTTTAGCAGAACTTTCAGCGTTGTAAGTAGACATTTCAGACTTGCTTGTAGAAAGGAAGGGCATCTATTCAGGCTGGAGCCTTGAAGAGGCCCATCCGTTTCCATAAAGGCTGTCAGTCTTCCCATCTGCTGGTCTGATGGCTGAGTGTACACTCTGCTCTTAGTAACCCACGGTGCCTGCAGGCCAGACCTCAGAAAACACAACGCGCAACGATCTGATAGCCAGCTCTTGTCAAATGCTTCATTACTCACAACTGTTGGAAGGACATGCAGTTTAACGATTGTATTCTAGAGTTATCCCTGTATCAAGCTGAGCCATCATAAACCCTTTATAAAAATATCTTCTCTTCTTACTGCCCCTACTTTATTTCCTCATTTTTAAAAAAGAGCTGTATTTCCAATCTCATGCATTGGGGTTTCTCGAACAGTTGCATTATCCCAGCCGGTCCCTTGCTATGGATAATTGAGAATTTGCTTTTAATTTAATTAGTAAGTATAGCACTGAACCAATATGTTGAAACATTGATATGGAGCAAGTTGCAAAAGTTCGATCCCCTTTCTCTGTCTATATAGGTCACGTTAAACACTAATTTTTGTCAAGTGGGCTTATTATAAAAAGTAGAAGTATACCACATTCTTCTAATTATTTTACAACACTTGGCATATCTCTACATCTTTTATATTATCAACTCAATTTTTAGCTTGTTTCTCCTAGCAGAAGGAGCCATTTGTTCTTTCATCAGAAAAAAAAAGTTTTAATTGATGATTTATTGTATGAGTCATTTTCTTATCCTGACTAAAAACTTTTTAAGTTAAAAAACATAAGCCAAAGAACTTACATGCATACAGCCATAACCCATGGACAGACAATAGTGGGGTGAAGGCCAGGGGAGGGGGCATGAGAAGGGTGGAGGGGGTCAATGGGGGAAAAAAGGGGAAATCTGTAATACATTCAACAATAAAGACAAATTTTTTAAAAATTAAAAAATGAGACTTTCTGCAATTTGTGTTGGAAAGTCTGGATACCTTTGCAAGCGGAGGGAAGATCTGTTATTTTATTTCACTTATTTTATGTCAGGAATGCATTCGTATCAAACTCCTGAAGGACAACTCAGTCGCAGGGATTTATTTGTTTTAACAAATCTCTTGGTGGAGGCAGTGGAGAGCGGAGGCCACCAGGGAACAGGGTTCTCTCTGTTTGTTAACTCACTCTGACTCCTTAGCATCCAGGAATCTGTCCTGGGGCTCAGGCTAAAGTGGCTTCTGTGCATCTGGATGTTATTTCCCAGGAAGATGGAAAGGCAAGCTTTTCCCTCCACCTTCCTGCTCCAAGCCAGGAATTATGTATATTTTATTGACTAGAACTGTGAGATATGGCCCCTCCCACCTGCAAGCAAAATGGGAAACGAGGGCTTTTACTGTTGACCCGTGTAGCAGGAGGGACCAAGGGAAGAAGGCCCACGCATTGTTACTTTCACAGTCTCTGCCGGAAGTGCCCTTATTGGGAGTGAGCCGGTGTTTTTTTGCAGTGTGCCTTTATTATGGCTCCTTTTCCCAGCCATAATTTAATTTAGGAATTCAATTCACAGCTATTCTGCATCTGTTCACATAGATACTTTATTTTCTCGGGGTACAGATTAATTATATTTTTAACGTGTTGAGCTTATTTGATACATTCCCAAGCCCTTCTGACTAGACAATATATTGCAACCTTTAATGTTTTTAAAATGCAGACTTGTGTAGCTTTTTGAACAATTTCTAATCCTGGTGAGACATACCAAGCATAGTGGCCATACGTGTTGAACAAAAGTCAGTTTTCAAACCAAAATAGCAATGGAAGAGCTTCTTCAGAATCTGACTGAAGAAAGGGGAATGTACTAAAATGTTGGAAATGAGATAAAATTGTAAAATAAGTAATGCATTCGTTTGAGAGTAAATGAGAAACAATATGACAGGACAGAGGTGACATACAGTAGCACAAAGGAAGAGCAAAGAGATGGCTTGGGTTTCAGCCTCTTTCTACCACAGACAACTGCACTTTCCATGTAACTATCTTTCTGTGCCTTGACCTCCCCTTCTTTTTATATAAATAGCAATTATAGCAACCTCACAGTGTCATTTGGCTCCCCCACCTAGAAAACAGCTGGGTACTTGGTAATAAAGCCAGGTGTGTGTAGCTCAAAAATCTATGTCCTATGTCCTACTCAACTGATGTTTCATGTGAAAGAAACCCATACTTGACTAATAGCCAATTGTTAAGCTTAGAAGGGACCTTGTTATCAGGTACTGAAAGTGACTACCTAAAATAAAACTATTCAATGCATTTTTTAATGAATTGTTTAATTCCATTCATATGTGTGTAGTCAAATTTAGTAAGATGTGTTGTGTTTTCATTTGAGAATGTAATTGTACTTTTGAAATTCATATTTTTGTTTTAATCATTTTTTTATATTTTTCTTCAAACTAGGATTTTAAGGGTGGATTTGGTATTACCATAATCCCGATGAATGTAGCCAATGTAAAGCAAGTGGACCGGACTATGAAACAATCTTTTGAGATAATCACGCCCTATAAGAGTTTTAGGTAAGCTGTACTTAAACATGTTGTGCCTGTACTACTGCAGGGCAGCTTTGGGGAGCCACTTCACATTGCAGGTGGCAATTTTATTTCTTGCAGGACATTTAGTAAAACAATGTTTTTACTTTGCATTCTGTTTAATTTCTTAGCCAGTCTCTGTAAGCACCTGTGAAAGTGATTTGAATAATCACAAGACCTGCAGATACTAATTTCATGAAATTTGAGTTGTTTCTTTTCTTAAAACATCTTTGTCTTAGTGGACTTAGTATGTTACATTTTTGTTATCAACAAATATGTGAAAACGTACTTCACATTTTGAAGGAATAAAGTAAAAGGGGAATATTACGTTGTCTTTAGGCTGTGTTGTTGTTTACCTTCTTTTAGCCTAATCAAGTATAGTCCCTCCTTTAAGATCAGCCCCTAATTATAAATGTTCTGTAATGATTTCCTAAAAGGAGCTCGAGTTTAAAATGATGCTGGGTTTATTGGATCTCCTAGCATTTACTGATCAAATATTTTAGTGCTTTGTTATATATCTTGTATTATGGTATTCTAGTAATTATTCATTATCACAGTGAAACACAAAACTCAATATATGTTCTTTATATGTGTCAGAATACTCTATAATGACTCCCTAGCTTTAGTACACAGAAGAGGCCTAAGTCAGTGTCTGCTGAGTTCAACCACATTAATTCATTTGTCACAAATAATCAACCTACCACAGGGTAGTATAAAGGTCAGAGGCAATTGTCAAAAGTTATTTAAGGACTAACAATTACTTATCAATTTCAAAAATACAACCAAGTCTAGTACTCAATTTACCTGTCAAAATATGTCTGCTGGCTCAAATTTTAGCAACAATCAAAAGACGTAAGGAATAATAAGCTTTATTTTCACATATGCAGATTCATGCTTCCGCTGAAAATGTAGACATTGACTGAGCTGCTTTTACTCACAACACTCTGACACCAAATCTGTGGGGTTTTCCTCTTACCAATCAATTCTCCAACTCTCTGGACTCCAATCGTGTGTTCTACAATTCAGTTCTATTCTGCCATACCAGAGTGAGCATCAGACCCCACAGGCTTATGGCTCAGTCCCACAAGACTGTCCTCCAGATACCAGTTGCAAGTATTGGGTCCCTGGGTACCCACACTTCTGTGCACATTGACTATAAAATGGGGTTCCCTTGACTCCCTTTCCCTCAGGTTTGATAAACTGCTAGCATTGTTCACAGAACTCAGGGAAACAGTTTAATTACAATTACCAGTTTATTATAAGGAATACAACCCTGGAAAGGCCAGATGGGTGAGCTGCATAGGGCAGGCACAAGGGATTAGTGGTACAGAGCTTCTGTGCCCTCTCTGGATGTACCACCCTCCTCAGAACCTTGTTGTTTAGGGGTTTTTATGGAGCTTCCATTCCAAAGGTATGAGTGATCAAATCTTTGGCCATTGGTGAGTAACTCAGTCACAAGTCCTTCCTCCTTCCCAGAGGTCAGGGGGTGGGGCTGGTTGAAAGTTCCAGAGCTAATCAAACGTTGGTATTTTTGGTGTCCAGCTCCAGTCTAGACTCCCAGCCACAAGTTATCATATTAGCGTATAAAACACTTTTATCATTCCAATGGTTTTAGAGCTATATACCAGTAAAGACCAAATATCTGTTTTCCATAGAACCATATTGGCTGTGACCAATATCTATATAGAAAGAGAAACCACTAAGAAATGTGTAACTATTATAGTGATGAGGGTATCATAAAGAACGTCAACAAAAATCCACACAGGCCACTCAGTTTTTTTTCCTGATTGTGTAACTTATGCTAGTCGTCTATATTTTCATTGTATTTCAAAGCATTTTTTTCTTCAGAACAGAAAATTGTAATGAAAGCATTGTTCTGTGGGTGATTGAGTATGGCACATTTCTGGGCACACGATAGGTACTCAGTAAATATTTCTTAAAGGAGTTTAAGAAACTGATCTTTAATGTTTTTATTCGTTTACTGAGGCACCCAACAAACACTAAGATTTAGAATAAATCAAAACATGGCTAAAAATGAGTTAGAATTCTGTTGAATAGTAATCACTAAAACTTTTGATTTCTCATTTTCTTAAAGCCATCTGTACATTCTTTGAATGACAAAATAATCTATTTTTAGTACTAAAAAAATTAAACTTTCTGGTGGGTATTTTTGTAGTTTAGTTTCAGACTACCCTGGCATTCTTTCTTGGGGAAGTAACCCTATAGATCTGAAACTCTGACAGTCTTACGTTGATTATTATACAACCACTACTTAGGAAACAGGGCTTCTCATTTAATCTCTTGACCTAAAAGGGCAATTTTTATATCCTGGTCAGAAAAATATACACGTTAATTTTGCTTCAACATACATAAATGAAGTCATAAGCAATGTGAAAAATTAAAGAAAATAAATAGATTTCTAAATTAGATGATTGACAGAAGAGACTATCCAACTGCCTGGAAGGCATATTTTTCAGCTGCTGTGTAATGTGTGAGTGAAATGAATATGCAAACCGAACATACCGCTTAATTGGCCTTTACCAGGGAGATCAATAATGCAGAAACGTTAATTGTTTCAGCTTTGTAGCCGAGTCTGAAAAGGAGAAACAAGAGTGGATTGAAGCTGTGCAGCAATCGATAGCAGAAACTCTCTCTGATTATGAAGTAGCTGAGAAGATTTGGTTCAATGAGTCCAACAGGAGCTGTGCAGATTGCAAAGCCCCAGATCCGGACTGGGCATCCATCAATCTCTGCGTCGTCATCTGCAAGAAGTGTGCAGGTAATTAGTGATAAGTTATGCTCATCACTGTCTGGGGGCAGATTGGCACTGAAGGCTCTTTATTGTCATATATAATGTGTCCCGGCTAATGGTTGTGGAAAATAAAAACAGAGAAAGCTTATTACATTTAAATCAATTTTAGAAATGCAATTCTAAGTTTCTCTTATGCATGGCTTAGGTATCAAAATTGATTTTTAAGCATGTAATCATTTTTGTGTGCCTACTGGTCCATGTATGGATTGTAAAAAGAGAGCGTCGACATTTTTAGATTTTAGGTGAATGTGTTCCAGAACACATGCTGAACACACTTGCTCTTTGTATGGTTTGTCCTTTTTCCTTCGGTCATCTTTTATCAATCCTGTTTGTCACATCAACGTTGTTCAGAGCTCTAAACTGGTATATCAGGTCTGGTACCTCTTCTAGGGAGAATTTTTATACAGAAGCATTTTCCAAGTGTAGTGAGAGTTATGAAAGTAACCAGTGCCATGACTAGTTTTCCTGTTGTGGCCTTACACCCTACAGACTGTCTACTAGTTCACTGCATTGGGAGCTCAGACAGTTGTCCAAGTGAGTGCAGGCAGTGGACCCCAGCTTAGGTGTGAAACCATGGAGATCTTGGAGAAAGTTAGCCCCAACCCAAACTTTAATGCATCTTTTTGCTCTCCCAGGTACTGTGCTGGCCTAGGAATTAAAAAGATGTAGAAGGCATGGGCTTTCCTGCAGCAGCAGATCAATAGTGATTATAATAGAGGAGGATGAGGGCAAGAGTAGAGTACAGGTCTCATTGAGTGACATGGAGGAGAAGCACCTAAGTCAGTTGGAGCCAAGATAAGAACAGTTGCTTTAAACTCTTTTTTTTTTTATTAAAATAGTTTCTTTAATATATTTTATTGATTTTTTACAGAGAGGAAGGGAGAGGGATAGAGAGTTAGAAACATCGATCAGCTGCCTCCTGCACACTCCCCACTGGGGATGTGCCCGCAACCAAGGTACATGACCTTGACTGGAATAGAACCCGGGACCCTTCAGTCCTTAGGCTGACACTCTATCCACTGAGCCAAACCAGTCAGGGCTGCTTTAAACTCTTAATACTCTCAGTGCTACCACATTTCTCATCACCACAGGATAGATTTCCCAAACAGCTGATTAACAACATCAATAGCAGCAACAAAGAGCATCCATTAATCCCCCTCTACTTTGCAGATGTTCCTTTCCAGTCTCAGGTAGACATAGCCTTTGTGTTGTCCAAGGCTGTTCTTTCTACCTATGCTCCCTTTCTTTCCTTTCTTCTCACTCTCTATGTAGCTGTTCAACTATGGTTCCTTTTGTTTCAGTATATAAACCAGCCTTAGTCTGTCCTGTTAACACCAGCTTCCTGAAAATGTAACCATTCCCTTCTGTGTACCAATCTGTGTCCCTTTTTTCTTTAATAGACAAATGCTTTCAAGAGTAGTCATCTGCAAGGGTTTTCTTCATATCCTTAACTTCCTAGTTTTTCTTTAGCATCTCTAATCAGTCTTCTTTTCTCTCTACTCAGTAAAATTATTCTCCCCACATTTACCAATGTATTCTACCTCTCCATGTCTGTGTGGTCAGCTCCAGTCTTTATTGTCTTCTGCGATATTTAACAATCTGACCCTTTAAGACTTCCCATCCTCCCTCAGCTTCCAGGAGACCATTTCCTCGTGTGCTCTTTCTACTCTGCTCATCCTTTCTCGGGCTGCTTTTCCTCTGCCTGCTCCTGAAATAGGTGTTTCCCTGGGGTTTCATGCTCTGCTGTCTTCCACTGGATGTTCCTGAGGGGCGATTTTTAATCATTGGAATTCAGCACTCATTTTTATGCAGATGACTGTTAGAAACCAACACTCTTATATCTACCTACTAGAACCTCTTCTTAGGTTTGCCCAAGATCCCTCAAAAAATAACATGTTAAAAATGGAGCTCTCATTGGTGGCCAGCTCATTATATAAAACTGCACTTTCTCCTATATTCCAAGTCCTGGTCGGAACAGTCCTGCCCACCTATAGTAAAGCTTAAAATCCCAGCCATCCTCCTGACCCTTCCCCTGTCCTCTCAGGACACTGGGTCCATCAGTTTCATCTTTGCAGTATTTCTAAATCTGCCCTCCACTTTGTTTCTCTTCCTGTTGCCTTAACTCAGATTCTGTCATTTCTTGTCTAGGCTACTCTGTCCAGTTCTTCCTACTTGGTTCTCAGTTTGACCACAGTTGCTTTTAGGTGTTCTTTATAAATGCAAACCTGTGCAAATTCCTGCCCTGGGAGTTCTAGGGCTTTGTGTTCTCAGTAGTTTCTATCTCAAAGACCAGAGGAGAGGAACCTTTTTAAGGTAGAGAGAGGAACTCTTTCATGCTTTAAGGAAGAAAGTTCTTAAGATCAAAGGTAATGTCTTATGTACCTTTTTCCTTCTCGGGAGTTTAGACAATAAAGCATCTGAACATGACTTTGTTGGTAACGACTGAATGTTGATTTATACGGCAGAATTGAACTGATAATAGTAGAATGCTGGGCTGTTACTCTCTACCACGCATACAATAGTAGAATAAAGAATCCACTTAAGCTCGGAGTGGCTAAGTGTTTGAGTGTAGGCCTTTGAACCAGGAGGTCACAGTTCAGTTCCTGGTCAAGGTACATATCCGGTTGTGGGCTTGATCGCTAGCGTGGGGTGTGTGGGAGGCAGCTGATAGATGATTCTCTCTCATCATTGATGTTTCTTTCTCTCTCTCCCTCACCTTTCCTCTCTGAAATTAATATATATATATATATATATATATAGTATATATATATTTTTTTTAAAGACTCCATTGAAGATTAAGTACCCATTTATTAAAGTTGTAGCTAGTTTTTTTTTTAGAATAATGGGATAATAACTGTTTTCATATACATGTAATTTACACAGACCCATTATAAAATATTTTCAGTGACTATTTCTAATTAATTACCAAACGATGCAAAAATTATATATGTATGGGTATACATACATGCGTGCATGCACACATATGGACACACATGCACATACACATCGATACACACCTTTAAGAGTATCGTTTTATGCCAGTACAAGATGGTGATGAAGGTGATTACTGTTAACTTCACTGTGGTTGGTTATGATTTCTGTATAAACACCATCACTACTCCTGGGTGGAAATAGACATCAGTGTATTTTCAGTTGAAAAAAAATATATAAACACAAACATCCATGCACACATAAACACTGTTTTAAAAAGGTAAATACATTTGCATATGAATTAAAATAGAATGCAACTGTTTTTTGACTTTAGGACAACATAG
The DNA here is from genome assembly GCF_000147115.1 of Myotis lucifugus. Classification (NCBI taxonomy): domain Eukaryota; kingdom Metazoa; phylum Chordata; class Mammalia; order Chiroptera; family Vespertilionidae; genus Myotis; species Myotis lucifugus. Next base: position 7,397,465 of record NW_005871096.1, read on the forward strand.
ATCTTTAGGACCAAAAGATTCCAAGGTTAGAAGTCTAAAAATGGATGCAAGCATTTGGAGTAATGAACTCATCGAGGTAAGTCCGGTCTTACTGTGGTGGTGGTGGTGGTGAGCAGAGGTCTGGGAGGAGAGATGCCCGTTAGGAGCTTATGTTAGGAACTCCTTGAGCAACTTCTCACCACAGTAGAGTAATGGCTTATAGCTTCTTTGATAGTAGCAACTTTCTACTTTAACTTTCATAATGCTTCCTAAATGAATAGTTATTTTAAAGATAAAGAAGTACAAGGAGCTTTAATTGTAATAACTATTTTTAAGAGCTTGGCAGCTCTGTCGTTTACCCAGAATTTACTTTCTTTTTAACCCAGCATGGATGTAATATTAGAAAAGTGATGAAAACATTGGGCAAAATTTGCCATTCTTTATCTTGGCCATGCTGTGTCATTAACTGCGATTATGTCTAACTTGCTGTCTCCCAATTCCATTTTCTGCTCCGTTTCAGCACCACTCTCAGCCACGTTAGTCCACCTACTCAGCCATTTTAAATGAATCTGTCTCAATGTGAGCTTCAAAAAATAATCATGCTTTGGCTGCAATTTGTGTGGCTTGCAATTTCCTTCCTCGCTAATCTTCCACTGTTATTAAGAGCAGCTAGACTGTATTTAAAATAGAAATCGTGTCTGCTTTCACACTCCATCTTCCTGAAAAAGTTAAATCTTTCCTGTGTTTTTGCATATTTTATACTAAGTTATGCTTTCATTTATCATGTGAGTCAGTTTTCTGCAGATTTAAGTAATATTTTAGGAACTGATATATCTTATAATTTTTTGATAATTCAGCTTTTTATTGTCATTGGAAACAAAAGAGCAAATGACTTTTGGGCTGGTAACCTTCAAAAAGATGAAGAATTACACATGGACGCGCCTGTAGAAAAGAGAAAAAGCTTCATTACCCAGAAGTACAAAGAAGGGAGATTCAGAAAAACCCTTTTGGCATCTCTCACCAAGGAGGAATTAAATAAGGTATCCAATAAAACATAACAATAGACATGCATTTTAGTATCTTATTAAGTATGTGCCAAGGATTTTGGAAAGAAATAAAAAATATTTTGCTATTTGATGAAATTATTGCACAATCTCATTTTATTTCCTTTTGTGAGACTTTATCCATGGTTTCTCATTGTTTCTCTTAAGAGTTGTCATCAATGGCAGATAAACTCTCCACAAGATTTCAGCTAACGTAGGCATATCCCATTATTCTTAAACCCCTGTCAACTTTCCCTATTTTAGGGACAGGACACGCTTCAGCTCATACATTGCTGACTTGCTGTCACCAGAATTAGCATTAGTTACTTCATTTATTGGTACAAGCAATGCTTTGCTTAGTGCTGTTGATTTGAACTGTCACTTGCTTTTGGCTGAGTGATTCCAGGTCTTTTGTGACCATTTTATGCTACCCACTTGATCTTTACTCATTTAATGAGGGACACTTGGGTTGTTTCCATATCTTGGCTATTGTGAAAAATAATGCTGCAATGAACATCAGAATGATGATATCTTTTCAATATTCTGTTTTTATTTCATATATATATTTTTTTTTCACAAGTGGGGTTGCTGTATCCTATGATAACTGTATTTTTAAGTCTTTTGAGGAATATTGATGCTGTTTTCCAATGTGGCTGAACTAAATTGTATTCCCACCAGCAGTGCACAAGGGTTCCCTTTTCTCCACATCCCCATCAGCACTTGTTATTTCTTGTCTTCTCCAACATAGCCATTCTGACAGGTGTGAGGCGATATCTCATTGTGGTTTTCATTTACATTTCCCTGATGATTAGTGATGTTGAACATCCTTTCATGTACCTGTTGGCCATTTGGATGTCTTCTTTGGAAAACTGTCTAATTTGTTTCTATGCCCATTACTGAATCAGATTTTTAAAAGTTGAGTTGTATGTGTCCTTGATTCTGAAGTGAAGGAAATTCTGGACGTCAGCTAGACCATGGTGGAAAAGAGAAGCACTTTTTAACTAGTAGACAGGAACTGTGAATACATTCTGAGACTCCTTGGCTGCACACTCTGAGCTGCCCATTGGGATAGCTAATGAGCGATTATCCTGAGGTTGCAGTGTGGAGGGCAAATTAATTAGTGATCTGTCCAGATGCACCACGTCAGAGAGAAGGTAAATAGTGAACCTGAGGCTGAAGTCAGATGGAATCAGGGTGCAAAATCAGAGGGTTTGGAAGAAAATGGGAAGCCAATAAAGTGAGGAAGCAGGAAGAGAGGATGAGAAGAGATGTAAAGGTTGCTTATTAATATAGGTCCACAATGTTTTATTGTGTCTGTTTACTGCTCCTGCTCGCCACATTACCCCTCCCCCAAAGGGAAAGATTCGGAATTGGAGCTCATCTTTCAAATTACCACAACACAACAATAATAGAACAAATATACAGATCCCAATTAGGCTGGAAATTACATACATACATACATACATACATACACATACAAATGCATACATACATTAATATGACAAAACATTCAGTGGATACCTCATTATTACATTTGAAACATTTAGAATTTTCTGAGCATCAGTCATTATCATTGTATGTAAGTACAAAAAGTGTCTTCCAGAGCAAATATTCTGGATTAGAAGGTTTGGAACATCACAGCTACAAAACAATGAATTGAAGCTTGGAGGTCTTGGGTTATGATTTAAATTCATGCAAAGCAGGCCTTGTGTGCCTATTGTTTAATTCAGGGCACACGTATAATTATATTTCTTAGTTAAGAAGGAATACAAACTTCATATCGTAAATGGACAGACTTTCACTCATTTTAATAGCTAGAATTGCATTTTCTTCCTTTAAGAGTTACATTTTCTTTCAATGGCCAGGCTCTGTGTGCTGCTGTGGTGAAATCGGATGTTCTGGAAACAATGGCTTTGCTCTTCAGTGGAGCAGACGTCATGTGTGCAACCGGAGACCCCGTGCACAGCACCCCCTACCAGCTGGCCAAGAAGGCTGGGCAGAGTCTGCAAATGGAATTTCTCTACCACAACAAGTTCTCAGGTGAGCCCCATCCCTTCATTAGCCTGGTTTCTTCTGATGTGTCCCTAAATGGACAGAAACCCATATCTATTTATTTCTCAAATAAGAAAAGCCATCAGAATGAAGAAAAATATAACTACCAAAAAGATGGAAGATGCGTCAGAGTACATTTTAAGAAAAAGTCTAGGAAATCTTTGACGTTTCTCTAATCTTACAAATGGAAGATTAAAACAGTTAATCCTACATTATCATTTCCACCAAAATCAAATCCGATTTTCATATATGAATAATAAACACAACGTAAGTGCTTATTTTTGCAAGTTTTATGCAAAGTAAAATAAATATTTCTGTGTATTTATTCTGTGGTATATTTGAAGTAGTTTTTCTTCTAGCTCAAACCTCACCTACATATTCATAAGCAAAGGGAAAGTTGTTTACATTTTAGATGTCAAATGCATTATTTCTGTAATTTCTCCAGATTTTCCTCAACACGACGTTCATTTCGAAGGTGGATTAAGTCAAGAGTCCGCCCAGTGCACGTTCCTCTGTGACTTTTTGTACCAGGCTCCTTCTGCTGCTTCCAAACTCCCTGCAGAGAAAAAACTGCTGGAAGGTACCTTTCCTGCTCCTTTTAGATTTGGTTACCGATAAAACTGTCTTTCATTATCGAAACAATTAGGTTTACATTTTGATATTTTTTCCCCTGAAGATATTAGATTTGATCTTGTGGTAGAAAAAATATGTTTTTTTAGGATTTATAAATGCTTCCAGGCACAGATAATATTTCATGAGCTGCAACAGGGATTTACCACTGGGTTGGGATGCTGAGGGAATTCGCAACAGAATTCACTGATGTCTACCGCAGGGCCAACCAATTCTGTTTCAGGTCTTAAAGGTTGTCCCAAAGAAATGTGAAACTCAGCCCCTTCCCTTAGGGACAGACACCCTAACTGGGGAGATAATATAGGTAAATGTGAACACAGAGGAAGAAGTGACAAGTTTCAGTGCTTATTTTATCAGCATACTAAGTAATATTAGGTAGTTCAGTTTGTTCTGGTGGACTGTGTGTGTGTGTGTGTGTGTGTGTGTGTGTATAAAATAAAGCTTAAGCATGATTTCCAAATACTGATGGTAATTGATTTGATTCAGCAACCTATATTCTAGGTTTGGGAATTACCTGAGCCGAGGCCCTGTAGGCAGTTATTCATCAGCTCCTTGTGTCAGGCGTGTGCTAGGCAGGCATTAGAAATACCAAAATGAAACAGACACAGGCCTCATGCTCCTGTGACAAATATTTGAACTAATTTTAGAAAGATAGCAGGAAACTATGAGCTCTGTCTTCCTGGAACAAAGAGAATTTAAGAGATTAAGCTCCACAGGCCCAGTGACGGTGGGCGTCCTGAGGCTCTGAGCCTGGCATTCGTTCCCTGGGTGCTGTGACCCAGCTCTGTTACTCCAGCAAAGGAACAGTAGGATGAAGAACTCACTTTAAAGTGTTCATCTGGGTTCTTGTGCACTTGAAGTGATTATTTCAGTGTAAATGCTTTATTTCCAAAAAAGTATTTCCCCAAGCAGAATTCTACTGGGATTAACTGGACTTCATTAGGTTTTTCTGAAAACAGTAGCAGCCCTTTAGTAAGGCTTTAGGTATTTACATACATTAATTGTAATCCTCACAAAAACTCGGTAAGACAGCTGATATTATGCTGATTTGCACAGAAAAAATGGAGGAATTCAGCACGAAGCAGTGTTTTCCATCTGAGCTGTGTTATAATTGTTATTGTAGCACTTTGGCCAGTGGCACGGCATTTTTATTCTTTGAATTTAGATGTTTTTGCTTCTTTCAACAATTGGTTTTTAATGTCTTCCTTAACTCACCCTAACTCAGTTATGAACGATGAATTTCACAGACATTTTCTCACCTTCTGTTCCTCCTTACCAGCGTTTAACCCTTAAATAGTCCAAAGTTGACTGAACAGAAAGGAGAAAGTACCTGAATGATCTGTGAATTGACTACAGCAGTTATCTATACTAATAAAAGGGTAATATGCTAATTGATCTGTGAATTGACTACAGCAGTTATCTATACTAATAAAAGGGTAATATGCTAATTAGACCAGACGCCCATCTGGACGTCCTTCCTGACAAAGCCACAGCAGCTGGAGCTGAGGAAGGCAGCTCTGCAGGAGAGGTCGTGGCCGTGGGAGCGGAGGAAGGCGGTTCCACAGCCCCTTTAGCAGAGGCGGCGCTGGAGAGGCCTCAGCGTGGGCCGGTCCAGCGCCAAGGCCCCTTCCACAGAGGCAGTGGGAGAGGGGCTGTGCGGTCCAGGTCCCAGTGCTGCCCCTTCCACAGAGGCAGGCACAGAGGCAGCAGCACAGACCTGGGCCCAGTGCCACGCCTGCACAGAGGCTGGACGGGGTATGACCTGCTGTGCCTCAACCTCCCACAGCCCCTCCCCCAGCTGGCCTGGTCCCAGATCACGCCCCACCCAGCAGTGGGTGGGGGGGTGGGGCCAGCGCTAAGAAGTGAGGGCCTAGAGCTGGCAGCAGAGCAGGGTGAGGGAGGCGGTACCTTCCCCTGATCTGCCCAGTCACCTCCTGCAGAGGAGGACATCCCCTGAGGGCTCCTGGACTGTGAGGGGGGGCAGGCCGGGCTGAGAGACACCCCCCCAGTGCATGAATTTTCATGCACCAGGCCTCTAGTTAAATAATAAGTAATAATTGAGTAATAAGACAATTAATGTACTTGCAAATAAGTTTACAAGTTTTCTAGAATGTTTCATCTAAATAGTAGGAGATCCTAGACCAGTCCGCGGGCCGGATCCGGCCCGTTTGAAATGAATAAAACTAAAAAAAAAAAGACCGTACCCTTTTATGTAATGATGTTTACTTTGAATTTATATTAGTTCACACAAACACCCCATCCATGCTTTTGTTCCGGCCCTCCGGTCCAGTTTAAGAACCCATTGTGGCCCTCGAGTCAAAAAGTTTGCCAACCCCTGTCCTAGACTTAACTCTTCAAACCATTGTAGGAGGATGAAATAGGAACTTGAAATAGAAGACTTTCTTCCTGAAGCTTTTCAATAAAGCATGAGCACCCTGCAGGCTAAAAATAAGATTAGTTATTTTTTGACAATTGTGGTTATACTATTTATAGACTTCCTTGAAATATGGTTTGATTTTTTTCTTAATCACTTGAGGACTGATGTTTTAAACTTTAACTAAATCCTTGTTTCCTTTTATCTTTTAAAATTAACTATAGATTTTTTTGGTTAAAATTTAAAAAATAGAAACTAGTGCATTCTCTGTTCAATTTAATTAGGGATGTTTTCTCATTTTGGAACAATCTCTTTTAAATAATATGAAATTGAACTTTTATACTTTGGCTATGTAACACACAGAAATTATTGTATTGGATATAATCTCCTGGCAGGGTATTCTTTGATCATCTTCTTTTCTTCTATCCAATATTTCGGCAAGGTCTATCATTTCAAACTCAAAATGGGTTATGAATCAGTTGGCTACTCTCCATCTCCCCTCAGAGCCTAGCCCGGCACCATCATGCCCTCCCTGGGCTGTTAAAGCCTCCCTATTTGTCTGCCAATACCTATTCTAGTTCCTTCCAAACCATTCTCCAAAAAGCAGACTCAATGTTTATTAAAAATGTAAAGCAGATCATGTACTTCCATTGTTCAAGTACATTTAGCAGCTTCCCATCCCAGAATATATTCCTTCCTTTGCTGCATCATGCCTGGCCATACTGGTTTCCTGTCTGTTTCTACAACATGCCTGTTCTTTTCTGCCCCCCTTTGCAATTGCTGTTTACTCTGCAAGGAGGCCCCTCCCCATTTTGGCTCCTTGTCCTCTTTCAGGGATCAATTCAGTGCCACCTACTCAGGGAGGCCACTTGGCACGTTGCTAAAGTTTGTGCCCACTGCCAGCTCTTCCTTTTATAGTCTGCCACTTATTTCCATCGTAGCACTTAGCGCATGAAGGTGATTCTCCTTCATTGATTTGTTTCTCTTTCCCTCTGGAGTGAAAGCCCAATGAAGCATCAGCATTTTCTGGTTTATTTGGGATTATCAAATCTTTGGTGCCTAAAACTGTGTCAACACATAGTAATCATGTGATAGCTACTTGTCCAATAAATGACCATTTCTCTGGTCACAGTACTACCAGTGTAAAAGTGTAAGTGACTTGTTAATGTTTTGTTTTTCCCCTGTGTACAAACATGTATCATTGCTGGCAAAAAAGCATATTTTGTTCAGAAAGAGCCTACTTAAGAATGAAGAAGAAATGGGAGGATAAGGACACATATGTAATACCTTAATCAATAAAAATAAAAATAAAAAAGAATGAAGAAGAAAAAGTCGAACTACCAAGAAGCAGAAAGTTCTGGTGTTTTTGTTTTTTCCTTTCTCGATTTGCCCTCAGGATCCTGTAGTGGTGTTACTCCTATTGAGCGCCAGCTTTATGGAAAAATGAATTATTCGGAAAGATTTAGAGATTAAAGTGTGGTTGCCACCTTGGCCTCTGAATGGCAAGCACCTGTGCCGCACCACTCCATCAGTGCTTGTCCGGACACCATGGGGCAAAATGATTAAAAACCAAGGAAAAGCCAGGGAACAAAGTGCATGCGGCCCTTCAGAGAGTTACGGAGGCTTCAAACTGTCAGCTCAGGTTTTCAGGGTTTGAAGTTCTTCTAGCCTCTGGTTATGAAGACTGATCTGTATTTTTCTTTTCCTTCTCAATTTAGTGTTCATGGAAAGAAAGATTGATAGCTCCTGTTAAACCTAAGTACAGAGCTGAAGAATAGCATCCTGCCTTTGTTTTCTGTTTTCTCCCCTCAACCGTATTTTTCCCTTTTAGCATCTTACTTTGATTTGTTGACACAATGTTTGATTTCTTTTTTTTTAAATCCTCACCTGAGGATGTTTTTCCATTGATTTCTAGAGAGAGAAAGTGGAAGGAACATTCTCTCTTTAGAGGGAGAGACACAGAGAGAGAAACATTGATGTGAGAGAGACACATCGATTGGCTGTCTCCCACATATGCCCAGACCAGGGCCAGAGTCTAGCCTGCAACTGAGGTACATGCCCTTGACTGGAATCGAACCTGGGGCCCTTCAGTCTGCGGGCCAATGCTCTATCCACTGAGCCAGACTGGCCAGCGCCAGTGTTTGATTTCTAAAAAGAAAGTCATTGATAGGGTTTACTATTAGAAACTGTATCATTTACTTATATTTAATTTCATAGATTAGCATTGACGATTTTTGATGATCTGTTAAGTGCCTAGCTTGTGTAGTTTTTAAAAGTTTCTTCAAGGTTAAAACACATTTATTTAAAATGAAAACTATACCTAGTGTGTATTCTTAGTTTCAGTAGAAGCTGAATACAATCAGATTAGGAAATTCTTCATGAGGAGATGACTTATTTATGCTTTCTACAAATAATAGTTTTACCTGAATTATCTCAGCCTTATTGTGCACATAGGTATTAGAAGGTATGACCTCCACTCTACCCTAACACATTAAAAATGGGCGTATGTGCTTCAGTGGTATAACAGGCTCAGAGAGGTAGCATGTGAAGTAATCACGACCATAGCTTCACGAGCTGACTGCCTGGTTCACCTCCAGCCCTGATGCTAAGCCCTTGTGTGACCTGAGGAAAGTCAATGGGCTGCTTTGTGCCTGTCTACAGGAGACAAGGAAGGGGTTTGTCATAACAGGAATGACCTAAGAGGCCTGTTCTAGGACTCAGTGAGTTAATGAACATAAAGTGTGTAGAAGAATGCATGGCACGTCAGTGTGGTGATGAGGGGACCGTGAGGAGGAGGCGGAGCAGCAGAGGGGCTGCTTCCGGTTTCCAGTTGGCCCTTGAGTTTAGATATGTTCTTCTGGCTGTAGGTGACAGCCCAGGTGTCAAACTGTGGTATCCATATCACTCCACAGCCGCATTTCAATAGATCACCTCCGGAGTCCTTTACCTCTGCTTGAGGACATTCTAGTAATGTTTGTCTTCCCTGGTCAAACATTAAGATAGAATAGGAGTCAACAGCCCCTCCAGTCAGTCCAACCACTGTCCCCATGGCCTCTTATCCGTTAAACAGCTTACATTTTTAGGGTTTATTCATTGAGAGTGGCTCCTGCTTTGTTTCTGGTGGATATCTTTGAGTAAGACTACTTCTGTAGCCAACAAGGTGTCATGGATGGTATCGACATTTCTCAAGGTCATAGTCTGCAGACCATGTCCAAATTGGCCTACACAGACCAATGCAATCCGACATAATTTTGTTAAAGCTTTTCCTTGCTTCCCAAATGAATAGGAATGTCAAGATTTGCTATCCCAGCTTTGTCATTATAAATCCTCAAAGGTAATATCTGCCTCCCTTGTCTGACCTCCGGCCCGTTTTCCTTATACCAGTAAAATGAAGCTAATCAAGGGTAGTAGTGATGATAATGCAATAGAACTAGATCTCCTTAAGCCCAAATTTCTAACTGGAAAAGAGTTTGTACTCACCTTTTTAAAGAGCTCTGTCATTTGTTTCCCATTGAAATTTGCATAATTAGATTCCTCATTTACATTTATTGTATGCATCATGTATTTGGCACTTTTTATTTAAGACTGTCCAAGGGCTCCCACTTGTCTGCTGAGAAAGGCACGAACTCCTGAACACCTGTCATGTGAGGCTCCAGGGGCCTGGCCTCTGCCTTGAGCCTGCAATCTTGCTTCCCTTTCCCGACTTCATGTGTAACCTGAGTCTCTGGCCAAATCAGCTTTCAGCACTGTCCCCTTCCTGTGGCTTCCCAGAATTATGGGATGACTGCAGTTCAGAATGCATTTTTTGCTGCTTTAGAAACATGCCTTTTCAGTCATAAATGACTATTTCAAAAGCTGTGTTTTCCTATGAAATTTTTCTTTTTGCTTCAGACTGAGGGTGGCTTCCCTCCGTGAATGATTCTCACCTGAAAGGGCCCACCTGATGGTTGTTATTCCAGACAGCTCCCCTTAGATTGGATTACAAACTGCCTAAGGCAGTGGTTCTCAACCTTGGCTGCACATTAGAATCACCTGGGAATCTTTTTAAAATCCTGATTTCTGGGCCTCTTCCTCCGGAAATTCTGTTTCTTTGTTACTAATGTTGTGGCCCCAACAAGATAACAAAGAAACAGAATTTCCGGAGGATGAGGCCCGGT
>NW_005871096.1:7407799-7415254 GCF_000147115.1 Myotis lucifugus
AAAAGGGAAGAAAACGGGTTTTTTTTCCCCCCCCCTCCCTAAACCTAAAAACCCCCCAAGCGGGGACACGACCTCTTAAAGTTTTTTTTTTCTCCCCACCCCCTCCTTTTTTTTTTTTTTGGGGCCGTCGCCCAGGCGGGAAGGTCACGAAAACCCAGGCCCAGCGGGTTTTTTTTGGGGGGGGTGTTAATGCGGGAGTGGCTTTCGGGGAAGAACGAAACAAGGGTTTTGCCCTGTGAAAGAAGGGCATGCAACTTGATTGTCTCCTTGATAATCGTTAGTTTTCTTCTCCTGCCTCACAGCGCTGGGGGTCATGGGACCCACCTCATGCACTGGTTTGCAGCACAGAGCCCAGCACACAGGAAGTCCAGTAAGTGCGAGCCTGGAGGTGAAAGAGCAGGTCTGATGGTGCCCAAGTCTAGTTTCAGTTTTGCAAGATGAAGAGAGTTCTGGAGAAGAATGGGGTGATGGTTGCACAATAATGTGAATGTGTTACAGGTGCAAAGTTCGTGCACCCGATGCTTCCAAAGAAAGGCCACTATTCCAACCATTGGCTGCACATTAGAATCACCTGGGAATCTTTTTAAAATCCTGATTTCTGGGCCGCATCCTCTGGAAATTCTGTTTCTTTGTTTGTACTATGTGTGCCCACTCCATACAAAGAAACAGAATTCCGGAGGATGAGGCCCAGTAATCAGGATTTTAAAAAGATTCCCAGGTGATTCTAATGTGCAGCCAAGGTTGAGAACCACTGGCCTAAGGACTGGGTGGAATTCCTAAAATGTGCCAGTGATCAGCTGAGTACTGAATAAATGTACATTTTGTGCTTTATTCTCCATGAATGTATTCTAGGCATCTGAGTACATTGTTTCGAAATCATTTCATAACTCCAGTTGATAAATTCTTTAACTTTTGTTTTTCTTATATTTTAGAAATCTACAATAAATACTCATTTAAACATAATGGCCTTTTGTGACTTCCATGTAAGTGTGCAGAGTTATATATACTCTGTGACTCAGAGTTTGAGGCCCCGGAACAGTATATCAGGAATTGATTGGGTCTTGGTTAGCTTCTTTCCCAGGACCCATAAAGAAATTCTTGGTGCTGTCTTCTGCCGGTTTTCTTCTGTTGGTTATGATTCAGCTTTTCATTTGGCTGTCAGTTTCTCAGAATTCAGTGATCCTACAGCTCTCAGGGGTCTACCTTGGGAGTGTTTCTCCTTGTGCCGGTGTTTGAGGCTAAACACTCTTATTTTTCTTTTTTGTCCTACTTCTCAAAACTACCCCACCTATGATATAGGAAATTTAATGAATGGCAATACATATTTCTTTAACTTTTAATTTTTAATTATTGTAACATAATTTCAGACCGACAGAAAAGTTGCAAGTATAGTACAAAGAATTCCCATATAGCTTTCAGCAGACATCCCAAATATTAGCATTTTACCTGTTACTCATGGGTATACATATCCTCAGAATTACTTGATGCCCCTTTAGTCCTAGGTACCTCAGTCTGTATTTCTTCAAAATAAGGGCATCCCTCTGAAATATCCACAGTACGACGATCAAAATTAGGAAATGTTTGGATCTACAGACAGATCCTCTTTATTACCTCATTATTATGAGGACCAACTGACATTTTTTCAGCCCTTATTTTATTAGATCTCTTTGCTTATTTATTAGCAGCAATCATTCCTTTTCTAAATACTCTACCCCTTTTCTCTCTTACACACTGTCTCTTCTCACTTGCTTCATTGCTTTCATGGACCCCTCTACATCTGTTACTATATATATAATTATTATTTTTAATTAAAGTATAGTTGACAACGCTTTACAATTTTAATTTCCCTAAGATTGTCTCCTTGGTTACTTATGTTTTCAAATACTACCTACATTCTATAGACTTTCTAGTTATCAAGATCTTTGTTTGCTCCAAGATGCAAATCCATAGGGTAATCACCTAATATATATCTCTACTTGGATTTCCAAGATATCTCTAATTCAGTGCTCTAAAAGGAAATTTATATTACATGCGCTAAAACTCTATATTTTCTTTTAAGTAAAGGTAGATATCACTGTCTGTTTTGTAATCAAAGCTAAAAATAATGTCACCATTAATTAGTTCCCCCTCATGCATCCAATCAATATATGTTTGTGTCCTTAGAACACAATGCATGTACTCATTTCTCTCTCCCTCCTCCCCTTCTCTCTTTCTCTTTTCTTCTCCCTACTACACTCCCACTGGCCCGCTTTGGGCTGTTTTCATCTCACAGATAGACTTCTGTCAACACTATCCTAACTAGTTTCCCGCCTCTGGCCTCACCTTCTCAAATTCATTTTCACAGTGAGCAGAGTGTGCAAGACTCAAATCTGATGATAATCCTCTGCTGAAACATTTTAATGGCTCACCATCAACTACAAATCAAAACTCAGCAGACTTCTGAAAAGTAGTATTTTGAGCTTTGTGGGCCAGGTAGTCTGTGCCAGGACTCAAATCTGCCCCTGTAGCGAGAGAGCAGCCACAGATAGTCTGTAAATGAGTGGGTCTGGCTGCATTTCAGTGACACTTTCTTACAGAAACAAGTGATGGCTTGGATTTGGCCTTTTGGCCTCCGGGTCATAGTGGTGAATTTAAGTTTCTAATTAAGGCATTAAGGGAACTCCATGCTCAGACCCCTTCTTCCTTTGCACACCTGAGGTCAGCCATAGTCTTACTTTTCAAGTCTATATGGACCTCTGTCTTTGCTGTTTCAGTGTTTTTTGCAGCTGTCCTTTTTGGTTCTGCCTGATTCACTGGTCATCAATGTCATAGCTATTTTTGTCTTGTATAGCCCTTGCTCCTAGATTATTAATATTTTGAGAGCAGAGTATGACAACTTTGTATGTCATGAACCAAGAGCATGCTCTTTACACAAAATAGAAAATTAGCAGATTTATTTGAATCCACTCATTATTTAAACCGTGTATTTTTTAAAAAATTAGAATATGATGCAGTTCAATTGTTTGTTTTGTTTTAAATTCTTAGAGACAAATAAAAAGTGGTGTGTTTTGGAAGGAGGCTTCCTGAGTTACTATGAAAATGACAAGTCTACCACTCCCAATGGCACCATTAACATCAGTGATGTCATCTGCCTGGCTGTGCACAAAGAGGACTTCTATATAAACACCGGGTAGGTCTGTCACTGCACGGGCAGGAGGTGGAAGCATGTCTGGTATCTGTCATACAGGTAATAAGTGTTCTAAGGACATTTGTTATTTCGGTTCTTCCATTGCTTATTATGGAAGGATTAAGTGGATTCTTGAAGCTGACTCATTTTGCAGCTTCTGAAAGTTCCTTAGGGAATTTACTAAAAAGAGAAAATTAAAATATTGCATTAGGTAATATGAAAGGCTGACATGTTTGCATCTAATCTTAAGTAAATTTATAGTAATTCCTTCATGACATATAGTCCTATAATTTTTATGACATACTCATTATTTAAAGTAGTGGACTAAGGGCAAAATTTATGCATCGGTTTAAGGCACCATGGTTCTAATAGATGACAAAGGAAAATATCTGTTGATGATTTATTCATATTAATATCAGCAAAATACTAAGTATATATAGTAACATATGGAAGTGCTAAATTTCTTAAAGATCTACTTTGACATTTTAATTGTCTCAGAAAGGTTGCAATTCTAAGAGTAAGCATTATTTAATATATCGTCTCACAGATTAGTTAAACAGAAATTTCCATGAGGACTTTTAGAAACAGCATCAAAGATCTTTGTTGTGGAAGTTACTCATCACATTTTGTGATGAAATTAATGAGAAAATACAAAAAACAAATCTGCAAAAGTTAACTATAAAGGAGCATAGTATTTAATGAAAATTCTGTATAAAAAAAAAGAGATTTGCAAAGCTTTTTCCATTATATGATATTACATGAAACATTAAGTAATGATCAATATATTCTAGTTGAGGTGACTGTTGTTTTCTAATAAATCTAGTTTGATTTTTTATGCAAACAAATTTGATTATTAGTTGATTTGTTTTTATTTTAATTTAACAGAGCTTTTATCCTAAGTGAATTATCAGTTTACTGCGTCTTATTGTGGAATGTTAAAATAAGTGCATTCAGTGCATTAAGATACTTAATTAGTAAATAAAATATAATTTAAAATAATATGAGTTTATGTCAGCATATAGTTATTTAAAAATAAAACATTCTTGGTAGAGTGATATTGATACAAATAGATGTTCAGGAGAAAGCAGCCAGATTCTGAATTGCTGTAAGTAGCATATTACAGAGTTTGAACTCAGTAATGTAGGCCCTGAGGGTTAAGCAGTTTTGGGGGAAAGCTGGCTACAGTGGTAAGGAAGAGTTTAGAGGAAGAGGTTTCCTAATTACCGAGAGTTTAACTAGAGGAAGAGATGATTAAAAAAGTGGGTTGAGAGAATATTACGATTGATCTGATAAGATTAAACGTCTGATTAACCAGATGAAAAACTGACCGTAAAGGGGAGAATAAATTAAACGAGATGGTTTTGAGCTTATTGATGAGGTAAATTGGAACATGAAAGATATGTAACAGGCTTTGGGTAAAGGAGGAAAAAGGAAGATAACTATATGATATAGGGTATTTTGAGGTCTTTAGGTAATAGCATACACGCTTAGCATGTTCCATGAAATAGTTTAAGTTGTAGATGAGAAACCACGGGAAGAATTCAGGATAAAGGGATGTTACTCTGATTTTATCTATAGGAAGGAGCTGACATGCACATTTACTCATTTGAATAAAATACATACCATCAGCAGAAAACTGTGAGAGATTGATTTCACAGCATTATCCAGTTTTCAGAATGCATTTAATGAAAAAAACTTGACATTCATGTGATTTGTTTTCATAAGAGCCAAGCATAACTGGCAGTATCGTTTTATTCGTGTGTGCCATAGGCCCATCTTCACCTTTGAGATCTATCTGCCCTCAGAACGTGCGTTTTTATTCGGAGCTGAAACATTTCAAGCCCAAAGAAGATGGACAGAGGCAATAGCTAAGGTATTTAAAGATTGCATTATTCCCCTAAACCCAGAGAAGTTTCTCAACTTGGGGACTACGGTTGAGCTTTAGAGGTCCACGAAAATTTCATACACGATTCTGGGAAGAATGTCCATACTTCATTAGGTTTTCAAAGGTTATAATCAAAGAGGTTAAGGGCTACCTTCCTAGAGCCTTAAGCAGAGAAGAAATTAATATCGGACCCTGGGGAAATTATTCTTCAAATAAAGGTCATGTTTTGATGATTAAGATTTTTTTCATCATTGTAAAGTCGTTTCTGTGAATGTCTTTTTATGAGTAGTTATCTTACTCATGGTATACACAAAGGGGAAAAGGCAGATTCAGTAAAAGATGCAAATGAAGACAGTGAAGGCTGACATTTTGGAAAGTACCACACATCAACAGAGAGAATGTCTTTCTCTTTCAATTCTATATTTATGGAGAAAAATGGTTAAGATGTTGCCGTTTGAAACTGCGTTAATAGCTGTTAATACCTTTAAGATTGAGAGCAAGTTCTGAAAAATTCTGAAATTTAGGTTACTTTTAAATCTTTAAGATAGAAAATCAAAAATAATTTTCCTACCTTTCCTCATATCTGCAGGTAAGGAAGGGATTTCCTATATTCACTCTCTTTCTTACTTTTCTGTATTTGTTTTAACAGCAATTTGTTCCCTTTTTTGCTGAAAACTTAACACAAGCTAATTATGATTTGATTGGTCAACTCTACTACAAAGACTGCCATGCCCTGGATCAGTGGAAAAAAGGCTGGTTTGCTATGGACAAGTCTAGTTTGTGTTTTTGCCTTCAAACGCAGGAAGTTCAGGAAGATAGAATGAACTTAAGAAGACTGCAAGAGCTAAGTAAGATTTTTTTGTCCCCATCTTATATTTTGGACACAATTTTTATTGCATATGTTAATAGCATCTTTTACATAAAATTATATGAGGACTCACTCCAAAATATATGACTAAGGAGTATTAATAATTGTGTCTTTATGTGTATTTAGTGGGTATTTAGTAAAACGTTCTTAAGAAATGTGTTGATGTTTTTCTCTTCTCCCTCTAGCTATCAGCACAATGGTTCAAAATGGGGAAAAAGTGGATATTTTGCTCTTGGTAGAGAAAGGGAGGTAAGTGCGTTTTTGTCTTTGTCTTTGACTCTTTAATAACTAGGGAGTGGGATATTCTGTTTATGGGGGAGAATCCATGATTTTATAGCCTGCTAGACATTTTATGAATTGTGTGTGTGTGTCTGTATATATATATTTACATACTCTTAAGTAGAAAGAGTATATGAGTGAAGCTTACATATTTTTTTGTATTTGCTATGAGAAACTCAGTAACACTAGTTATTATAATTTTCTGTAGACCTAGATGCCTTTGGGACATTCACATTTAAGCATTTGGAAGCACTTTGGTAGTTGTAAATATATTTTCAGTGTAGATATGTGAGGAATAAATAATATCCTGAAGTATTTTTGCATGTGATTCATGCATAGCTAATTTATTCACTTTTTTCAATAAATTCAAAGCATCTACTGTGCATCAGGTAACTGTTGAGGCTATGGTGATGAATAAAATAGACATGGTCCCTGCCTTCATGAAGCATGCACACTAATGGGGGGAACAGAAGAGAAGCAGAAAAGAAAATTACATTTTATTGTGTCCATAAATTTTAACTGGCTTAAAGCAAACTGAAGAGAGAGCAGCTGATGGAGAGTGTTCTGTTTCAGGTAGGGGTAAGGGTAGGCATCTTCTGCATGAAGTGAAGAAGCAAACCATGCAGCAGTCTTCATAATGTTCCAGGCATCAGGTCAAGGCTATTTTGAAGACCCTAGTGCATTGTGCTTGGCATTTTCAAGGTCCACAAGGAAGCTACTGGGGAGATCTGAATGAATAGGAGAGTGGGAAGTAACGATTTCAGAGATACTCCTGGGCCAGATTCTATAGGGCCTTACAGGTCATTATATGTAACGTGACGGAGCCTTGGTGAATGCACATCATTTTGGAGGCGGGGCAGTTGTCAGGAGTAGCCATCCTGGAATATTAAGCTGGTTTACCCAGGGAGTGAATCCAGAAACCAAGAGAGAGTGTCCAAAACCTAGAAAGAGCATTTCAAGAAGGAAGGAAGAGTCAGAAGTGTCCGGTGCTGCCTGATGAGGACAGATACTCCCTGAGTAAGTGGTGCGGACTGCACCTGCTGACTTTGAGAAGCGCAGAGGTGAGAGAGCAGAAACCAACTGGGTTAGGTGCAGGCTAGGAACCGAGTACATGGAAACAGTTAGTGAGGTTAGTTTGTCAAGGAAACTGGAGCTTAGTAGGATTATCGAAGTAGAAGGGATTTGACCTAGAAAGGGAATGTGTGTGCCGTTTGATTTTAGATGGCTTGGAATTGTCCAGCTTTAAATTTGGATGGG
>NW_005871096.1:7416028-7418924 GCF_000147115.1 Myotis lucifugus
CTGTTTTAATGTCATGTCCAAATAAGAGATTTCATGCAGTGCCCTCTCTCTCATCTCTCTGTGATCTATTAGCCCCTTGGGAAATAACGCGTGTTAAAGTAGATTGTGTTAGACTTGTCAATGACAGATAAAATTGTGGCTTTAGGAAATAAAACAACTTCCAATTACTCATGTTGATGACATATAGAGATAGTGAATAATTGAAAGAGCGAGAAACCAACCAGCTGTAAGTTTTAAACTTTTTTTTTTTTTTTGCTAGTAACTGCTAGAACCGGAATAGGAAATCATAAGTAAATTTAATGAATTAATTTCACATTTTCCCCTTGTCCTTGTCTACCTTTGATTAAAGTGATAAAATATATTAATGTTCCTTAAAGGCAAGGAGGAGAAAGAACCCTCTGAACTGGAACAGTTCATAAATTGATAATCATGCACTGAATAGAGTCACTATTTAGATATATATTGTAATCTTCACGGTCATTTTCTCTATATGCAGAGCATGAATGCCTTTAGACAGAAAAATACTGCAATAATATTTTCCACATACAGAGCATTTTTGCTCTAAAAAGCTCTAAACAGAAGGTGTTCCAGATGGCGTCGCTTTAATGGGAATTCTTTGTATACTTTAAACATTATTATTTTGGAAAAATAAAGCTTTTTTGATTACACTTAGGGGTTTCTGGCATGCTCTTTGATGCTGTTACCAGGACTGGGTCCTGTGCTTCTCTGTTACGCCTCAATCAGAATTGCTGTATGAAAAAAAAAATCATGTTTCTGAATATCTATTGTTTTTCAGTGACTGTTCTAGATCACAAGGTCAGAAGGCATTTTCCTGGACAGTAGGTTATATATTCACTTTAAGTTCAGTGTTTAGTAGATTACAACATCCTTTTCTTAAAATTTAAAAATTATTTCTGCACTTTAGCCCATACTTCTGCATATCCCTTTCTGATAAATAAGCTCCTATGTTCACCATCTTCACATTTCATAACTGTATAACCATTTGTCAAACACACCTATAATTAAGCTTTTACTGAAAGGTTGTTGGTTGCAATAAATACAGTAAACATGAATGAGTAACTCATCTGTGTTGTCAGAAATAGAAAAGACGGGTGTGTTTTCACTTCGGTTTGCTGTTTTTTTAATCCTCACCTGAGGTTATTTTTTTCATTTCTTTTCAAAGAGAATGAAAGGGAGGCGGGAGAGATGGAGAGAGAGAAACATCCCTGTGAGAGAGACACATGGACTGGTTGCCTCCCGCATACATGGGGAGTGGGAGGGTGGCAGGTGCTGGTAGCAAACTGCAACCCAGGTACATGCCCTTGACTGGGAAGTGAGACACTCTAACCATGGAGCACAACGACCAGGGCGTGTGTGTGTGTGTGTGTGTGTGTGTGTGTATGTGTGTGTGTGTGTGTGTTTTAAGATTCCTTGGTTGACCTATAGTAGAGCATAAAGCACTTAATGGTTCCAAAGCCTGACTGCATTCACTTTTATTTGCAAATTCCAGACATAAAGTATTACTTGGGGAAAACACATTATATCTATATGTTCCGAATTATGAAACAGACTACTTTTCTCAATTCAGGAGATTAACAACTTAAGTTTAAGGCTCTTATTTCATATCAACTTACTCCATGTGATGTTTTTCCCTCCTTGAGTTGTGTTTTCTGGAAGCTATGTTAGCAATACTCCAGAGGGTGAATTATCCTAAAGTGGTTTCTAAATTGTGCATGTAATTGCAAATTAAACAGTAGCCGATTGCCCACAATATCAGCTTGACTGCTTTTATAACTTTCTGATGATTTAATTCAAAGAGATGCTTTAATTTGAATGTTGCCAAGGTAAACAAGAGATTCTCTTTTCTTACCACCCCCCACAGGTTTTGCAAAAAGGAAGACTATTCAAATTTACATTATGAAGTGATTTTCTTTTTGTTTTGTTAAAGGGAATACAGGACTATCAAAAGGTGCATTTTAAAGTATATATTTGCTTGAAAATTTATTTCAATCAATTCAAAGCCCCTTCTATATACTAAAATGTAAGCATACAAATATGAGATACGTGAAAAACAAAAGGATGAGCCTTCTGGGCTCCATGCTCATCTGCATATTTTCCGGGTGAAATTCCAGAAGGCAGCTCCCATGGGTGTGCTGTGGGTTGAACAATCCCAGAGCATAGGCAGTGTTGGGGTATGTGTAGAGATCCCTTCCATCCATGCTAGACAGCCCTCATTAAACACAGAGGGCATTAGTAAAGACCCCAGAAAAGTAACTCTATAGTGTAAAGGCCAAGCCAGCCTCAGAGTAAAGGCTGCTCTATTTCTACCCGACTAAGCTTTAGACCTCTGAAGGATCAGCTGCTCTACACGTAATGCAGTGCCCAGGGTCAAACAGGCACAGGATGTTCTCACAGGCACATCCTGTGTTCTAAAGGAAGACAACACAATCCTGACACTCCAGTTAACATTCCTAATGTCTGGCATATCATTAAAATTACTAGCGATGTGAAAAAGCTGCAAATCAGTTGGTAGGAATTGACCTAGAAATGAGAAAGGTAATGGAATTAGCAAATACTCTAAGCAGTGATTTTTACATATTATATATTACAAATATTTTCAAAGATGTAAAGGAAAATATAAACAGTAGCAAGAAACAATATGGGTAACTAAAAAATGAACAAATAGAATTTATAAAGCCAAAGAATAGGGTATCTGAAAAAATTTCACTAGATTGCCTTGACATAAGAGTGGACTCTGTAAGATTAATAAACATGAAGGCATGACAATAGAAATGATCAAATTTAAGCACAGAGACATAAGATTAAAATTACCAGAGCCTCAGTGGCCTGTGGGATAATAACAAGCAGTCTCAGTATAATTGGAATCCGAAAATGA
>NW_005871096.1:7419119-7431896 GCF_000147115.1 Myotis lucifugus
GCCATGTTTTGTTATGGGATTACATATACATTTGTTAGCCACCTAAGAACATAGAGGGTTTGGGGTTTTTTTCCCAAATTGTAGTCCCAACAAGTTAAATCAACTTTTCACCAGAAAAACCCACCAGATTTTGTATATTGAGTTTTGAGTGATGATGGTTTTCAATTTTAAAAGTAAGAAAAGGGCCCAGATAGTACAGACTTTGGTCATTACCCAAAATTTCAAAATAGTTTGTGATTCAAATATTTGTCTGAAGATAAATGATTTCTAATATGGTGACCTTCGTCTCAAATTCCAATGGATCCTCTCTCACATGGCCATAAGAGAATTTTTTTTTTGTCTCGACCAATCTTTGAAACCATAGAGATAAGACTGATGTTTAATAATTATAGTTTCAGAAGTACAGCTTATTCTATGTTGGTTAAAGTTTTATGATCCTTTTCTTAAAAAAAAAAAAAAGAGAGATGGAAGGTATAAGAGAGGACAAGAGAACAATTATAACAGAAAGAGAAGAGGAATTGATGAGTGGTTTTGATGTGGGTAGCTTTCTAGATTTGGTGGTAGGATGTTGAGAGAGACAGCAGTCTGATGGTGTTCAATTCCTTGTAAACTAGGAGGTAAGGTGACTCCTGAGCTTTTGGCCTGGGTGACTTTACGAATGGTTGTGTCATTAGCCAGATAGGGAATATATACTTCTCTCCCTCCACTCAAACAAGCCCATTAATTATAGGCGTGATTGCTTAAGAGCTGTTTTAATGTCATGTCCAAATAAGAGAATTTCATTGCGGTGCCCTCTCTCTCATCTCTCTTGTGATCTATTAGCCCCTTGGGAAATAACGCGTGTTAAAGTAGATTGTGTTAGACTTGTCAATGACAGATAAAATTGTGGCTTTAGGAAATAAAACAACTTCCAATTACTCATGTTGATGACATATAGAGATAGTGAATAATTGAAAGAGCGAGAAACCAACCAGCTGTAAGTTTTAAACTTTTTTTTTTTTGCTAGTAACTGCTAGAACCGGAATAGGAAATCATAAGTAAATTTAATGAATTAATTTCACATTTTCCCCTTGTCCTTGTCTACCTTTGATTAAAGTGATAAAATATATTAATGTTCCTTAAAGGCAAGGAGGAGAAAGAACCCTCTGAACTGGAACAGTTCATAAATTGATAATCATGCACTGAATAGAGTCACTATTTAGATATATATTGTAATCTTCACGGTCATTTTCTCTATATGCAGAGCATGAATGCCTTTAGACAGAAAAATACTGCAATAATATTTTCCACATACAGAGCATTTTTGCTCTAAAAAGCTCTAAACAGAAGGTGTTCCAGATGGCGTCGCTTTAATGGGAATTCTTTGTATACTTTAAACATTATTATTTTGGAAAAATAAAGCTTTCTTGATTACACTTAGGGGTTTCTGGCATGCTCTTTGATGCTGTTACCAGGACTGGGTCCTGTGCTTCTCTGTTACGCCTCAATCAGAATTGCTGTATGAAAAAAAAAAATCATGTTTCTGAATATCTATTGTTTTTCAGTGACTGTTCTAGATCACAAGGTCAGAAGGCATTTTCCTGGACAGTAGGTTATATATTCACTTTAAGTTCAGTATTTAGTAGATTACAACATCCTTTTCTTAAAATTTAAAAATTATTTCTGCACTTTAGTCCATACTTCTGCATATCCCTTTCTGATAAATAAGCTCCTATGTTCACCATCTTCACATTTCATAACTGTATAACCATTTGTCAAACACACCTATAATTAAGCTTTTACTGAAAGGTTGTTGGTTGCAATAAATACAGTAAACATGAATGAGTAACTCATCTGTGTTATCAGAAATAGAAAAGACTGGTGTGTTTTCACTTCGGTTTGCTGTTTTTTTAATCCTCACCTGAGGTTATTTTTTTCATTTCTTTTCAAAGAGAATGAAAGGGAGGCGGGAGAGATGGAGAGAGAGAAACATCCCTGTGAGAGAGACACATGGACTGGTTGCCTCCCGCATACATGGGGAGTGGGAGGGTGGCAGGTGCTGGTAGCAAACTGCAACCCAGGTACATGCCCTTGACTGGGAAGTGAGACACTCTAACCATGGAGCACAACGACCAGGGCGTGTGTGTGTGTGTGTGTGTGTGTGTGTGTATGTGTGTGTGTGTGTGTGTTTTAAGATTCCTTGGTTGACCTATAGTAGAGCATAAAGCACTTAATGGTTCCAAAGCCTGACTGCATTCACTTTTATTTGCAAATTCCAGACATAAAGTATTACTTGGGGAAAACACATTATATCTATATGTTCCGAATTATGAAACAGACTACTTTTCTCAATTCAGGAGATTAACAACTTAAGTTTAAGGCTCTTATTTCATATCAACTTACTCCATGTGATGTTTTTCCCTCCTTGAGTTGTGTTTTCTGGAAGCTATGTTAGCAATACTCCAGAGGGTGAATTATCCTAAAGTGGTTTCTAAATTGTGCATGTAATTGCAAATTAAACAGTAGCCGATTGCCCACAATATCAGCTTGACTGCTTTTATAACTTTCTGATGATTTAATTCAAAGAGATGCTTTAATTTGAATGTTGCCAAGGTAAACAAGAGATTCTCTTTTCTTACCACCCCCCACAGGTTTTGCAAAAAGGAAGACTATTCAAATTTACATTATGAAGTGATTTTCTTTTTGTTTTGTTAAAGGGAATACAGGACTATCAAAAGGTGCATTTTAAAGTATATATTTGCTTGAAAATTTATTTCAATCAATTCAAAGCCCCTTCTATATACTAAAATGTAAGCATACAAATATGAGATACGTGAAAAACAAAAGGATGAGCCTTCTGGGCTCCATGCTCATCTGCATATTTTCCGGGTGAAATTCCAGAAGGCAGCTCCCATGGGTGTGCTGTGGGTTGAACAATCCCAGAGCATAGGCAGTGTTGGGGTATGTGTAGAGATCCCTTCCATCCATGCTAGACAGCCCTCATTAAACACAGAGGGCATTAGTAAAGACCCCAGAAAAGTAACTCTATAGTGTAAAGGCCAAGCCAGCCTCAGAGTAAAGGCTGCTCTATTTCTACCCGACTAAGCTTTAGACCTCTGAAGGATCAGCTGCTCTACACGTAATGCAGTGCCCAGGGTCAAACAGGCACAGGATGTTCTCACAGGCACATCCTGTGTTCTAAAGGAAGACAACACAATCCTGACACTCCAGTTAACATTCCTAATGTCTGGCATATCATTAAAATTACTAGCGATGTGAAAAAGCTGCAAATCAGTTGGTAGGAATTGACCTAGAAATGAGAAAGGTAATGGAATTAGCAAATACTCTAAGCAGTGATTTTTACATATTATATATTACAAATATTTTCAAAGATGTAAAGGAAAATATAAACAGTAGCAAGAAACAATATGGGTAACTAAAAAATGAACAAATAGAATTTATAAAGCCAAAGAATAGGGTATCTGAAAAAATTTCACTAGATTGCCTTGACATAAGAGTGGACTCTGTAAGATTAATAAACATGAAGGCATGACAATAGAAATGATCAAATTTAAGCACAGAGACATAAGATTAAAATTACCAGAGCCTCAGTGGCCTGTGGGATAATAACAAGCAGTCTCAGTATAATTGGAATCCGAAAATGAGAGAAGAGAAAGATGGCTAAAAAAAATCTTTGCAGAAATGTGACCAAACATTTTCTGAATTTGATGAAAACTCTAAACCCACATGTACTAAAATCATCATATCTCAAGCATGATAAAGCAGACCACATCAAGACACATCGTAATCAAATTCCAGAAAACCCGTGTTAGGAAAAAAAGTCCCAGAGGAAAATACACATCAGACATAGGACAAAAGATGAGACTGTCTTGTTAGAAACAGTGTAAACCAGAAGGTAGTGTAATGAAATCCTTTAAATTGCTGGCACAAAAAAAGGGAAAGAAAAAGAATACAAAAACAAAAACAACACCTCAAAACCAGCAGCTGTTAACCTAAAATACTCCATTCAGCAAAAATATCTCTCAGAAATGAAAGGAAAAGAAAGTATTTGTGGACCAAATAAATGCTGTTATACTAGAAGATTCGGTGCTTTTATTTTTTTAAACGCTTAGGATATTATCTGTTCAGTCATGTTTGTGGAGTCTGTTATTCGCTTTTTAGAATTTTTTATACAAATTTATTGATTCTGTTATTTGTGAAGATACTTCTGATTCTTGTCAGTAGACTAGGCTCAAATACGATAGCCTACACTTTGTGGTTATTATATTGCAATTTTGAGAAGATTGTTTTTATTCGTCCTGGCACTTGGTTTCTGGGTCTTGCTGAACTGATTTGATTTATTATAGGATATAGGGATGTTTCTCTGTATGACTTTGAAGTACCCTTTAACATTTATGCTTGGGCAGTGGACAATTAGAATAATTCTCTCTATACCAGTACTTAGAATCCTTCAGAATTACTTTTCAGATGCTGAAGATATAAATGAATGTTTCTTTGAATTCTTATCCGGAAAGGTAGCGTGGTTGTTTGGTGACACTTGGAGTCACAAACTCCACCAGCATTTGTGCTGAAAATACCTTTGATGTTTTGTTCTGTGTGCACAGTGTTTAGAGAAGCATCCGAGAGGAAAGTTGTTGGACTGATGCAGTTAAATGTCAAGCATCCACTGCGCTAGATGATGTATTTAAGGATTCAGTCCTTGACAGGTTGACTCAGGAGTTGTCATTTGTTCTAACCCTCACTAGTTCACAAGGAGACAGCTCAACCTGTCATCATAGGATTTCTTCTTACTACAAAGGAATTTGACGTTTGGAACATTCACTGTTGATGGCAGAATTACAGTGGTACTGTAGGAGGGCCGTTGCATTTTGGATGTTTCACTGCTTGCTGAAATACTCACCCATTGAAGTAGTACTTTGTTTAAAAGCAAACAGTTTTAAATATTTTATGTTAAATTTAGAGCTTAATCATGAGATTAAAACTCAAAAAATAAAGGTAAAATTTTCTCTTTACCTAAACTCCTGAATTTAGCAAGATGTTATGTTAGTTAGGTCAAACAGTGTAGGGGCTTGATTTTTCTCAGGAAGATTAGTTGAGTGATACAATTTCATTTAGATAAATATACCGAGCAATAGGATGCTTTCAAGCTAAAGATAATATAAGGTAAACGAAAAGGCAAAAGCATGTCAGGAATATTAGAGTGGCAGAATTCTTCAAAAAGAAAATTACAAAACCTGGAGGTCAGGTCTGCTATAGTGATGTGGGAAAATAAAAACAATATATAAAGAAAGTGAGAGATGGAGACTGTGGACATTACTAAAGTACCTGTAGTTACTGCCAGTTCAGAAGATGTGGATGTAAGCGTGGTGAAGAGCCAGTAACTTTTGTCTTCTTAGGGGAGCATTTCAAGAAAAGAAACCAAAGGAAAAAAGGCCTTTTATTTTCTGTTTAAATTAAATTCGGGCCCATCTGTTATCAGGGAAGTAAAAGACTACCCTCCCCCTGAAAAAGAACAACAACAACAAACCACAGCAACTCAGAGTTTGTGCAGTTCATGCCTTTCTCTTTGTTTGAATCCAAAGTAGCCCTCTTACAGTTTGAAATGGAGATTAAATCGTTTTACTTTGGTGTAAATATACTTAAATATGTCAGTGAATATACTTAAATAAATCCATTTTTATATCTAGTGTTAGGACTTTAAAACGATTATGTACCTACTAAATGTCAGATGCTCTGCTAATGACGACAGATACTGAAATGCTTTCCTTGGTCGCCTGCGTGTGTTTGGATCTAGTAGCTGAAATATTCTCAGACACGGAGCTGATGGTATAATGCAGGGCAGGGGGGCCTCCTCAGGATAAGAGGGGCACCCGTTACCACTAAGCGTTGGAGGGCTATCAGGGAGAGTTTCAAGGAGGATCACCTGGAGTAAACCTTGGGGAAGATTTGGAGTGGCCCGTCAGAGAGCAGGAAATATTTATTATCAAGATAAGGCAGTGAGATTGTTTAGTGTGCCTTGAGTGTAGGGCAATGGCAAAGTTGAAGGGGAATTATGGGCCAGACCACGAAGGCCTTTTAATCTTGAAAATTCCAGAGCTATAGGCGAACAGTGACCAAGAAGTGACATCATTAGCTTGGCATTTCAGAAAGATCATTCTGGCAACCCCAAGGAGCAGGGGCCAGGAAGGTGGATCACTGGGAAAGGAGTTCCCTGCAGAGGGTTGTATTGGTTCAGGAGTAATAAAGACCTGAAATACGGCTGCATTGGAACAAAGGGGGCAAAGCGAGTGTGTCAGGGAACCGGAACCAACAGCGTTTTGTGACTGAATTCATGTGGCAGTGACAGGTGGGGGCGGGGACTAAATCTACAGTTAATCCTAAGTTTCTGGTGGGATAA
The DNA here is from genome assembly GCF_000147115.1 of Myotis lucifugus. Lineage (NCBI taxonomy): Eukaryota > Metazoa > Chordata > Mammalia > Chiroptera > Vespertilionidae > Myotis > Myotis lucifugus. Next base: position 7,425,517 of record NW_005871096.1, read on the forward strand.
ATGGAGAATTGTAGCACCAGTTTGTCGTGAGGAGGTAGAATCGATTGAGATGCTTGTGGCACATTCTGGTGAAGGTGTCCAAAAATCGATATCACTTAGTATTACGGTTTATTACTTAGTTCTTAATACACATTTGCCCAGTGCTGAGGCAGGAGCTATTCCCTTCATTGGGCTAGTGATGAACCTGAGGCCCAAAGAAGGTTGACACCTTCTCCCAGGTCACAAAGGAAGTAAGTGCAGAGCTAAAATTTGAGTTCTACAAGTGATTGGATTCCCCACTCAGCTGTTTTAAGCTTTTAAATATATATATATTTATATATTTTAAATATATAAATATATATATTGATTTCAAAGAGGGAGAGGGAGAGAGAGATAGAAACATCAATGATGAGAAAGAATCATGGATTGGCTGCCTCCTGCACGCCCTCTACTGGGGATCAAGCCCACAACACCAGCATGTGCCGTGACTGGGAATCAAACCCTGACCTCTTGGTTCATACGTCAACGCTCAACCACTGAGCAACACCAGCCAGGCTGTTTTAAGCTTTTGCTTTTTTGATTACGTAGAGATCTGGTTTGTAAGACAAAATTATAGCCTGGAGATAGGGACTTGGGAGTTAACCAGTTTACATACGGGGATTGAAACCACTGCCCCAGGAGAGGCCTTGGAGTTCATGTGAGTTCACCGAGGTTACAGCTTCATTCTCAAAAGGAGTAGGTGGGCTTGGAAAAGAAACTGACCAAAAAGATAGGAGGAACAGCCAGAAAGAATTGTGCTACAAAGCCAAATTGGGTGGACTTTTTTTCCCCCCTCTCTTTTGTTTTTATAAAGAAATGAAATCATAAACAGTTCTAAAATCTTGAAAAATACAGCCACATATACCCAATAGAAGTCACTAGTGATGCTTACCAGAACAGTTTCAGTTCATTTATTCAGAAAGAGAATGACAGGGGCTGGGGAATGAAAGGAGGTGAGATCACAAATCCAGAGAACTGCCTCCCCTCTGTGCAGGAAAAAGAGGCATTTGGGGTGAGAGATGGAGGGTTTTTCTTCTCATGGGTGAGCCAAGATCACCTGTGTATGGATTTAAAGGATCATCTGTCTAGATGTAAGAATTTTTTTAAGCAAAACTATAATGTGAAATGCTCTTTAAACTTCACAGAACATTGTACATCCACGGGCACACCAAGTTGGATTTCACAGTCTGGCATGCTGCAATTGAGAAAGCAGCAGGTACAGATGGAAATGCTTTGCAGGATCAGCAGCTCAGCCAAAACGATGTTCCCATCATCGTGAACAGCTGTATAGCATTTGTTACGCAGTATGGTACGTATCACTGTGTTTTCATTCAACCCCCAGACTCATGGTATCACTCTTACAGTTTTTAAATAGTACCCATTGGACTGAATGAGAGCCTTTTATATGTGTTAAGTATATCAGTGAAAATATAAATGTAGTCCCTGTTCAGTTAAATGCCATTCCTTTGCCCAGTAAAACGCATTCAAATGATATAACATACTTTAACTATTTTCTGCTTCCTTTACGTGCATAGACATTTAAATAACATATTGAAAGAATATATGTTGTGAAATGTATATTAAAAATAGGTTAAAGGCTGTTTTTCAGATGTTACAAGCCCACGGTGAAACCTAGGGGAATGCAGTGTGCTGCCTTGGCATGTTTTTAGAAGTGGTGAATGCTGGGACAGTATGGGAAAGAATTTTTTAGCAGGCATACAAGTGTGTATGTATTTATTTTAGTTACCGTACTATTGGTCACATGGATATTGATTGTAACAGTTTTGACTTAATTATAACATTTTCTTTGAATAGTGTACAAGTTAAAAAAAAAACCCAAACAGCTCGATACCTACATGGTTCAGTTTTATTGATGTGCTAAGGTAGTATTTTTAGATATGCCCAAAGAATATAAGTATACCTTTATTCTTCATGTTCAATTTCAAATTACTATGTATTCTTCAAAGTCCTTCTTTCTGTTACATATTTCCTTAATACTGTAGAAGATAGAAAAGTCTTAACTACTTTTTTAATATAAAAATATTTCTACTTTTAATTTGCAGATAAATGCCATTGAGTTACATTGTAAAGGTAGAAAAGGGTAAAATGATTGATCTGGTATTTCGGAAGGTGTAGTAACTTTATTTGTTCTCCTAAAATTAGAAATGCGTTTGGGAGTTTTTAATTTGAAAGAGATTATCTCAGTGAGAGAGCTGCAGTGAAACACTGTGTTACTGGTTCCTTATGTCTTCACTGGGTGTCTGTTGTGTGCCAGCCGCTGACCTTGGTCCTGGAAATGCAACCATAGGAGTAGGAAGTTAAAGACAAATCCATGAATCATGTGTTTCTGCATGAGAACTGACAATAAATTGATATGTACCAAAATACCAGAAATAACAAAAAGAAGAAAAGAATTTCTGAAAATTTGTAACATGTGTATATTAATCTACTTTCTTCTAAGAAGAGCACTATCTTACGTGGTTTAACTTATTTCATATGTAATCCAAGAACAGTTATCATTAATATTCAGATTTGTTGTGTGTTTAAATTATATGTCTAATGTGACTATGTATTTAATCACTTTATGTGGGCATTACTGTGAAGTTTCTTCCCATGGTAATATGTGTATGTATCTTATCAGCTGTAATCATCTGTTTAGTTGGAAATGGGGGAGAAAGGCGGTCATCATCTTCATTTTATTCGTTGTTCAGTATTAGTGCACTTGCATTCTGCAGGTGTGAATGAATTGCACACGTTATGTTTTGTCATGAGCATAACCTCACTGGGAATTTTTACATCGTGTTAGTTTCATAATGGCACAGAGTCTCTCGTAAGCTGACAAATGATTAAAATAACTCGACTACCTCCAGTGAATACAATTTCATGTTTCTCTAGGGAAATCAGAAGCTACTTTGTGATGTTTGTTTGAGTTTAAAATCATTAAGCATTAGATTGTTTTCAACTAAATTTCATACATTATGTCTACTTTGTAACACTAACACAAGGTACATTAACTTGCATATTACAGTAATAGAACCAGCGAAAGACTCTATTTTTTTAATGTTTTTAATGAGCAGAACATGGGGAAAACCCCAATCTTATTAGAAAATGTCCAGTGATTTTAGGCTGTAGGTGGTCAGCCCAGAGCCTTTTAAGTCACACTTATTTTGAACTTTCTGACTTTTGGGTTAAAATTAAAGGGCCACTTTGTGTGTGTGTGTGTGTGTGTGTGTGTGTGTGTGTGTGTGTGTTCATTGTGTCAATATTTGAACTTGAAAGAGTTCACAGTATAACTTTTAGAATTTTAATTTTTTTAAATGAGTTGCAATAGTTAGTTCTTGGGGGAAATTAATTTATGTAATTCACATTCAGTTAACTTATTTGATTACCAGCTATTAGAAATTCACTTAACTAGGAACACAGTATCTCAGAAACATAGTCATTATTGTTTTTTTTTGTAGAATTTGCTTATTCTTGCATTAAGGGGTTACTTATTGAATACCTGCTGAGTTCTTCTAGGCACTAGGTAACTACTTTCTACAGAAATAAACAGGACTCTTGCCATCTAGGACTTTACAGATGTGTGGATCAGAGACAAACAAGTGGGCAGTTACATCCCAAGTGTATAAACTTCTGTGGCAGAGAGGCTCTGGGGTTGGTACAGGAGTAAACCGCACCCAGAGTAGGGGGGTCATGGAGGGCTGCATGGGTGAGGCGGTGCCTACCCTGAGTCTTAAGAGAAAATAGGAGCTTATTAGAAGGTAGAGGAGGAAACAGTGTGTGCCCATGTGTGGAGTCATGAGGGGCATTGTCTGTTCAGGGAACTCTGTGTAGTTAACTGTGCCCAGAACTTGGTGTGAGAAGAGGGGAAAGATAAAAGAGGCAGAAGGGTAAGGAAAATTCACGTAGGGACTTATATGTTGTAATTAAATCCTCACACTAGCCTTGTTGGCCGTGAGAGGGCATTATGCAGATTTTTAGTCATGTGGTGACACTGGTGGACCTGCATCTTAGATCATACTGGCATTGTCGAGACAGACGGGCTGCACAAGAATACGGGCAGGGAGTTGTAAAAATCTAGTAAGGAACTGAGTGGACAGAATAGCAGCCTGGAGGATGGGAAGAAGGGAGGTCATAATGAAAAATCTGTGTGACATAGTTGTTCATTTGTTTTTGGTTTTCTAAATCTGGAATGTGAGAAAGAAAGGTTCTGAGTTGGAAAGGATTGGGGAGAAGGCGATGCCATATATCAAGATAGAGGAACAAATAAAGAACAGGTAGAGGTTGGGAGGTGAAGTAGTGAATGGAGCTGGGAAATTAATTTCTTTGTTTTGATTGGTCCATATGTGTAAGTATGGTATGTGTGTGTATGTGAGTGTGTGTTACATGTATATGGTATATGTTTCTTAAAATGTATTTGTGTGTGTTTGAGACTTAGAAATTAAAACCTGGGTGAAAAAGTATATGTAAGTGGTTAAAGTAACGAGGTTAGGTAGGTTTACCCAGATAATTCTGTGGGGAGTGGGGAGTGAAGAGCATTGAGTTTGGATTCCGGGAATCACCAGTAAATACTAGAGCAGAAATAAATGGAAAGGTGGAAGAGTAGCCATAGAGGAAGAGCTGGGGAATATGGTATCATTATGCCATGAAGGCCATGAAGTTAACATAATTCTAATGCATTCATTTGGACTGTCAAACACTGCAGGGGATTCTCATTAGATAAAAACCAAATAGCATCTAAAAAATAGGTTGTCATTGATATTCTTGATGAAGATCGTCCTAATAGAGTGGGAATTGGGGCCCTTGATGAATCACTAACTTTGTAAAAAAGAAGACCAAACTCTTCATCTAGAACAGTGGTTCTCAACCTGTGGGTCGCGACCATTGGAAAACACATATAGCATATCAGATATTTACATTACGATTCATAACAGTAGCAAAATTACAGTTATGAAGTAGCAACAAAAATAATTTTATGGTTGGGGGTCACCACAACATGAGGAACTGTATTAAAGGGTCGCGGCATTAGGAAGGTTGAGAACCACTGATCTAGAAGAAGGTGAAGGTGGGAACAGGCAGACATTAATATGCAAATTAATGGGCAGAGGATTGAGGAAATTTATAAGGGGGAGCCTCACTTTTGTCAGTGGAACTGGAGGCAAGTTTATATCCCAGGGACTAAGCGAAGATAGAGCACTGGCTATAAAGGAACAATTTAAAAAGATACTATGAACAGCTGGGCAAAGGGCTGACCAGAGTCTTGTTAAAAAGCCAAGGATGGACTATTTCATCAGGTTTACCCTGTAAATACTAAAATTAGGGGGACAAGCCTTCCCCCCCTCAGACATGTTTATATCAACTCAGGTAACGATTTCTTCTTGCTCATCATCCCAGCACAAACATATGTTCAAATTTTTAAGGTATCAAAGTGGATTTTGATTTTAGACTTTTTTCCATATAATCTTTTTTCCTTTTAAACAAAGGTTTAGGGTGCAAATATATCTATCAAAACAGTGGTGATCCTTTGCACGTAAGTGAACTCCTGGAGAGTTTCAAAAAAGATGCCAGAAGCTTTAAATTGAGGGCTGGAAAGCATCAGCTTCAAGACGTGACGGGCGTGCTGAAAAGGTTTCTGTCCGACATCGACGATGCGCTTCTCACTAAGGAGCTCTATCCATACTGGATCTCTGCTTTAGGTAATACACGTCATGTATATAATCATAAAGGCTTGTCTTTTAGCTGGCTAGCTAGGTTTTTAAACTCTTCTTTGATGATCTGAAGTTTTAATTGGAGGCGAAAATGTACATATGACTCAGAAGAAAAATTGTGTAAATATCAGCAGTTGTTTACATTTACCTAAAAAGAAATTTATACTAATAATTGCTAAGTAATGTTTTATATACTTAGTTTTCTGTGGGTTTCTTAGTTCTTACTCTACTTGAAGTTGGGAAGTGTTATAAGCAAGTCCATGTTTGCTATTAATTTCTCATTAAGGTTAAAATGAAAGTTTCAATACAAGGTTGGTTTTCTAAGATTTTATGGCTCTTGTGGCTTTTCTGTGTCATTTATTCTTCCTCTTTGGAGTACATAATGACAGTTTTTTTACTCTATTATTTTCTCTAGATTCTGTTTAATGAAGTTAAAAAGCTTTGCTACAGTGTAAGAGAACCTGTTTAAGAAATTACTCTAGAAAAGTAGTTCATTAAATGACTAATTGGGCCAAAATGATTTCAGTAAATCTGTATTTAAATCGAGTAATTCAAAACAACTCCTTTTATAGGAACATTATAACAATACTTTCAAATATAGTGTCTTTAATCCCATCTTTCTACTAGAACTAATTTTACATTTTATTTTATCGT
>NW_005871097.1:0-23035 GCF_000147115.1 Myotis lucifugus
ACAAAACAATAAAAACACTACAAAGAAAGAGAATTACAGGCCAATAACCATAATGAACATAGATGCTAAAATCCTCAATAAATTGAAACCAGCAATGTATTAAAGAGATCATACTCCATGACCAAGTGGGATTTACTCCAGGGATGCAAGGCTGGTACAATATTCATAAATCAATAAATGTGATAGATCACATAAACAAATTGAAAGACAGAAATCACATGATCATATCGATTGATGCAGAAAAAGCATTTGACAAAATCCAACACCCATTTTTATAACAACTCTCAGCAAAGTGGAAATAGAGGGATCATACCTCAGCATAATAAAGGCCATATATATATGACAGACCTATAGCCAACGTCATACTCAATGGGCAAAAACTAAAACCACTTCCCCTAAGAACTGGAACCAGACGGATTTCCGCTTTCACCATTCTCATTCAACATAGTACTAGAAATCCTAGTCGCAGCGATCAGATAGGAAGAAAACATAAAAGGCATCCAAATTGGAAATGAGGAAGTAAAACTGTCATTTTGTGTAGATGACATAGGAATATAAACTAAGAAAATAGCCTGAACGAGAAAAAAAGCTTTATGCACATATACATTTATGCTCCAAGTCACTAATCATCTGAGAGATGCAAATTAAAGCAACAATGAGGTATCACCTCACACCTGTCAGAATGGCTATCATCAATAAACAAGTGTTAGTGAGGATGTGAAGAAAAGGGAACCCTATACACTGCTAGTGGGAATGCAGATTGGTGCAGCCACTATGGAAAACAGTATGGAGTTTCCTCAAAAAATTAAATATGGAACTGCCATTTGACCAAGTGATCCCACTTCTGGAATTTATCCCAAGAAACCCAAAACACCAATCAGAAAGGATATATGTACCCATATGTTCATAGCAGCACAATTCACCATAGCTAAGATCTAGAAACAGCCCTTGTGCCTATTAGTAGATGAGTGGATAAAAAAAAAATCATGGTACATTTGCACCATGGAATACTATGCAGCTATAAAAAAGAATGATCTCTTACCCTTTAAGACAGCATGGAGGGATCTGGAGAGTATTATGCTAAGCCAAATAAGCCAGAGAAAGACAATTATCACATGCTCTCACTCATATGTGGAATCTAATGAATAAAATATACTGATGTACAAAATAGATCCAGAGACATGGAACAGACTGATGAATCTCAGGGGGGAAGATGGGGGTGGGTGAGGAGAGATTAATCAAAGAACTTATATGCATATATGCATAACCCTTGGACACAGTCAATAGTGTGGTGAAGACTGAGCTGGGAGGGGGAGATGGGTGCAGGGTGGAGGGGATCAATGAGGGAAAAATGGGACATCTGTAATACTGTCAACAATAAAGATAAATTTAAAAAATAAAAAATCTTCTACTCCATGAACACAATGGCTTTCCATTTATTTTTGTCTTGTTTAATTTATTTCAGCAGTGTTTTTTGGCATTCACTGTATAAGTCATTCACCTAATTGGTTATATTTATTTTCAAATATTTTACTCTTTTTAATGCTATCCTAAATGAGATGACTTAAATTTCCTTTTCAAATTGTTTGTTGTTAGTATATAGAAAGACAACTGATTTTTGTATGTTGATTTTGTATCCTGCAACATTGCTTAATTCATTTATTAGTTCTAAGAGAGAGGATGATTTCCTATGCAGAGTACTTGTTTCTCTGCAAATCTGCCAAATATACTCTTGTGTGGTCTGTTTGTGCCCCCATGTTCTCTATTTAGTCCTTCTTGCCTACTTCTTCAGGCCCCTAAGATCATGAAAGGCAACTAAGTAAGCAGAGTAAAGCTGCTGAAGTGCCAAGGAATCAGCCATAGTTAAGCCTTCCAAGAGAAAGTACAGAACCCAGAAACAGGGGCAGGGTTAACCCTGTCATGACTGGGAATGTGGGTCTAACCCTGATGCTTGGTTGTCCTGGGCACTAGTAACTGGAATTGACATTAGGAAACCCATCTTCCCTAGAAAAACCAGATTTTACAAGTCATTGCCTCTGTTTCCTCGGTAACAACCACCGTGAATAACACAGCCAGCTACCGTTTTCTTACAAGTTGCAGGCTCTGGATTACTTCAAAGACATAAAATTCTCAGGCATATTTCCTGAGGGTTCTAAAGTAGCCACACACTGCTTTTTTTGTACTACATAATGATTCCCTTGAATTAGGGCTATTTTCTACATTTCATATCAGTTTTTCTGATGTAGTTGATATAAAATACTTTTATTCTCATTTCAGAGGACCATTTAAATTGGGCTTTATTAAAGCTGGATTTTATATGAGAAAGGTACCCTCCCTTGTCAAATATAATAAAAATTAGAACAAGGTGTTATGCCAATTGACTTGAAAATGTTTATGCCTTGACATAATAATTTAATTATCCTATCTAATAAAAGACAAATAGGGTAATTAACCGTACCTCCAATACACTTCCCATTGGCTAATCAGGATGATATGCAAATTAACTGCCAACCAAGATGGCGGTTAACTGCCAACAAAGATGGCGGCTAATTTGCATACTGCAGGCAGGGCGGGACAGCGCCATCCTGCCTGCCCCGCTGCCATCCGGGCCTGCTATCTGTGACCCGGGCGGCAGGCGGCCCGTATGGGACCGACCCAAGGCTGTCGGGCGGGACCACAGCAATCTGCCACCAGCCACACCCACAAATGGCCCTCCCGCAGGGATCCGAGGCTGGCGGGTGCTAATGCACCAATCTGCCAACATGCACACCCAGGCCGCCCTTGCCCTGTGGGAACTATGCAGCAAGGAGAGGGGTGAGGGGCCGCTGAGAGCAGGGTGGGAACTTCCCGGGGTTTGCATCAGGCAGCCCAGAGCAGAGTGCAAACTATTCCGACCGGTAGCTGCTTGCTCATTCACTTACTTGCTTATTCATTCACTCATTCACTCACTCATTCACTCACTCAGCAAACCCTCTCAGGTCCCTGGCACCAGGCCAGGCACTGAAGTTGAAGCAGGATAAGACAGAGCTATGTTCTCAAGATGTTAGTAATTCAGTATGCAGCCAGGAGAAGGGCACCAGGCCGCTGGGAGCATGGCGGGAACTTTCCCGGGGTGGGCTTCAGGCAGCCTGGAGTGGGGCCGGTACTTCTGCCACGTTGCCATGGCAACGCGGCAGAAGTTTCCGCCCCATAGCTGCTTGCTCATTCACTTACTTGCTCATTCATTCACTCATTCACTCACTCATTATTCACTCACTCAGCAAACCCTCTCAGGTCCCTGGCACCAGGGCAGGCACTGAAGTTGAAGCAGGATAAGACAGAGCTATGTTCTCAAGATGTTAGTAATTCAGTAGGGTGAAGCAGGCACATGAACGAGGCAGTTGTATGCACAGATGCAGTGTACTGAGTTCGGTGAGGGCTGTAACTAACGCCAACTTCATTCTCTTGATAAAATGGGGCCTCGGGAGCCAGGCCGCCCCAAGCCTGTAGGCCTGTGCCTAGGCCAGGAGTGACCAGGGTCCCGGAACATGACAGAGGGTGCAGGTCGGGCTAAGGGGTCTGGCCCCACCCCTCACCCTCACCCCCGAGTGCACAAATTTTTGTGCAACGGGCTACTAGTCTATATATATAAAAGCCTAAGTGACCGTTTGATCGTTCGACTGTCCAACCGGTAGCTATGATGTGCATTGACCACCAGGGGGCAGAAGCTCAAAGCAGGAGCTGCCGAGCTGCGGTGACTTGGCAGTTGTGGTTCTCGGGTGATACACCTGGAACCAGAGAGGAGGGAACCAGATTCCAGGGTGCATCACCCAAGAACTCTGCCCTTTTGCAATTCAGGACCCTTTGGGAGAAAGTTGGAGAGATGGTTTCAGCCCAATCCCCATAGGCCAGACCAAGGGACCCCACTGGTGCATGAATCCATGCACTGGGCTTCTAGTGTATATGAGCAATATAAACTAAGAAAGTAGTCTGAACTAGAAAAAGACTTTATGCTCATATACGCTTATTAAAGTACTAGTGGCCCCGTGCAGATTTGTGCACATTGAAAGAAAATTAATTAGAAGGTGGTGGGCAGGGCAGGACTGGGCTAGATGGCCAGACATCCCCCGGAGCCAACCTCCCATGGTCCCACCCCAGCCAGCCACACTTAGGGCAGCACCTCAGCTTGAAGGGTGTCTGCAGTCACCACAGCTAGGCAGTAAACCAGATTCGGAGCCGACAGTGCCCCAGCAACAACATAACCCATGGCCGAAGGTGCAATCCTGTGGACCCGGGAGCAATTGGGCTCCCTCCTCTCTGGTTCCAGGGTGCATCACCCAAGAACCAAGAACCGCTGTTACCAAGTCACCACAGCTCAGCAGCTCCTGCGTTGAGTGTCTTCCCCCTGGTGGTCAGTGTGCGTCATAAGTACCGACTGGTCAGACACTCCGATGGTCACTTAGCCTTTTATATATATAGATTATTTAATGTGGTAAAAAACTATAAACAACCTATGTACTAATACTAGAAGGATGATTCATTTAACTTAAAATTATGCTCATAAGGAGATGAAGATAGAATTGAAAAGTACTTATAATATTAAGAAAAAAGGATATTTAAAAGTAGGATATCTAGTGTAATAAAAATTTTTCAAGAAAAATTCATAGAAATCAATCTACACACAGGACAACACCTGACAAGAAATATAGCATAGCAGTTTTTCCCAACTTTTCATGTATGACAACCCTTCTTTTTTTAAAATATATTTTTATTCATTTCAGAGAGGAAGGGAGAGGGAGAGAGCGATAGAAACATCAATGATTAGAGAGAATCATTGATCGGCTGCCTCCTGCATGCCCCCTACTGAGGATTGAGCCCACAACTCGGGCATGTGCCCTTGACCAGAATCAAACCTGGGACCCTTCAGTCTGTGGGCCGATGCTCTATCCACTGAGCAAAACAGGCTATAGCTATGACAGCCTTTCTTCTTATTAAAAACTCATCATAGACTTCTGGTTCCAGTCAAGATGGAATAACTCTATTCATCCCAGTTATCCTTCGTATACCTAAAAATTGCTGATCATAACATAACAAGCATAAGAAGACTCTGAAAGGTAGAAAAAAGGCACATGGCTTTGGGACTGATGGAAAGACACAGTGGGTGAAGTTCCCTGGGTTTTTAATTGCCTCCTATATATCTCAGAAGACAAGGAAGCCTCCAACCCAGAATTATCAACAGTCACAGACAAAACAAAACAAAACAAAAAAGCTCAAAGAAAAGCCTGTTCCCTTTTTCCAAAGGATTAGGAAAAGGGTGACCTAACAACAGAAAACCTTTTTAGCAATACCTACTCTACTCCAGCTAAACACCAGTGGAGGAATCACACTCCTCCAACTGACAGTTTCAGTGGGGCCTAGCTGGGAGCTGAGCTTTTGTCTTTACCCTGCAACAACAAATCAGTATGAGTCAGCCCCTTGCTTTCCCTCTCCCTGGTGTCAGCAGGTCCCAGGGAGCAGCTGCAATTACACACCCACTCAGAGACAACAAAACAGTGAGAATTGGTGCCCCATATTGGCCAGAAAAATGTCAGCAGGTCCAAGGGGGCAGCTCAACTTCCACTCCACCCATTTGCAATGTGACAGTGTGAATAAGATCGTACTTCCAAATAATTTATGACTTAAAAAGGAAATCTCAAAGGAAATTTTAAAAATACATAGAACTCAATGCAAATGAAAATACAACATATCAAAATATGTGGAACATAGTTAAAGCAGTGCTGAGAGAGAAATTTATAGCACTGAATGCTTGCATTAGAAATGAGGAAAAATCTCAAATCACTAATTTAACTTCATACCTCAAGAAACAACAAAAAATAACAAAATAAACCCAAAGTAAGCAGAAGAAAGTAAATAATAAGAACAGAAATCAGTGAAATTGAAAACTGGAAAACAATAGAGAAAAATAATGAAATAGAAAGCTGGTTTTTAGAAAATAATGAATGACTAAAAGAGAAAAGACAAAAATCACCAATATCAGGAATGAAACAGGAGACATCACTATAGATCCAGCAGAGAATACTACAAAGAAAATCATATTCATAAACAAATTTTAAAACCTAGGAAATAATTACTGAAAAACTACAAATAACCAAAGTAAATCAGGATAGATAATATGAATAGATCCATAATCATTAAAGAAATAGAGTCATAATTTTGAATTTTCCAAAAAAGAAATCTCCAGGCCCAGATGGTTTCACTGGATAATTCTACCAAACATTTAAAGAAGAATTAGAACCAATTTGTTCCATCTGTTCTAAAGAATAGAGAAGGGAACATTTTTACACTCATTTTGAGGTTAGTATTATCCTCACATCAAAACCAGACAAAAGCCATGAAAAAAGAAAAACATGGAAAACTATAGACAAATATCTCTCATGAACTTAGATGCAAACATCCTCAAAAAAACCTCAGCAAGTTAAATCCAGAAATGTATAAAAAAAGGATTTATTCCAGATATGCAGGGCTGTTTCAGCATTTTCAAAATCAATGTAATCCACCATATCAGCAGTATCAAGAAGAAAAATCATATGATAGTATTAATTGTTGCAGAAAAAGTATTTGACAAACTCCAATACTCATTCATGGTAAAATCTCTCAGCAAAATAAGAATGTAGGGGAACTTCCTTAACTTGATAAAAAACTTCTTCAGCCTGGCTGGTGTGGTTCAATGGTTAAGTGTCCACCTAAGGACCAAGAAGTCAAGGTTCGATTCCTGGTCAGGGCACATACCCAGGTTTTAGGCTCAATCCCCAGTAGGGGGCATGCAGGAAGCAGCCAATTAATGATTGTCTCTTATCATTGAGGTTTCTATCTCTCTCCTTCTCCTTCTCCCTCTCCCTTCCTCCCTGAAATCAATAAAAATATTTTTAAAAAACATTTACACATAATCTGATGCTTTCTCTCTATATTAAAAAAAAGGCAAGCATGTTCACTCTCATGAGTCTTATTTAATACTTCTGGCCCAGTGCACGGATTCGTGCACATTGAAAGGAAATTAATTAAAAGAAATATTTTAATATTGTTATTTGCCCTTTCTCTATAATAGAAGTGTCAAATTCATGATCGACAATGACAGATCAAAACACATGCGTGTGATTGGTGCTAGCAAGAGCTTTATATGTATTGTGCATGCACGAGTCAACTTAGCCTTTTATAGATATAGAATAAACTTGCTTAATTAGACCTGCTTTCTGATGTAGCTAAACTATTTCCAGCCCAGTGAAGCACCCCAACTTCTCTTTCAGGTAATTGTCAGCAACACAATAGTAAATATCAACATGAAGCAGATTATTATTGTAGATCACGCAGGGAGAACTAAGGGTAAAATATTTACTTACAGCAGTGTTTAACTATATTCTGCGCAGTGAGAAAACCTGAAGTTATTTTCAAGGTCCACCATTTCTTACTTCTTTTCAGTCGTGTCAAGTTTCTAAACTTTCTAAATCTCCATTTTCTGGCTAATGAAAAGAAAATAGGATTCCACCAAGTCTCCTATCTACTCCAGGACTTCTGTGAGGATCAAATGAGATGAGGCATGGGAAAACGCTTCACAGACATTTGGTTAAAGTGTGAAATGTTTGCACCTGGCTATAAAGCAAGTCCTGTTCTTGGGCTGAAGAAACTGCAAGGCGTCTAGTCGTCCCTAGGGAGAGGAAGCCGGGCATTGCTACATGACATCATTACCTGGTGCCCACAGTGACTGTTTCTGGGCTGGGCTGGGCTGTGGGCTGTATTTTGTGCCATGGGGTCTCAGCAGCATTGGCTGTGATTTCTTGGGCTTTGGCTCCGGGGTGGTGGCGGGGCCTGTATCCCACTTGGGGAAGCCGAGTGTTGCTTTGTGGGTGCCAAGTCCACAGTGCCGTTTTTCTGTAAATGGCCAATGCGCGTCACAGTAGCTCCTGCATTGAGCATCTGTCCTCTGGTGGTCAGTGCACATCATAGCAACCGGTCGGATGGACACGTAGCATATTAGCCTTTTATGCATATAGAAGATACTGAAAATTCTTAAAATAAGCACATTTTCTTGTTTCTGTATTTGATGCTTAACATTTTGGGGCCTTCATGCCTCTGGAAGGATTGCCTCCACCACTGTCCCTATTAGCCAATTCCTATAGATAGTAAAGGCCTTGTCTACATATATGTTTTATTGAGCTATTATTTACATAACATATATAAGTTTAAGGGGGCAACATGATGATTTGATACATGTATATATTGTAAAATGATTACCACAATAAGGTTAATTAACAATTCCATCACTCACATAATTACCATTTTAATAGTGCTAGTATTTAAGAACTCTATTAACAACATTCAAGTAGGTAATACAGTATTCTTATGATAGTCACCACACTGTACATCAGATCCCCAGAAATTACTCATCTCATAGCTAGATGTTCATACCATTGATTAACATCTTCTGTATTTACCCCAATATTTGTTTCTAAGAGTTTGGCTCTTTTAGATTCGACATATAAGTGAAATGATACAGTATTTGTCTTGTCTTTGTCTTTCTGACTTATTTGACTTACCATAATGCCTTCAAGATCCATCCATGTTTTCAGAAATGGTAAGATTTCCTCATTTTTTGGGATGAATAATATTCTAATTTTATATTTATATATATATATATATATATATATATATATATATATATATATATATAAAATCTCACATCTTCTTTATCATTTACCCATCAATGGACATTTCTTGTCTTGGCTATTGTAAATAATGTTTTTATTAGCATGGGAGTGCAGATATTTTTTTTTTGAGTTAATTTTTCCCCCTTTGGATATATTCCCAGAAGTGCAATTGTTGGATCATGTGGTTCTATTTTTAATGTTTTGAGGATGCACCATACTGTTTTCCATAATGGATGTACCAATTAACATTTCCACCAACAGTATACAAGGATTCCCTTTTCTCCATGTCCTTGACAGCATTTGTTATCTCTTGTCTTTTGATGAACATTCTAACAGGTTTTAGGTGTTATCTTGTGGTTTTAATTTGCATTTTCCTAATGAATAGTGATGCTGAGCATCTTTTCATGTACCTGTTGGCCTTTCAAATATCTTATTTGGAGAAATGTCTATTCTGCCCTACTAATTTTCTTAATATAAATTCTTTATTGTTTAAAGTATTACATATGTCTCCTTTTTCTCTCATTGACCTCTCCCCGGCCATTCCCATCCCCCAGCACATGCCCTCATCCCTCTACTGTCTATGTCCATTGGTTTAGCTTATATGCATGCATACAAATCCTTTGGTTGATCTCTTATCCCCCCTCCCACCTTCCCGTTCCTTCCCTCTGAGGTTTGACAGTCTTTTCGATGCTTCTGTGTCTCTGGATCTATTTTTGTTCATTATATTCTACAAATGAGTGAAATCATGTTGCCCTACTGATTTTTGACAAAGGTACAAAAGCAATTCAATGTAAAAAAGAAATGAATTTTGCCAGCATCATTCAATAAATTATGCTAGTATAATTGGGCACCCATAGACCAAAAAAAAAAAAAGATCCTCAGCCTAAACTTTATACAAAAATCAACTAAAAATGCATCATGGACTTACATGTAAGTATAAAACTGTAAACTTTAATAAATAAATATTAGAAAATCTTTAGGACCTTGGTTTAGGCAAAGAGTTATTAGACTTGATATCAAAAGCATATCCATAAGAGGTAAAATTGAAAAATTGTACCTCATCCAAATAGAAATCATTTTTTTCTGCAAAAAACCTGGTGGAGAAGAAGAAAAGTTATTCCAAAGACTGAGATGAAATGCAGTGTGGAGCAAAAGTAGGTTTACAGTTGTGATTATGTGAAACAGAGTTTAATCTTGTATTATTATTTATTATTTATTATATTATTTCTTATGAATAAGTGTAAAACTACTTTTGTCCTAGACTGTATTTTCAAAACCTATGCCCAACAAAGGACTGGTATCAAGACTACATAGAGGACTATCAAAACTCAAAGATGAAAAAAACAAACAATTCAAGGAAACTGGAGATTATATATATATATGCATGCCTAAGCGACCATTACAACCGGTCGACCAAACGACCAATCAACCAGTCGCTATGATGTGCACTGACCACCAGGGGTCAGACACTCAATGCAGGAGTTGCCCCCTGGTGTGGTCAGTGTGCTCCCACAGGCAACCTCCCAGGCCAGCCAACCTCTTGTGGTCCCTCCCCGCCACCGCCTGCCGGCCAAGTGGTCAATGCGCTCCCACAGCCAACTTCCCACAGCTGGCCAACCTCCTATGGTCCCTGCCCCTGGCCAGCCGGCCTGATGGGGATTGGGTGAGACGGCCCTGATCGGCCCCAATTACCAGCCAGGCTGAGGGACCCCACCTGTGCATGAATTCATGCACCTGACCTCTAGTGAGAATATAAAAGGGTACAGCCTCTCAGGAAACAATTGTGATGGTTTCTTACAAAGCTAAACATGCACTTACAATATGACCCAATAATTACACTCTTGCACGTTTATCCCAGGGAAACAAAAATGGTGTTCACATAAAAACCTGTACATCAATGTTCCTAACAGCTTCATTCATAATAGCCCAAACTGGAAACAATGCAGATGTCTTTCAACAGGTGAATGGTTAAACAAATTGTTGTATATCTACATCCTGGAATACTATTCAGCAGTAAAAAAGAACAAATTATAGCTATATGTAACAAGTTGGATGAATTTCCAGGAAATGGGGTCGAGTGGAAAAGCTAATCCCAAAAGGTTAACACTGTATGATGCCATTTATATAGCATTCTTGAAATGACAAAATTATAGAATTTGGGGGATGTTTGGTTAACTCTGGTTTACAGTGTATCTCATATATAAACAGTGCATGGATTAGGATTAAATTACAGTAAAAATATTCAACAATTAGAAATATCCAACAGCAATAACACTAGCATTGCACTAAACACAATTTAACTTTATTTTAGATTCAGCATCTTGCAGCTTCTTGGGACCATCTTCATAAAAGCATTTCTTATTATGAAATCAATAATCACCGACTCATATACATTTTTTTCTATAGAAATCTGGATCGAGCCCTAACCGGTTTGGCTCAGTGGATAGAGCATCGGCCTGCGGACTCAAGGGTCCCGGGTTCGATTCTGGTCAAGGGCATGTACCTTGGTTGCAGGCACATCCCCAGTGGGGCGTGTGCAGGAGGCAGCTGATTGATGTTTCTCTCTCATCGATGTTTCTAACTCTCTATTCCTCTCCCTTCCTCTCTATAAAAAAATCAATAAAATATTTTTTTTTAAAAGAAATCTGGATCGAAGAAAAATTGTTTAATTTTTCTTAGTAATTCATTGAAAATTATAGTAACTAGAAATATTAAATACTTTATGACCATTAAATATAAGATTAAGTATAGGGAGACTTCTAAAAAATTTAAATAAGTATTCAAATTGTTATTTCATATGAAGATTCATTATTATAATATTTAACCTTAGTGAAATATTTTTGTAAGTTAATATCTCATCTCTGTGTTTATGAAACTTAGTGTGGAGCAGGTTCAGGCCTTTTTTATGGCTGGACCAGCTAATAAATCTTTACCTGAAGTTTGCATTCTTATGCTAGATAGTTAGGTCTGGGTTCTGCTAATTTATACTGGCTTTTTCTCTTCTCCCATGAACCAACATTTTATTGGTCCCACTTGAGAGATCCAAGCTAATTTCAGATTAAATTTCAAAAAGAAAGATCATTGCTTTTTTTCCCTCAAGGCTAAGCTATTTGTGGGACAGAAAACAACAAAAATAACAATAATGAGAACTACCTTTGATGTCCTGCATATTCCAAATTGAAAATAAAACCTCTTTGCAAGGCAAACATCTTTTCCGAGGCACTGAGATGTGCTTGGTTCCGGTTGGCCTGTAGGCTCCTGCATTTATGTATTTATTGCTGTCAATCTCTAATACCTCAGGGTGAACTTTTATTAATAACCATATAGGCCAGGACCTGCATGATCCTTAAAGATAAGTGCAAAGGATCCAGATTTGAAGAAGAACAAAAAGAGAGAAAGATTCACTCCCAAAGCATTTTATGTCAAAAGCAAACATGGGAACAAAAGAGTGGATAGTCAATAGTGGGGTAGGACTATGTCTGGACATATTAGAGAGCAAGCATTGTACATAGTTGTTCTGTTGGCTTTGTGTTTTCCTGCAGTAACTTTCCAAATAACTTTAAAAATTTGTATAACACATCCCCCCCCACCCCGTCAGTTTTGCTGATTGGGAAGGCCAATAAATACCTGCCAGTATGTGTTGTGAATACCCTAAAATATCTCATGCAAATGCCATCATACCAGAAATTTCTTCAATGGAAGTGCATTCCTTTGAGTCTAGGGAGTTTCTGGTATTCAAATGTTTCTTATTGAAACACTGTATCTTAAGTTCTCTTTCTGGAGTCAGCCAAGCTATAAATTATAACTAAACAAAGAAGGGAATGTTAAGAGACAAATACCTCTGGGACTGATAACATCTTAGCACTTTAGCCTTGATTTGCTGAGTTCAAGGCTCTGAGAATTTTGCCTCAAGTCTAGAGTCTTAAAAAACTAGAAAGAGATGGGAGGGGCCAAGAAAATCTCTGCTTCCTTCCCCTATTAGTGAGAGCAGCAGCAGCTGCTGTTGTTGCATAGTGTCCCCAGTTCCTCCTGTAAGGTAAATGAGTTCCTCACAGCAAACAGGAGGTTTAAAGGAAAGTTCTAGGCTTTCTACAAAGAACACCTTTTCTATCATTTTCTATCATCTATCCTTTAATGAAGTAAATAAATCTCATTGGTGAAGGCAGAACCTCTTAGATAAAAACTGAAGGGATAAAGAGATGAATGCTTGATTTCTTATTGATATGCACATATATATATTATTTAATCAAATCAGTGTTTTGTTATTTATAAGTATATTACTTAAATTATAAAAAGTATAAATGTCTGAATATAAGATTAATAAGTGTTCATTAGAAATAAATTTTAGGAAATGTAAAAAGTACTAACAAAACAAGTTTACCATTCAACACTATCACTGATAATATTTTCATTAGAAATTGTGAACTTTAATTTTATTTGACTATAAGCAGAAGAGCAACTAAAGTGAAACAGAAGGAATTAAACATGCAATATTTTTTTTCTTAAGTGAACAATAGGAAGAAGTGGATTCTTATTAGATTTTGAAAAACTTCATAGGCATGAGTAACCTGATGAACAAAAAGATAGATACAGAGGCAGAGAAGCATTGAACAGACTGTCAAATTACAGTGGGAAGGCTGGGGAGTATTGGGGGGGGGGAGGTAAGAGATCAACTGTAGGACTTGTATGCATGCATATAAGCATAACCAATGGACACAAGACACTGAGGGTTTGGGGTGAGGGCATATGCGGGGGGATGGGAATAGGGGAGGCCGGGGAAGGTCAATGGGGAAAAAAAGGAGACATATGTATTACTATCTGTAATACTTTAAACAATAAAATAAAATTTAAAAAAAGAATTAGAAAGCCAATTGTCTTATAAAAATTAAAAAGTACCAGTAACAAAAGCCATCAGGATGATACCAAACCAATAAATAACTTTTAATTTTTAAGGACTTTGTTCACTGAAACCTACTTTTTAAAAAACATATTTTTATTGATTTCAGAGAGGAAGGAAGAGGGAGAGATAGAAACATCAATGATGAGAGAGAATCATGGATCAGCTGCCTCCTGCACACCCCCTACTGGGGATCAAGCCCGCAAACCGGGCATGTGTCCTAATGGGAATCGATCTGTGACCTCCTGGTTCACAAGTCGACACTCAACCACGGAGCCACACCGGCCGGGCTGAAACCTACTTTTAAGATGATCCTTTAAAAAGATGATTTGGGGAAAGAACTGGTTTATAAGCAAAATGCACCATAAAATGAAAAATAACTTCCAGGGATAAATAAGCACATAATTAATAAATAGCTAGAGCTATAATGTATTGTAACTTCAAAGAGAATATACAAGAATTCAGAGAATCAGTTGGTTCTCTTCTCCTTCCTAAATTATCTGATCAGTGAAGGTGTAGCTTTGTTGTATGTTATTTATTATCTCCATTTGTTTTAAATGATACTGCATTTTAGTATACTTCATATTTGAATCTTGAATTTCTTATAGTTTTCTGTTTCCCTACATTTCTTATTGCCGCTGTTTTCTTAATTACAAGAGTCAGATATCTTCATGTAATTAGCAATCAGCATAGGTATACTATTGTGTTCCTAATCATGTAATTGATGCAATTTTTAAATTGTATTCACATTCCTTTTGAAGATGTTTATTCCATATGTACTTCTTCACCCCACTTATGTGAAGTGAAAAACTCACAGCTTTAGCAAGTCTGTCCCCTCCACTCAAGAAGGTTGGGTTTAGGAGTTTGGGGTAGGATTGTAAGACCTTAGGCAAGCCATTTGACCTTCATTCTGTTTCTGTGATAGGAAAAATGATAGTATTGCACTAGAAAGTATATTCAAAGCTTATCATTGTTACTATTATTATTATTGCATATACAAAGAAACTTTGTTTACAAGTGGCATTATATGCACAACCCAATATGTAAAAAAAATGGAGTTAAATGTTTCAGTGGGGCCTAGAAAGCACAAAACACTGCCCCATTTGACCTTCCCTTTTTCTCATATGTGCTATTTATTATATGAACAATTTATATGAACAATTTTTATTGAATACATACTGTGTGTCAGGAACTCTTATAGGTGGTGGAGATACTGAACACAGAGGTGGGAAAAGATGTGCACACCTGGCTCTTATGTTTCAGTTCAGGCTGGCTCCACGAAATCACTAGATATAAGAAGAAAAGAGGAGTGAAGGATGATTCCAAGTTATTTTGTCCTGAGCAATTAGAGGGATGGCAATTAGAGGGATGGTGTGGTCATCAACTAAGATGAGGAACACTATGGGTGGATAACATTTGGGGGATCAAATACCAGGAGTTCACCTTTGGACATATTAGTTAGGGATGTCTCTTAGACATCCAAATGGAAAAATCAACTTGGAGATTATATATATATATAAAATAAAAGAAGTATAAAAAAGGGTAATTGACCATACCTTCGCTACGCTTCCCATAGGCTAATCAGGGTGATATGCAAATTAACCACCAACCAAGATGGCGGCCGGCAGCCAAGCAGCTGAAGCGAGCAAGAGGCTTGCTTGCTCCAGTGATGGAGGAAGTCAAGGTTCCCCGCCTGCCGCAGCCCGGCTCTAACCTCTGAAAGCAACAAAGTTTCAATTATAGAAGCTAAACAAACCCCAGATACCTGCTTTCAGCTGGCGGTGGCCACGGAGCTGGAGCCAACTCTCAGCTCCAGTGACAGCAACAAAGTTTCAATTATAGAAGCTAAACAAACCCCAGATACCTGCTTTCAGCTGGCGGTGGCCTCAGAGCTGCAGCCGGCTCTCAGCTCCAGTGACAGCAATGAAGTTTCAATTATAGGAGGTAAATAAATCCCAGAATAAAAAAAAAAGAATAAAAGGAAAGGCTGGGAGCTTCAGTCGCCGGCCAGCCTGAAAACAGCCATCAGCCCCTTGGCCAGGCACCCCAGTGGGGACCCCCACCCTAAAGGGGGTGTGGCCAGCCTGAAAACAGCCATCGGTCCCTCATCCAGGCTGGCCAGGCACCCAAGCGGGACCCCTACCCTGATCCAGATCACCCTTCAGGGCAAACCAGCCAGCCCCCACCCATGCACCAGGCCTCTATCCTATATAGTAAAAGGGTAATATGCAAACTGACCCTAACAGCAGAAAGACTGGGAATGACTGGTCACTATGACACACACTGACCACCAGGGGACAGACGCTCAATACAGGAGCTGCCCTCTGGTGGTCAGTGCGCTCTCACAGGGGGGAGCTCTGCTCAGCCACAAGCCAGGCTGATGGCTGCCAGTACAGCAGTGGTGGTGGGAGTCTCTCCTGCCTCCTCAGCAGTGCTAAGGATGTCTGACTGCAGCTTAGGTCTGCTCCCCGCTGGCAAATGGACATCCCCTGAGGGCTGCCGGGCTGCCAGAGGGATGTCTGATTGCCATCTTAGGGCCAAACCCCCGGGGAGCAGGCCTAAGCCAGCAAGTGGTCACCCCTGAGGGGTCCCAGACTGCCAGAGGGCACAGGCTGGGCTGAGGGACCCCCCCCCCCCGAGTGCACAAATTTTTGTGCACCAGGCCTCTAGTGTATGTATATATAGATTATTCTGAAGTTCAGATAAGACATTAGGGATAGATATATGAATGTTATGAATATGAGGGTCAAGAGCATGTAAATGGCATTTAAATCTATGAAACTGGATGAGAGCACAGAGAGAGTGAGTATAAATATAGGAGAGACTAAGTCCAAGGATGAAGCTCAGGGAAATTTGATGGTTAGAGATCTGGAAGGTAACGAAGAGTCAGCAGGGGAGACAGAGACAAAAACAGCCAGAGAGTGTAGAGAAAAACTTGGGTGAGTTCGATGTTCTGGAAGCAAAGCAAATAAAATGTTTTAGGTAGAAATAATAATAAACTGTGTCAAGTGCTACTGCTAAATCAAGAAAGATAAGGATTGAGAACTGACTGTCAAGAATACTCTACAAACCCTGTAACTTGGAACACTGTTTTAGAGTGATGGAACTGAAATCCAGTGACTCTTTTCCAGTCTGAATCTCTTCATGAAGTGCACTTGCATGTGACCCATCATGAGGATTTTTTTTTCTTTGCTGACAGGTCATTGCCTATCACCGTTGCTGACCTCCATGATATTGGCCATCCTTCTATTCTCTAATATATCACCTGCTACCATACTCTCACCTAAAGCTTTTATCAGCAGCAATTAACTCATCTCTAGCTGTGCTTTTTACCACCCTAAAACCTAGGCAAACTGAGCCCCTGCCCAGGCCACACAAGCGGCCCAGCTCTTTAGAATACCTTCCTTGAAAATTTCCAAGATATCCTATAGTAGCTGCAACTGGCTGGGGCCAGTATTATCTTAGACCAGAATATTCCTTCTGCTTTTCTGTCTCTGCTCAAGGGGTCCTCTTGCATATCCTCCTTTGGTGACAGTGTGCAGTAGGAAGAGGTACAGTCAAAATTGAAAGAGATCATATTCTAGAAATGCTGTGATTGTGGACTGAAGGGTTCAAGAAAAGACGTTTTGAGTATGAGTTGTTATACATTTACTCTATAAAATTCTGAACTATGAAGTTTATCATGACCAGAAAATGAATTATCATTCACATTTTTTGTACATATTCTTGGTAAGATTTGCGTGTATGATTTTCATCAATGAAGCACTGTAACAACCTATGAAAGAGTCCCTGGAAGCCAGTAGGCAGCATGATGGACATGGAGGATCATGAAAAATGATGTAACTACCATTAAATAAAAGGTATTAGGGAAAAACATAGGCAAGAAGATCTTATTTCAATACAAAGAGGTTCTGAAGCAGGATTGTTAGCTTTATCTCCTGGCAGGAATTATAAAATTATCAAGGAATAACACATTTGACTGTAACGAACATGAAAATATGGATCCTGGGTCTGAACAAGAAGAGATGGTGCCTAGATACCACAGAGAATGTTTATGTGCTTTGACTGGGCAATAAAAATATATATACAAGTGTTTTTCCTCTATCAATAATTCTAAATATTCATCATTAAATCAAACAGGCATATGAATTTTGTCATACATTTTTAAATCAAATTATTTATATAGATAGAGACCCTGAAAAATATTTTCTTGGGGTCTCACCCAAGGGAGACCCTAACTCAGGGGTGGGCAAACTTTTTGACTCGAGTGCCACAATGGGTTCTTAAACTGGACCGGAGGGCCGGAACAAAAGCATGGATGGAGTATTTGTGTGAACTAATATAAATTCAAAGTAAACATCATTACATAAAAGGGTACGGTCTTTTTTTTTTTTTAGTTTTATTCATTTCAAACGGGCCGGATCCGGCCCGTGGGCCGTAGTTTGCCCACGGCTGCCCTAACTGTATTTGTCACCAGCATTTGCCCCTCCCATTCCTATAGGGCATATTGGCTTTCCTCTCCCAAATAAGCTTGGAGCATTTGCCTTAAATTAGAACATGTTATGACTCATAGTGTGAATTTACAGTTTTGGATGCATTGTTTTCTTGAGGGTTTAAAGAGAGGAACATCCACCTGCTTTCCCATCTCATTCTAAGGTTATCACCTATTAAAGCAGCCCTAGCTCTTAAAAAGGATCTTATTTCAATTAAGGTCTGGTCAGACCTTTCAAAATCAAAGTACCTTTACTCTCCTATAAGTAACAAAAATTCTCTTTTGGGAACTATTTGGTATAGTGAAATATATAATTAAGTCTAGAGCAGTGGTTCTCAACCTTCTGGCCCTTTAAATACAGTTCCTCATGTTGTGACCCAACCATAAAATTATTTCCATTGCTACTTCATAACTGTAATGTTGCTACTGTTATGAATCGTAATGTAAATATCTGATATGCAGGATGGTCTTAGGCAACCCCTGTGAAAGGATCGTTCGACCACCAAAGGGGTCGCGACCCAAAGGTTGAGAAGAGCTGGTCTAGAGGATCTGCTAAATAAGAATTTTAATCACAATCTAAGAATGGAAATTACCTAAATGTGTAACGGTAGGTGAAATTGTTAAGCTGGCCTTAGACACTCATTTCTAATGAATAGAAAGTGATGGAACTCATGTTGTATAACTTCTGAAGTTAGATCATAAAAAACAACACAGCTTTCATCTGGCTCACTGTCATGGGAAGCTTACTTTAGAATCCAGCTACCATGTTTTTAGGAAATCCAAGCAACATGAAGAAGTCACATGTGGTGTTTCTGCAGATAGCCCAAGCTTAGGTGCTAGCCAACAGTCAGCATCATCCAAGAGACATACAAGTGAGCAAGTCAGATTATCACAGCCCCCAGCATTTAAAATTCATCAGTTAATGCTGAGAAGACCAGAGTTGAGATGTTCCTGCCAAGCCCTGCCAAAATTACAAATTCTTGATTCAAATTACTCTTCTTATTTCAAGCCACTAAGTTTCAGGGATGATTTGTTATGCAGCAACAAATAACTGGAACATACTATATAAGAACAGGAAAATAAAGCTTAGAATATATTAGGTAAAAATTCAGGAATCAATTTATAATTATACTTATCTAAATGATTCTATTCATAGTCCAAATACCTAAATGCTAACAGGATTTGTGTTAGGGTGGTGATGCCTATGTATGCTTTTCCCCATTTCTGTTTTCCAAATTTTTCACATACATTTGTGTAAAAAGGAACTATAAAGCTCATTTGTTACCTTTTTCTGATTTTTATTATTTAATGTAAGTAT
Organism: Myotis lucifugus; assembly: GCF_000147115.1. Lineage (NCBI taxonomy): Eukaryota > Metazoa > Chordata > Mammalia > Chiroptera > Vespertilionidae > Myotis > Myotis lucifugus. The sequence continues at coordinate 19,389 of NW_005871097.1, forward strand.
TTAAGGAACGATTAAAATAGTGAGACTTCATCCTGTAGGCTGACTCAGTCTCTCATTGCATACCAAAACATCCTTAGCATCTTTTATTGGTGATCAACCAAGCATACACTGAATTCAAGGCAGGCATGATTGAAATGTATTCATTTATCATAAATTAAAGATCTTAATTGGAAACAGACATCCAGTGCAGACATCTCCCATCTGCTGTTGGTAATGTTGACATTAAAAATGTCAGTACAGTGAAACTCACTAATTGCATATTTTTGGGACCACAAAACTATTAACTTCCATCTGAAAGGGTTTAGACAATGAGCTCTCATATTCTGACTGCAGGGCAAGAGGACCCTGTACATGCCTACACATGACACACAGAATTTTCTAAGAAAGAAATGGTAAAAGAATGAACCTAGATTACAGTTTGTCTCCATGTATAAGAATTAATTCAAAGTGGATCAAAGACCTAAATATAAGATCTGAAACAATAAATTACATAGAAGAAAACATAGGTACTAACTAAACTCATGGACCTTGGTCGTAGAGAAGATTTTATGAATTTGACCCCAAAGACAAGGGAAGTAAAGGCAAAAATAAATGAATGGGACTATGTCAATATAAAAAGCTTCTGCACAACAAAAGAAACCAACAAAAAAACAAAAAGGCAACTAACCAATGGGAGATGATATGTGCAAACAACAGCTCTGGCAAGGGGTTAATATCCAAAATATATAAAGAAATCATATAGAGATTAAAAATGATGGCAGAGTAAGTGGATACTGCACGGACATGCTCCCAAGAATAAACTGGAATTACAACTAAAATACAGAAAAGCTTCCTAAATAATCAACGGAAGACTCCCAGGAGAGAACCCCGATACCCAGGACTGCAAGTGGAGACTACACAGAGCAGTGGTTCTCAATCTTGGCTGCACATTAGAATCACCTGGGAATCTTTTTAAAATCCTGATTTCTGGGCCTCATCCTCCGGAAATTCTGTTTCTTTGTTACTAATGTTGTGGCCCCACCCCATAACAAAGAAACAGAATTTCTGGAGGATGAGGCCCAGAAATCAGGATTTTAAAAAGATTCCCAGGTGATTCTAATGTGCAGCCAAAGTTGAGAACCACTAGCATAGAGACTGGATCTCCTATCTCTGGGGAACCCTCATTGGCTCTTCACCACTGAACTGTACTGTCCAGTATGGTAGCCAACAATCACACGTGCTAATTAAATTTAAGATTAAATAAAATAAAAAAGAAATCATATAACTCAATGCCAAACAAACAATCCAATTAAAAAATGGGCAAAGGACCTGAACAGACACTTCTCCCAAGAAGACATGCAAATGGCCAACAGATACGTGAAAAGATGGTCAACTCCACTAGCTATTAGGGAAATCAAAACTACAATGAGCCCCGCCAGCATGGCTCAGTCAATGAGCGTTGACCTATGAACCAGGAGGTCACTGTTTGATTCCCAGTCAGGCCATATGCCGGGGTGGCAGACTGCAGAAGGCAGCCAATCAATGATTCTCTCTCATCATTGATGTTTCTATCTCTTTCTCCTTTTCCCTTCCTCTCAAAAATCAATAAAAATATGTTCAGAAAAAACTACAATGATATGCCACCTCATACCTGTTAGAATGGCTATTATCAACAAGTAATAACAAGTATTGGAAAGGCTGTGGAGAAAAAGGAACTCTCATTCACTGCTGGTAGGAATGTAAACTGGTACAACCACTATGGAAAACAGTATTGTGGTTCCTCAAAAAATTAATAGAGTTACCATATGACCCAGCAATCCCTCTTCTGGGTATCTACCTGAAAAACTAGAAAAAATTTATTTGCAAAGATATATGCATCCCTCTGTTCATTGCATCGTTATTCACAGTGGCCAAGACATGGAGACAACCAACGTGTCTTTGGATAGAGGATTGAATGAAGAAGATGTGGTACATATATACTATGGAATACTACTACTCAGCCATAAGAAAAGATTAAATATTGCCATTTGTGACAACATACATGGACATTGAGAATATTATGCTAAATGAAATGTCAGTCAGAAAAAGCTAAGAACCATATGATCACTCATGTGTGGGATATAAAACTGAAACTCATAGACAACAGTATGATGGATACTAGAGGGAAGGTGGTAGAGGGGTAGTAAAGAGTAAAAGGGCCCAAAATTATGGTAATGAGAGATGATTTGATTTTGAATAGTGGGTACACAATGTAATATACATATCATGTATCATAGAAATGTATACTTGAAACCTATTAACCAATGTCACTCCAATAAATTTAATTTTAAAAAGAAAGAAATGGTAATAAACCAGGATCACTTTTTAAAAGTTCAATCACATCCTCTCATCAATAAAGTCAAAATAGTGCTCTTTGAAAACTGACTAAACTTGAGCAAGAAGCAAATTCAGACCTCTCTTGAATAAGTCCTCGGTACTATAAAACTTATGAACTCAGATGCCCTGACCATGAAAACAGAACAATTTTCAGCAATAACTATGAAAGTCTATCCTTGCTTTGGAATTACTTTTGTCTTTAGATCAGGTCTACTCAAAGTGTGGTCCCTTTCAACTTACTGAATGGAAAAAGATATTCACCAATGATACATCTGATAAGGGCTTAATAGCCAATATTAATAAAGAACTCATAGAATGCAACACCAAAAAAGCAAACAATCCAATTAAAAAATGGGCAGAGGACTTGAATAGACACTTCTCCAAAGAGGACATACAGATGGCCAATAGATATATGAAAAGATACTCAATGTCACTAATCATCAGAGAAATGCAAGTTGAGGGTAAGGAACTTGAGGAACTAAGTGCAAAAGGTGAAGGGATTGAGAAGTACAGATTGGTAGTAATAAAATAGTCATGGGCATATAAAGTATAGCATTGGAAATATAGTCAATAATATTGTAATAGCTATGTATGGTGCCAGGTGGGTACTGGAAATATTAGGGGGAACACTTTGTAAAGTATATGATTGTCTAACCACTATGCTGTACACTTCAAACTAAATACAAAATAATATTGAACGTAAACTGTAATTGGATGCAGAGAAAAAGGAACCCTCGTGCACTGCTGGTGGGAATACAGACTGGTGCAGCCACTGTGGAGAACAGTATGGTGTTTCCTCAAAAAACTAAAAATGGAACTCCCATTTGACCCAGTGATCCCACTTCTAGTAATATATCCCAAGAAACCAGAAACACCAATCAGAAAGGATATATGCACCCCTATGTTCATAGCAGCACGATGTACCATAGCTAAGATTTGGAAACAGCCTAAGTGCCCATCAGCAGATGAGTGGATTAAAAAACTGTGGTATATCTACACAATGGAATACTATGCTGTGGTAAAAAAAGAAGGAATTCTTACTATTTGCAACAGCATGGATGGAACTTGAGAGCATTATGCTAAGCGAAATAAGCCCATCAGAGAAAGATAAATATCACATGATCTCACTCATTTGTGGAATGTAATGAACAACATAAACTGGTGAACAAAAACAGATCCAGAGACAGAGAAGCATCGACCAGACCATCAAACCTCAGGGGAAGGTAGGGAGGTGGTAGTAAGGTGAGAGATCAACCGAAGACCTTGTATGCATGCATATAAGCCTAACCAAT
>NW_005871097.1:23135-44377 GCF_000147115.1 Myotis lucifugus
GGGGGGGGTGAGGCATGAGTGGGGGTGGGGGAGGTAATGGGGGGATAAGGACACATATGTAATACTTTAATCAATAAAGAGAGAAAAAAAGAAAAAGAAATTTTTTTTAAAGTGTGGTCCCTTTGACCAGCAGCATCAACATTACCCAGAAGCTTGCTAGAAATTCAAAATCTCAGCCTGACTCCAGAACTAGTGTATCAGGATCTCTGTGGTGGGCTCCAGGCATCTGCATGTTTACTAGCTCTGCACATTATTTGGATGCTTACTCAAGTTTGAGAAACACTGATTTAGATCACTTTCAAACCAAATATATCTCTAAATTTTGGACCTTAAGACACCACCAAGAGACTCATGCCCATGTTTTAATAACTTTGCCCCTCCTCAACATGCCCTTCCCCACCAAAATGGTGCCCGTAGACATGGCCAAGCAGAGTGATATACAATAGTATTGGTTGAATGCAGGCAAACTTCTGAAGTGGGTCAAATGTTCTTAGGTTTTCCGCTACTCCAGTGGTTCTCAACCTTCCTAATGCCGCGACCCTTTAATACAGTTCCTCATGTTGTGGTGACCCCCAATTTCATTGTTACAAATTGAACATAATTAAAGCATAGTGATTAATCACAAAAACAATATGTAATTATATATGTTTTCTGATGGTCTTAGGCAACCCCTGTGAAAGGGTCGTCCAACCCCCAAAGGCGTTGTGACCCACAGGTTGATAACCGCTGCTCTACTCCTTCCTTCTCCTCCCCCTCTACTCATCCCTCTAGAAGATGAATTCCGTAAAGCATCAGGTTTTGGTTTTGTTTGTTTGCTTATTTATTTTTGTCCCAGGCTTCTTCTGTAGGCTCCTACAATGCAAGATGATACTCATTTCTATCTGAACCACTGGCAAAATATAACTGTTTTCAGTCTATTTTTCTTAATGCCATACTTACCAAATGATAATAATTGTTTTATTAGTTAAATAAAGTTTTGGTAGAGGAAGATTCAGATACATTTTATTTAAAATTAACTTTACTGAGGATTGATTTGCATACAATAAAATGTGCCAATTTAAATGTACACTTTGATTATTTCTGACATATTTTTACACTCAGATAACCACTACACAAATAATATTTAGAACATTTTCATCACCCCAGAAAGTTTCCTCATCTCCCTTTGCACTCAGTCCTCTCCTGGATCCAGGTAACCACGGATCTGCTTTATAGATTAGATTCTCCTTTTTCTAGAATTTCAGGTAAATGCAGCATACAGTATATAGCTTTTTTTGCCTGGGTCCTTTCACATAAGGTATGTTTTTGAGATTTATCCATGTTGTTCTTTTCTATTGTGTAGTATTTCATTGCATGTGTATACCATTATTTTTTATCCATTCCCCTATTGATGAACATTTGGGTTGTGTACACTTTTTTTATTATCATGAATACAGCTATGAGTATTCACATACATAAAATGCACCTGGACTGACATCTGAATAATACAACATATTTTTCAGTGGTAAATGATATAACATAATGGTAAAAGGACAGGGCATTTAGATTCAAACATGGGAATGAATGGTTGAACTTGGGATATGCAGTAATCACTGCTCATTCTAGATATGCACCTCATTTATCTGTTGTATATTTTAAAAGTACACAGATATATCTAGGCTCCTCAGCATTATCTTGATGATTTATTTGGATAGAGTAGAAGAGAGTTCTTATATCTTCTCTTTCCATTGCCTTGATGCATCTGCGTTTTGCTAGTGTGATATTCAAATATTAATGTAGCCCCAGTGGCAAGCATACAGAAGTTCAGATGAAATGCCAAAGGTTACTAATGACTTTTGAACAAACCGTGTTCAAGTGGGCTTGTTTCATTTGTAAAAAAAAATCCCCTCCCAAACTGTTGGATAGTTTATTTTATGAATGTACACAGTTGGCCTATGGAATAGCCTTTTCATTTGTCAACATTAAGCCATAAAAGCTGTCGTTACGGAGAAGCTTTGAGAACGTTAGTTCAAATTATTCACTTTTTTATTGTGTGTATAAATATTTTATATCAAGACTATACACTTTCAGCCATGAGGACTTGCTTTCAAGCATTTTGCACTTTGGGAAGAGATCTATAAAATGAGATATTTTTTATTTTTAACTTATTTTGTAAAAGACAGCAGAACATGACAGTCCCAGGAAAGCTGCATCAAACTCAAGGATTTGGGAATTGATGGAGTGATCAATCTGAGCTAATTACTACCTTCATTTCTTCATTGATTTATTCCAAGGATTTATCTAATTTGGGGATCCATTAGAGCAGACCCTGCATCAAGGGTTCATGTGCAGGTAGTTTGTTTAGAAGGTGATCCCAGGAAGCCCTGGTAGGAAAATGGAATTGAAATAAGGAAGGGAAGGAAGCCAATGCAGAGTGCTTTTTCAAATATGTTGTCCCTGAACAACTGGGGCTCAATTCCACTAAGAAACTCTGGAAAACAATGTAGAACAAGCTGTAGCTCTATCTACTCAAAGGGCAAGGATACTGCAGTGTTTATTTCCATCCACTGCCCTCAACATGGTCTGGAACAGTGTGTGCCAAGGAGATATGGTCTGAGCACAAAAGGCATCTACCACAGAGCTCACTTACTTTCTTTTTTCCCTTTTATTTTTTTTTAATGTTGACACTATTACAGATGGACATTTCCCCCCTTTCCCCACCTCCACCCAGCGCTCCCCCCCCCCGCCCCGCCCCTGACTCTGGCCAACACCACATTGTTGTGTGTGTCTATGGCAGCGGTTCTCAACCTGTGGGTCGCGACCCCTTTGGGGGTCGAACAACCCTTTCATAGGGGTTGCCTAAGACCATCGGAAAACACATATATAATTACATATTGTTTTTGTGATTAATCACTATGCTTTAATTATGTTCAATGTGTAACAATGAAAATACATCCTGCATATCAGATATTTACATTATGATTCATAACAGTAGCAAAATTACAGTTATGAAGTAGCAACGAAAGTAATTTTATGGTTGGGGGTCACCACAACATGAGGAACTGTATTAAAGGGTCGCAGCATTAGGAAGGTTGAGAACCACTGGTCTGTGGGCTATGCATATAAGTTCTTTGGCTAATCTCTTCACCTTCTTTCATCCAGTCTTCCCCATTCCCTTTCCCTCTGACAGCTGTCACTCTGCTCCATATATACATGCCTCTGTTTCTATTTTGTTCATCAGTTTATTGTGTTCATTAGATTATACATATAAGTGAGATCATATGGTATTTGTCTTTCTCTTTCTGGCCTATTTCACTTAGTATAATAATCTCCAGATCCACCGCATGCTGTTGCAAATGTAAGAGTTCCTTCTTTTTTACAACCATGTTGTATTCCATTGTATAAATGTACCACAGCTTTTTTATCCATTCGTCTATTGTTGGGCATTGGGGTTCCTTCCAGATCTTGGCTATTGTAAATAACACTGCTATGAATATAGGGGTGTATTTTCTGCTGTACAAGTTCTTTTTCCTTTCAGCCCACTTCAAAGTGATGATGTAAGAGCCACTCACCCTGTATATTTATCACACATATTTGTTCTCAAGCATCACATACCACTCATGTTGTATTGATCTTGCTAAATAGGCATATAATAATTTTTGGTTGTGAGTACTACTTAATTCTGAAGGATTTTCTTTAAGATCTGATTTTCACAATATGTAACAAGTTTCCCAAAAGTAACCAAACATTCCATATATCATATTTCCCCCTGTGGATAAACTATGTAGTATTGTTTGAGAAAATTCTTCAAGCATTAATTCTAAACTGATTCATAGATGAGTAAACAGCTCTATTTGAGATTTTATTTCAAAACAAGAGTATAAATCACTTTTTTAACACAAGGATTCTTTGCAAGGTCTAAGATATACACTAGAAATGCAATGTGAATATATGCAGTTCTGTAAAGTTAAGAGGAAAAATTAAAAACCACAGTGGCATGAATTACATTGGGATAATAATAAATGTGTAACTGTATACACAATTTAACACAAATCTTTCAGGAGAAAACTAGTACTAAGGCAAACTTTAAGTTTCAACCTTTCTATTTTTACCACTCCTGGTGCCAACTGCTAAGGACAGAGTTTTATGGAAGAGGTATTTGTGAGAGTGAATGAGAAAGAGATGAGGTCAACATTTTGAAACATATTCATGCTCTCAACATATTCCATACTTGGTGAACCTAAGTACCTGGGAGCAAACAAAATGGAAAATAATATCAAAATGCACTGTGACATGATCCTGCACATATGTTTCCATCAACCTTAATGCAATACCCTATAAAGCCAAGAATGAATGTTGAAATTTTTGCCAAAGGTCCTTTATGGCAGGATTTCTTTGTAGTCCTGACTTATGAGTTTTCTTCTTAGTAATCACTTTTGTGTCTGTATGAACAATTTTCTCCTTAGTGTTTTTACTTTTCTTTTCTCTGTATTAACATACATATAAACATTAGCACATCTTTAACAGAGTCAAATTATTTACTGCTCTGTCAACTATTCCCAAACAGATCTGGAAATCTTGTGTCTCAACATCATAACAGAATACACATGGCATTGTTCAAATGTCTGTGGAGACTCCTGAATTTAAAATGTTTTTGTCCTTCTTCTTATTGTAATTTAGGTAAAGATAGTGCTGGATTGCCATTAATGAAAGGAAGGGTTTAAAGCTAGGTTTTTTAGATGTCAACCTCAAAATTAATATGCAGATGATGGTTTTATGAGCTGAATGATTAATTGGACTAAGGTTGTGTCATAAGATACCTCCAAATTAGTGCTGGACTAGGGGCTGTCAAGTGGTTGAGGCACTTATCTAGGGCACAAAATTTATGGGGGCACCAAAAATCTCAGTAACCAAAAATAAATCATATTTTAATGCAATACCTTAAAAATAACCAAATAAAATAATAGTGGACTATCATAAGTCAGACTTAAAATATATTAATATTTTGGTGGAAGATTCTTCTAAACATCATTCTATGCAGATATAAATATGTATACAATTTTTTATACATGGGATCATAGTATGTGATATTTGGTAACAAGCTTTTAATATACCACACTGTTAACTGGTGTTTTCTTTATATAAAAACCTAAATCTATAAAATGATTGCATATAATTCCATTGTATAAAGTGTAGCTGATATGGTCATTGGACTACTCTTATCCCCTCAGATCCTTGTCACTTATTCTGTGTACCCACCCCCCAGTTCCCATATGGCTTGTACCTATAATCTTTAGAGGCTGTCCCTTAGTATACTGGAACTCCTTAATACAATAGAGATCCTGAAATGCCTAAATGTCCACATGCCCCAGGATGGCCCCACATCCAAGACTGACTGGTGTGGGGGTTTGGAAGCCCAGCTCTCTTACCTCAAGGTGGGACAAACTCTGAGATGTAATTTATGCTCCAGAGCTCCCTGCAGGATCAGACTGAGGCTGAAACTTCATCTGAGTCCTACCCTTCCTCAGCTTCCTCTGATTCTCTATCCTGCTTTTCCTGCTCTTTTACCAGTTTTTCCTAGAACCACTTTCTTAATAAATTAGTTATATATAAATCCTTGTCTCAAGCTTTGCTTCTAGAGCAGTGCTATCCCTAGAAAGATAATGGAAGCCATCAATGTGAGCCATATATGTGATTTAAAGTTTTCTAGTAACCATATTTAAAAAGTAAAAAGATACAGTTGAATTAACAATGCTTTATTTAACTTAATACATAAAATTATCATTTCAGTAGAAATTCAAAATAAAAATTATTGAGATATTTTATATTCTTTTTAAATTTTTATTTACTTTTCTTTTTAGAATTTTTTTATTGATTTCAGAGAGGAAGGGAGAGGGAGACAGAGAGAGAAACATCAGTGATGAGAGAGGATGATTGATCAGGTGCCTCCTGAATGCCCCACACTGAGGATCGAGCCCACAACCCCAGCATGTGCCCTGACCGGGAATCAAATCATGACCTCCTGATTCATAAGTCAATGCTCAACCACTGAGCCATGCCAGCCAGGCTCATTTTGTATTCTTTATTCATATTAAGTCTTTGAAATCAGATGTCTATCTAGCCAAATTTCAAGTGTTTATTATTTATATGTGACTAGTGGCTACCACACAAATCTGAAGTAACCAAAATAAAATATAAACTATGTTTTTCTTGACTAGTGCCCTAATTGATAATGATTGGCTTTGTTTCTATTCCTTTTTCATTGTTTAATTATCTGATGAATATCCTTGGGACTATTATACCTATGTGAGCATTTCCTTAAGATAAAATACCCTCTGGAAGGACATTTGTCCATTTCCCCTCACCCTGGCAGCGCTGAGTCTTGTTAGTATTTTTCATATTCTTAAACCACAAAATGTAAGTTTTGACTTTAAATGTTTCTTTACCTTTGGCAAACCTAGAGATCATTTTTCTTTTATTTTTCCTTTCTCATTAACCTTGAAGACAGTGGATCAGTAGGGCGTTCCTACTGTTGTTCTCATCTCAGGCATGGAAGAGTCCACAGATAAATATTTAATACTACAGCACACAAAATAAAATTCTATACTGCACCCTCAGTCTCTATTAAATTAAATTAGTGAACAACCTAAAAATGGCCTTGTGGGACTTTTTATGTGATTCTTCAAACCCAGCACACCTGTCAATGTCTGATTGTCAAAAAGGAGAATAAGGAAAATAGAGGCAGTTACAGTTTAACAAAAACTAAGGCCACAATAAGAACAAAATCTGCTGCATAATACAAAGTAGCTTACAAACATTCCAATTTCATGGACTGCTTGCTTATATTACCTGTTCTGGAAGGGAATTTATCTGAAGGTCCATATGGATATTGCTTTTAAATAAGGAAGTTAGCCAAATAAATGTAATATAGCTTTCAAAACAATCTATTGGGCTCAAAGTTGTGAGTCATTTTTGCAGTAAGAGTGAAATCATTTATCATGACTCAGAATTTATGGTTTCTAAGGCCCAATGACAAATAAAAATGCCCCATTCCTGATATATAGGATGTCATTTTCCCAGATGATCAAGAAAGCTGACTTTGAGGATATCCACATATTTAATTCTTCCATTTTGAACAATTATATCCACTGGATCAATATGTTTTGTTATAGAGGAACATTTGGTAACTATCTTATGTTTCCTGGACCACATATAGGATATAGTTCTTAAAAGTATATGTTCCATATGGTATTTGTCTTCATTTATATGTGGAATTTAAAGAACAATGTAAATGAACAAACAAAAGAGAAACAGAGAACAGACCAGTGGTTGCCAGAGAAGAGGGACTTTGAAGGACTGAGTGTAAAAGGTGAAGGGATTAAGAACTACAAATTGGTAGTTATAAAATAGCCATGGGGATGTAATGTAGACTAGCATAGGAAATATAGTGAATAATATTATAATAACCATGTATGGTGCCAATGGGTACTGGAAATATCAGGAGGAAGCATTTTTTAAAGTATATGATTATCTAACTACTATGCTCATACAAAATAATTTTAAATGTAAAATGTAATTGAAGAAAAATTTTTAAAAAATTTAAAGTAGATGTTACACAACATTTAGATTGAGAATCTTCTTTGCACTATATTATTACTGTCCTAAAAATGGATAGCTTTAAATTATTTCTTCAATACTATATGACTCCAAAACTTGGGGTTTCAAACAAGGGCTTTCATGATTCTGTAGTACATGATTTTTTTTCTACTCCTATGCACTTCTGCAGCTCATGCTTGTGATGTAGGGACCCGGTCTTCTGTTAGAATGGAAATTAGAGGTAAGCCCTTTAGAACAAGCCCTTAAATGTTCTTAAGAGAATAACAATTTTCCCTCTCCTTGCCATCATCTGTTACTGAAAGCATTTGTCTGCAAAGTTAAAAACGCAAAAAAAGCAAGCAGCCATGAATTGTATTAATGCAACACAAGCTAAAGACTCATTTAAAATATCATACGCAAGATATTTATATTAATTTGTATCATCATAAATATGGCTGAACTATAGCTTTCTTTCAAGTTATCATTGATGTTATAGTCTACTAGAAACATGTGTTACTGATAACCCATTTTTCATCCACAGGGAAGTCATAATTGTGTTTAACCCCAAACAGAGTCTCATTTTGAGTATCTGTTTTTTGGGACTACCACTATATCAAGAATTGCATCAAACAGTGAATTGAAAAAAAAAGTGGAAACCGTGCTGGATATTTCAAACAGGAAGATTTTATTATGGGAAGTTTGTCACAGAGATGATCAAAGATCTACGGAACTAAGCTAGTGACAGGGAGCTGGTGTAAAGATTAGAAACAGCACAATGTCACTACTAACCCAAGGATTGGAGGGAGAATAGAGAAGGTGGTATGACCAGAGCCCAGGAGTCATAGAAACCCAGTGGAAGCTAGCCAGAGCATACCTATCCACAGGAAGCTAGAAACAGGGAGGGAGAGGCTGTCAGGAACTGGAGCCATGAAAGAGATACAGCTGCTCCCAGAGATACTGACCAAAACAGAGAAATGGGGTGAGATATTGTCTTGCTTTTCCCCTCCCTATTTCTCCATCAGTGCCTTTAATTGGTTTATCATGCTTGGAAGCCAATTGGCAAAGAAGTCTGGAATATGTGGTTCCTTGACCTACAGAGAAAGGCAGAAAAGGGCAAGGAATGGAACTGAGAGTTAACAGGCAAATAATGGGCTGGGCATGGCAACTTTTGGAAATAAACTTGATATTTACCTTCTTTATATATTTTGCTAATCCTGCTGTTTGTTTCCTTAGTGGTTTCTATACATTTATGAATTTATGTATTTGAGAATATTTTGCCAGAAGGAAGAAGGGAAAAATATGCAGTGATTGTGTTTGTGTGTGTGTGTCTGTGTGATCATATATACACTGAGTGGCCAGATTATTATGACCAGCCAGATTATTATGACCACCCCATCAGTACTTCATTGACACTTGCAAAAATACTGAATATTGAAAACTTCCTAAGCAAATACTCTCAAGATTTTATTATTATTATTATTATTTACATAACTAATTCACTTAATTGTACTATGGGGTGGTCATAATAATTCAGCCAGTTATAATAATCTAGCCACTCAGTGTACATTTCTGCAGTGTGTTGAGAGTAACTTAAGTAAATACATGGACATTTATTCATTGCATAAATATATATTAAACAACTATTAGGTATCACTGACATTATATGTTTCATATATATTTTTCACACATGTTTCATCCTATATAATAAAGAAGTAATATGCAAATTAACCCTCACACCCTTACAAGATGGCTGCCTATGACCAGGTCGGCAGGGGGTTTAATGAGGGACAACCAAACGACTGAACAACAGGCTGCGTGGGGCGACCAGGCCAGCGGGGGAGGGGCAGTTGGGGGCAACCTGGTTGGCAGCAGGGGGAAGTTAGGGGCAACTAGACCAGCAGGGGGGCAGTTAGGGGTGATCAGGCCAGCATGCAGAGGCAGTGAGAGGGGCAATCAGGCCAGCGGGGGTGGGGGGCAGTTAGGAGCAACCAGGCAGGCAGACAGGTGAGCGATTAGGAGCCAGCAGTCCAGGATTGTGAGAGGGATGTCCAACTGCCAGTTTAGGCCTGATTCCTGGGGTCCTGGATTAGAGAGTGTGCAGGCTGGGCTGAGGGGACCCCCCCATGCATGAATTTCATGCACTGGGCCTCTAGTATGCGTGTGTGTGTGTGTGTGTGTGTGTGTATGTGTGTGTGTGTGTAAGAAAAGCAGGTACAATCCAGAAGAAAAAAACAAGAGCAAAAAGCAGAAAATGTACTTTAATTTCTAGAGCCTCCCTTAATTTTATGGGTAATGAAATAGCCTTCTTAGTTAGTTTTCCATGTGTATATCTCTACAATTATATTACATGGCATCCAGAAATACAAATAAATTGCACCTTTCTTACTAGGTGAGAACAATCCACTCAGCCAATGATTTTTACTGAGATATTTGTTCAGTGTTAGGCTGGTCTCTTTACAAAAACTTTTTCAGACGACTATTATAGTTCACCCCCCCCTTTTTTTCTGCAAAGTAGGCTTTTCTGGGATGAACCACTGTTGAGTTACCTCTTTTTGGCCCCAGAACGTCCTTTGGCCTTACTTCCTTTCCATACTGTATCACCATTTAATAAAAATAGACAGAAATGACAGATTTTACTTTTAAAAATATAATAATATGCAAAGAGGGCCATCAGTAATTTCTTAAATGTATCAGCTTTAGCAGCTTAAAAGATTATCTGTCTATATGGCAAAGAATCTTTCTATTTTTTCTTGAATGCTTCCTTCTGCATCTTCACTGGACTTTGCCTTTAATAGATTGGCAATAATGATTTCACAGTGTCCACAACTTAATTTATTTCTGATATAGTCAACACTTGAAGTCAAATTATCAGTGCTGTCAGAATATAAGGCTAATGATCTTGCCACCATCATTTAAAATCACTAAGTTATTGATGAAGATAGAGATGGATAGGCAGATAGAGAAACTGGCTGGTAAATAAAGATGCAACAATAATTGTAATAAACTTCAAGAAAACTCAGTTAAATGCAGAATTTGTGAAAATGTTGCAGTTTGATGGCTTATTACTTTTCATGAGATTTTTATATTATACATAGATTTATATAGAACTCACTGAAAGTGTTAACTAAATGTTCCATGATTGGCCATTAAGAGCTGTATGTGATTTCACAACAGAGGAGGGAAAAGCACTTTCTCCAAGGTGTTGGGGGAATAGCTTAAGCATATATTTATTCTTTTCATAATACTAAGGAGCACCTACTGGGTATCACTGACACTGTGTTATACAATTGGGCCACCTCTCTAAAAAAGACAGAAACAGCCCTCTATTTCATTTACTCTTGCTGAGTAACAAATCACTCAAAATTTAGCAGCTTAGCCGAAACCGGTTTGGCTCAGTGGATAGAGCGTCGGCCTGCGGACTGAAAGGTCCCAGGTTCGATTCTGGTCAAGGGCATGTGCCTGGGTTGCGGGCACATCCCCAGTGGGGAGATGTGCAGGAGGCAGCTGATCGATGTTTCTCTCTCATCGATGTTTCTAACTATCTCTCTCCCTTCCTCTCTGAAAAAAATCAATAAAATATATTTTTTAAAAAATTTAGCAGCTTAAAGCAACCATTTTATTATGCTCATGAATTCTGTGGATCAGGAATTCTGATAGGAGCACATCAGGTCTTTGCTTCATGATGTCTAGGACCACAGCTGGGAAATCTCAATGCCTGGAGGCAAGTTGATGGCCAGGATTGAAATTATCAAAGGCATTTTTGCTCATGTCTGGCACCTGGATGGAATGATACGAAGACTAAAACTGCCAAGCGGAATACCTATATGTGGCCTTTCCATGTGGCTTGGCTTTTTTGCAGCATAGAAGCCTCAGGATAATTGGATTTTTTACATGGCACCTCGGGGTTCAAAGTGAAGTGTTCCAGTGAAGTGTTCAAAGTGAAGTGTTCCAGAAGGAGGAAGTTGCATTGCCTTTTCTGACTTGACCTTGGGAGTTATTCAGTGTCACTTCTGATGTACTCCACTGGCCAAAGCAGCTATAGGCCTGCTCCCACTGAAAGGGAGAGGAACTAAATCCCACCTCTTACTGGAGATGTCACAAGGATTCATTGTAGAAAACCATGTAGGACAGGAGATGCAATCATTTTGGAAAATACAACCTACCATAGACTAATTCTCAGAGTTAGAACGGTTAGAGAATTCATTTATAGATAAAAATAATAACATAAATGAGTGGACTGAGTGTGAAGACAGAAAGGAATATGGTTATAAAAGTGCAGATAACAGGATTATGACCCAAAATGAGGATTGTCCAGTTTCTCTTATGATCTAACTCATGAAGGACTATTTAAATGATGAGTAGGAATTTCCCAGATGAGGTGTTCAGAGATTGGATGGAGTAGAAAGAGCATTTCAAAAGAAGATAACACATGCAAAGGCCCTGTGGCAAAAAATACCATGGCTTGGAAAAGGACATGAAAGGAAGGCTCAAGTAGCTGAATTATAAAGGAAAAAGGGTGAGGTGAAATGGGACTAGAGAAAGAGGTAAGAAAAAGACCAGATATACAGGCCATGTAAATGAGTTTGGCTTTTATCCTAAAAATAATGGTAACCTACTGAATGATTTTAATAAAGTGACAAGGTCAGATTTAGCGTTCCAAAAGGCCAATATGCTGCCCAGCCGGTGTTGCTTAGTGGTTGAGCATCGACCTATGAACTAGGAGGTCACAGTTCAATTCCTGGTCAGGGCACAACCCCGGGTTCGCTCCCCAGTAGGGAGCATGCAGGAGGCAGTCAATCAATGCTTTTCTCTCATCATTGAAATTTCTATCTCTCCTATCCCCTCCTCTCTAAATCAATAAAAATATATTAAAAATATAAATATGCTTTAAATATGGAGAATGTTTTGAAAGGAAATTGGGTTTAGCAAAGGAGCAGAGAGACTAGTTAGAAAACTGTTGCCATTATCCAGGCAAGAAATGACAGCAGTTTTGATTAGATTGGTTTCGGGTTAAATGGAGACAAGTAAAACCATTCAAGGGATATTAAAAAGTCAGATCTGTAGTATATGAGAGTGAGGATGAATTGAAGTAAGGAAACAGACAATGTCTAGGATAACACCTAGTTTTGAGGATTGCACAAATGGATACTTATGCTGCTCATTCAGATAAGGAACATAGCAAGAAGCCATTTGATTGTGGGAGATCAAGAATTTGATCTTGGGTATGTCGAGAGACTTTTGAACATCCAGTTGGAGATGTTGAGTAGGCAACTTGATGCTCAAAGGAGGCATTTGTTTTGAAGATATAAATTTAGAAGCTATCTGCTTAGACAGGGTTACTGAAGTCATGGACACAGAGAACATAAAACTCACCATTTGTTTGAAATGTGTTGGAAACCTGAATTTTTTTGACTGCTTAAGACATGAAAGGGAATCTTTCCTCCTTCCTCCTCCCTCTTCTATCTCGAGTGACCCATTCAGATACATGGAACTCTGTGAGTCAGCAGAGCTCACTGAGAAAGTCTGATCTTGCTCAGTCTACTCATTTCTCAGATGAACAAAGTTAGAGACAGAAGTAGCTGAGAAAAAACCTGAGCCTAGGACTCCTGACTGCTATCTCATCCAGTCACTGCTCTACATACCCAGATAATCACTGAAAGCTTATATCTTTTGTTATCCTGTAGTAGAAAAAAGGCTCGGTTACCTTGTCTATCTGAAACTCCATCAAAAGAAATGGACCTTATCTATAATATTACTGAAATAATTGTAGAAATTATATTCATAAGATCAATCTAAAATTAAATATTTTATAATACATTGATGCAGAACAATGGTCAGACAAACTTCTCTTTAATTTTCAGAGATGTGAGACACTAAAAGAAGCCATTTGCTCCCTTAGTAATATCAGGGACTTTCCTTCCCATTCACTGTATCTGAAACAGTCTTGAATTTCAATTAAATCCTAACAAATAAAGTTAATTTGAGATATCATTGGCTCTCAGTATTATTTATTTTAGACAATCCTAATACTGACTGGATACAGTAGCATCCATGCTTCAACTTCAATACTGATTTGAAACATCATGTTTAGGAATGATGTTTTACCGAATGGCTTTGCATCTTTACAAAAGAGGCTATAGTTGAATTCATAACCAAGTTACCTTCACCCCTAGAATGTATTCTAATGATGCATCAAAGAGTGGATTGTTTTGGTGGTTCCCAAAGTTTGGTATGAGGAACACTGGTGATCTATAAAGGTCCTTTTAGTCCTATAGTATGAATGCTCTATCACTTAACAATTATCATATTTTTATTTTCTTAGAAAATCATTGGTCTCTTTAATGGATGATCATGTGCCAGCCACCCCCCCAACTCCTTGCACACACATAAAGGTCAAGGCTAATCTGATAATTACTGAGCAACCAATCTTAGAGAAGCCCATATAAATTGATTAGCGTCATATTCCCAGGTGATTATACATCTCTATTTGCCCAGAAAGTCCTGGTTTGTACCTATTATGCTGGCTTAATTGTTAACAGTGCTTATTTCACTCTGATATAAGTATCTTGAATTGAATGATGCCTAAATATGCATCACTTATATATTATAATCAACTCTGCTCAAATATTGAGTACATTAGATTTTCACTCTGCACCATTTGAGTTGAAAAAATGAAATTAGAGTCCTGTGATTAACAGTGAAGCCTGAAACTGAAAACTCATGAAGTAGAGAGAAGTGGGAGGGTCATGATAGGCCATGAGTGAGTCAACATTATGAGTAATTCAAATTTATGGATAAGTAGGAGCTCCAAAATTGAGAAAATATCTGCAGAATAGAGGTTGAGACATTATTTTGGAGGGGAAAGGAGAAGAGATTCACAAAGAAAATCAGCATATTTTTATAATGATGGAACCTCATTAGTGAATACTCATGAGATCCCAATGCCAAACCCATTTGTCATGAGACTCATTCCATTGCCAATTCTTGGATTCCTATGAGATTATATCTCACTTACTGATTATCCTAGTTTAAGTTTCCCTAAAAGCCAAACTTAGGACAGGAATTTCAGTACAGGTAGTTTATTTGGGAAGTAATCCCAAGAAGCACTGGTAGGGGAGTGGGGACTTGGAACAGAGAAGGAAAGGAAGCTAATACAGGTATGTTCATGAGCATATTTCTGATATAGACAATACAGCAGGTTCAATCAAGGCTGGGACCCCTGAAAGACAGCATACAGAACAACTCAGTTACGCACCAAATGAGAAAGGCAGCTGAGTTATTTGTTTACCTCTCCCAGTCATTATTGTTAGATAACCCTTCCCAGGACTATCAATTCCTTGACATTTTTGGCCTCCCCTTTCATGGGCTGGGCACTCCCGTGGCCAGAGGAATTTCTCAGGAAGATAATCCCACATGCTGAAGTAAAACAAATATCAAAAACATGTAGATGGGCACCAACAGAACCTGCTACACTGCTCATGTTTCAGGTAGTAAACGCATTCAAGAGAATGTGTTTCTCTTTATTGCTACAAAAAATTGTCTGAGACAGTCCTCAGTCATTTATTTATTCTATTCTTGAATTCTCAAAATACTAACTGAGCAGCATCTGTCATACTATTAGATTTTATTAGTTTAATTGGGATCATGGAAATAAATAGTGCAGATCACTTTAGGAGTGGTATTTGACTCCACAGTAATGGCCTCTTACTTCATAGAATATGTGAGAAATACTGATTTTTTGGTATGAACCATAGTGATGTTGAAATTTCCTTCAAAGTAAATCTCTATTCAGTATTAATGAGAGTCATTTCCTTTCTTTTTTAAGAAGGAGAATAGAATGTTTTATTTCTCAAACACTCAGTGAAATATGTCTATATACAGTAGTAGAAAATGGATTACTTCCCATTATTGTTTGTAACTAAAGAAATATAAGACACAAAATGGAGATTAAGTTCACAATATGAATGGCTATCCCTGATCGATTTAGTTTCAAGCCTAACATTGAACTGCTAAAGTCCACTCTTTTGATCAGATGACAAAAATTTTCCGTCATTGAGCCTTTTCTTTTTCTTTAGCAAGCCATAGCAAATTTCCTCATCAATATAATAGGAATACTATACTTCACAATATTCTCTGTTATAGAATCAACTGAACCATGATATACTTGATTATATAGAAGTGTCCCTCTTACCTACCCACACTGCTATCTGCCACTTTGACTTAGAAGAAATCTTAGCCATTAATAAAAGGTAGTTAGCTCTATATCCATGAGCAAATAAGATGATTTACTGGTAATGTGCTGGAGCCAGCAGTTTGACATCCAACTTTGCACACATCTTTCCCCTACTTTGTTCAGTGACATCTTGTTAGCATAAAATTGACCATATGAATTAGCAAGCACTATGAATCAGACCTCTTTTCTTATGATGGTCAGTTAAAAATTTACCAGCCTATCACTGGTTTTCCTTTCTCTTTCTTTTTGTTCTTTTTTCTCCAACTTTATTGAGATATTGATATGTAATATCTAGAAGTTTAAGGTTTACAATGCCATGACTTGATACATGTATATATTATAAAATTATTAACATAATAAAGTAGTTAACAACTCAATCCCCTCACATAATTACCACTTTTTTGTAGTGATAACATTTAAAATCTACTCTCTTAACAACATCCAAGAAGATAATACAGTATTCTTAGTGATAATTACTATACATTAGATCTCATATCTGGAAATTTATACTATTTGACCAACATCTTCCATATTTCTTACATCCCTTCCCTCCAGCTCCTGGCAACCACAATTCTACTCTGTTTATAAGAGTGTGGCTTTTTTTTGATTCTACATATAAGTGAGATCATACAGCACTTTCCAGTCTGACTTATTTTACTTAGCACAATGCCCTCAAGGTCCATTCACATTGCTGCAAAAGGCAGGATTTTTATCTTTTTATGACTGAATAATATTCCATTGTGTGAATATATATTTCCATTTTTATTTTTATTTTAAAATATTTTTCTTTATTGATTAAGATATTACATATGTGTCCTTATCCCCCTATTGCCCCTCCACTCCCCACTCATGGCCTCATTCCCACTTTATTTGCCCTTTCATTCATCAGTGGAAACTTAGGTTGTTTCTATGTCTTGCCTATTGTGAATAATGCTGCAGTGAACACAGAGGTGCAGATATTTCTTTGAGATAGTGATTTCATTTTCATTGAATACATACCCGGAAATGGGATTGCTAGATCATATGGTATTTCTAGTTTTTCCAGTTTTACTGATATATAATTGACACATAGCACTGTATAAGTTTAAGGTGTGCAGCATAATGCTTTACACAGGAGAGGGCTAAGTAGGTTTACAGTTGTGAATATGCGAACCAGAGTTTATTCTTATGTTATTATTTATTATTGTATTATTTATTTATATTACAACTGTAAAACTACTTTTCCCCATACCTGTATGTATTGTGAATTGATTACCACAATAAATTTAGTTAACATCCATTGTCTCATATAGATACAAAAAATAAAGATGAATAAATAAATCTTTATGATGAGAACTCTTGGCGGTGTCTGTGGGAGGGCTTGCTGCTAGAGTCCTTGGGTAGGCAGGACTGGTACCTGGGTCAGCAGGTGGGCAAGTCTGATGCTTGGGTACATGGGGACCAACCCAGTGCCTGGGTCAGTAGGTGAGGGGTCTGGAGCTGGATTCACTGGGGTAGGTCTGACATTTGAATCTGCCATGATGATCCTGGGACCTGGGTCTGTATGGACAGACCAGGATCCTGGGTCCACAGAGGCCAACCAAACACCAAGAACAACTGCGGTAAGCCCAGTGTCTTGGTGCCTGGGGACAGGTCTGGTACTGGGATGGTCTGGGAGTCTGGTTTCACAGTAGCTG
Organism: Myotis lucifugus; assembly: GCF_000147115.1. Taxonomy (NCBI): domain Eukaryota; kingdom Metazoa; phylum Chordata; class Mammalia; order Chiroptera; family Vespertilionidae; genus Myotis; species Myotis lucifugus. The sequence goes on from NW_005871097.1 coordinate 40,620, forward strand.
TCCTGGAGGCTGGGCCCACAGGGACCAGGTAAAAACCTGGGTCCATAGGACCTGGTCTGGACTCTAAATCTGAGGAAGCCAGTCTGGAGCTGAGGTAGGATGAAAGCCTGGGTCTGTTGTAGTTGGCCTGATGCTGACCCAACTGGCAAACTGGGTTTGTGGAGGCTGATTGGGAGATTTATGCCACCAAATCAACTCAGGGCCTCGGAAGCCGGCTGATGCTGGAATGTCTTCAGGCCTGAGTGTATGGGAGCCCTCTGGAAGCCAGGAGTCACAGGGCTACTGGAGCCAGTAGGCATCTGGGTGGGTCAAGGGACTTAATTTGTGGGAGTTCACTGGGAACCACTTAGCACTTAGCCAGAATTGGTGTCACTGGCGTCCACAGTGAGATGAAGCGCTTTCCTCTCCTTCTCCCACTGGGAAGGTGTCTCTCTCCATGCTGGCCTGCCTGGGCTTGGAGGAGGGGTGATAGGGTGATGTGAATCTATTTCTCCTTTCATCTCCAGGGCATCTTGTATTTCTATGCTTCTCTCTGATGTTGTAATCCCTCACCTGGAATCCTTAGTTCTTGTGAAGGTATTTTTCTGTGCAGATAATTGTTCAAATTGATATTTCTGGGAGGGGATGAGCACTAGAAATTCCTATACTGCCATTTTGCTGATGTTACTCCCTCTCTCTGAGAGAGTCATTTTCAAAGATTCAGCATATCACAGAATCATAGAGTTGAAAAAGCCCTTAGAAATTACCTAAAGCAGCCTGGCCAGTGTTGCTCAGTGGTTGAGTGTTGACCAATGCACCAAAGGTCACCAGTTCAAGTCCCAGTTAGGATACTGCCCAGGTGGTGGGCTTGATCCCCAGTAGGGGGCATGCAGGAGGCAGCCAATCAATGTTTCACTGTCACATCAATCTTTCTATCTCACCCTCTCCATTCCTCTCTCTCTAAAATCAATAAAAACAAATTTTTAATAAAGCAACTACCTAAAGCAGCATCTTGCTAGTGCAAAAATTTGCTTTACATCAATGGATATACCCTTTTTGGCTTTAAATAGCTAAAAAATATTTTAGTGGAGTATTTTTTCTGAGCAGGTGATAAATTGGAATTTATTTATAGTGACATACTTTGGTTAGGAATGAGATTTATGAAACTCCCAGTCAAGCTATTAAAAAAACATTAATATGTTTGTCTTATTTTGTTTTGTCTCAACACAGCTTATTTTCACATAATTCAGGAAATAATAAGAACATAGACCTAAATAAGATTTAAATAAGTAGCCATTCATCTTATCTTTTGAATATGATGGTTAAAGTCTATTATTAAAATAATGGAATGTTATTCAGGAAGAAGTAACCCTTTTAATTTAAACCTCTCTTTAGAATTAATTTAGCTACATGATGAGCTAAAAGCCACAATCATTTAAAATACTCAAAGCTACTTTACAAATATAACAAAATAAAATATGCTTGCAGTAGGTGTTTATAAGCTAAAACAGTTCCAGTGAGTGATCAGGCTTTTCTAGTAAAAATTTTATATATATATATATATATATATATATATATATATATATATATATAATTTTTTTTTTGCTAAATCCCAGCTGTTCGTTTTTCCCCCCCACAGGTATTGTCTGGAGATGTGCTTCCTTTTTTTTAACTTGTGGTAAAATATACATCAGATAAAATTGACCATATTAACCATTTTTAAGTATACAGTGACATTAAGTACTTTCACATTGTTGTACAACCATCAACACCATACAACTCCAAAACTTTTTTTTACTCCAAAACTGAATCTATATCCATCAAACACTAACTCCCCATTCCCTCTTAACCCCAGCCCCTGGCAACCATAATTCTACTTTCTTCTATATGAGTTTGACTAGTCTAGGTACCACATATAAGTGGAAGCATACAGTATTTGTCTTTTTGTGAGTGACATATTTGAAATGTACTTCTTAAACTCTTTCTTCCAAATTCACTAAACTCAGTGCAGGATTTCAGATGCTGCCGCTTTCCAGTATACTCAAGCCCTGGTGAAAATTCATATATATCTAATGTGTAGTAGACTCACTGATGATTACAAAACAATACCACATATGCCAGCCCCTGGCAAAAAAAAAAGTCATTTAACTGTCCTTGTAGGGAGATTCACAGAAGGTCCATCCAGGTGCCTTATATAAAAATAACAGTTCCCTCAAGCTACCTAACCTAGATTTTAAGTTATGTAAAATTAGTGACTTGGAAGGAAAATGCCAAATAAACACATTTTAGGGGGTGGCAATGTAGTTACCCTGTTTTTTTCAGGGGTATGCCCATCTCTCAAAAGATTCAGAAGGAAACTTTGATTAGTTTCTGCAAAAAAAACATCTCATTCCCCTGCCAGTTATTGGTTTGAAGACAGGTGTGAGTCCCAGTTCTGGCCAGTAACTGAAGGGAGGTCAGCCAGAGAGGGTTTCTAAAAAAATGATGTCTTGTTCTTAAAAAAGATTCACCTGGAAAGTATCAGTCCTTTTCCTTTTTCAGTACATTTTCATATCTGCTTGCAGTGCCACCATGCTGACAGTGGCAGAGCAGAAAGAGAGAAACCTTGAGGAGTTGATTTTAGCGAGTCACTGAATTAACTAACCCTGGAACAACCCCACCTCAGGACTTCAGGTAATATGAGATAACAATATTTCCTTGTTTAAGCCCATTGAAATGGAGTTGTCTGTTACTTGCAGACACTTAACTGACAAAGGTAGATTGCATGATGCTACAGGATGGTTTCTGTTGGAAGCAGATACTGAAATGTATTTTACTTCCAGGAAGTTTCCTAAGCAGTATTTTGTAGAAGGGGGTGAAAAGAAGCAGAACTGGGCAGACAAAGTGAAGCTGTGAGGTAGGCAATGACAGCCAAGGGTGACTTCATGGAGAGGCCCTCTTTAGGATTAGATTGCTAGGCCTTTGTACCCCCATCTCCATTAGGCATTGGAATGCATCACCCTTCAGAAGGCCATGGCCTATGGCTTAGCTGCTGAGAGCATCTACAACAACTCCTGAGGGGTCAATTGAAAGCTGTCTTCAGATAGCACTCTCAGCATCTGGGGCAAGAAGTTCTTCATTTAAGTGGGATCCAGATGGTGCATGAGAATGCCCACCACACATGATTACTGGGAGCATTTATAGAACAGAACTTGTTCCAGGCCCAGAAAAAAAAATGTTCCTGAGACACACTAGACTTGTCTAACTTGTGGTAGGCTGTGGCTTATGCTAATGATAGCAGTCATGTATTGTTCTCAATTTGCCTTCATTTAACTTCCTTTTTGCTTCATTACCAAAGGATCATAATTAAATTGTCCATTAACATCCATACATTGCAACAAAGCTATTGTCCACTTGGGATTAATGTGATCAAATTAGTTTGGTGTTTCCGAGTGACAAGCTAGCCTGGCTTGACTTCCTTGCCAGCCAGTTCCTCTCTTCAAACTCCTCCCTTGGCTTGCCACCCACCTCTGACTTAGGTTCTATGCCATCGCTTTCTTTAAAACGTTTTATTTAATTTATTGGGGTGGCATTGGTTAATAAAATTATATAGGTTTCAGGTGTCCAGTTCTATAATACATTATCTGTATATTGTGTTGTGTGTTCACTACTCCAAGTCAAGTCTTCTTCCATCATCATTTATCCCCCCTTTATCCTCTTCTAACTCCACCCTACTCCACTTTCCCTCTGTAACCACGACCACTGTGTCTGTCTCCTGATGTTTGTTGCTTAATCACTTC
>NW_005871097.1:44477-171743 GCF_000147115.1 Myotis lucifugus
GTTGTCAGTCTGTTTTCTATACTTATGAGTCTGTTTCTATTTGTTTGTTTATTTTGTTCATTAGATTCCAAAAATAAGTGAAATCATTTTTTATTTGTCTTTCTCTGACTAGATCATTGCAGTTATCTTAATTCTTTCCAGGTCCATCCATGCTATCACAAAAAGTATGATTTCTTTCTCTTTTTTTACTGCTTCGTTGTATTCCACTGTGTAAATGTACCACAACTTTTTTTATCCATTCATCTACTGATGGGCCCTTGGGCTGCTTCCAAATCTTGGCCACTGAAAATAACACTGAAGTGAGCATAGGGTTGTATATATCCTTTCAAATCAGTTTTTTTCAGGCTTCTTCAGATATATTCCCAGAAGTGGAATCACTGGGTCATTAGACAGTTCCATTGTTAATTTTTTGAGGTAACTCCATACTGTTTGTGTGTATTTTACCTTCAGTAGTTCAGGGAAATTTTCAGTCATTATTTCTTCAAATAGATTCTTGATCCCTTGATTTCTCTCTTCTCCATTCCCTATGATGTGGATGTAGTTGTGCTTCATGTTGTTTCAAAGATCCCTTAAACTATCCTTGCTTTTTAAAATTCTTTTTTCTTTTCACTGTTCTAATCAGGTGTTTTCTGTTACCTTGTGTTCCAAATCACTGATTTTATCCTCTGCTTCATCTAACCTACTATTTATTCCTTCTAGCTTATTCATCATTTCAGATATTGTATTTATTGTATTCTTTATTTCTGACTGGTTCTTTTTTATGGTTTCTATATCTTTTATCATACTGTTAAAGTTCTCAATAAGTTCCTTGAGTGCCCTTAAAACCATTACTTTGAACTCTATATCTGATAAATTACTTGCCTCCATTTTATTTAGTTCTTTTTATTGAGATTTCTCCTGTTCTTTCATTTGGGGCATGTTTCTTTGTCTCCCGACTTTGGCTGTCTCTTTGTGTTTGTTTCTATGTATTAGGTAGATCTGCTATGTCTCCCGGTCTTGGTAGGGTGGCCTTATGTGCTAGGTGTCCTTGGGCACCCAGTGGTGCAATCTCCTCAATCTCCTGAGCTGGGTGCTCCAGGAATGTCCCTTGTGTGGGTTATGTGTACCCTCTTGTTATAATTGAGTCTTGATTGCTATTTGCCTGTTGATGTATGGGTTCGACCCTCAGGCTGGCTAACTGTGAGTATCAACCCCAACCACAGTATGAGCTGCTGTGTAGCTGCTGACCATACAAAGTAGAATTCACCTCAGCAGGGTCTAGTGACTTCCAAGATCTCCCTTTGGATATGCCGCATGTGAAACTAATTGGATCCTGCTCTGATGGTGTCTGAATTTGGCCACTGGCTGTGTTGGTTCTGGGGCCTCTTGGGAGGGACTCGAGCATGTCAATTTCAGATGCTCCCTGTGACTAGCCTTGGGCAACCTGTTTGGAGCCACAAAGTGATCCACAGTTCATGGCTGTCTCTGTTGGGCCTGCGTGTGCATGGGAAGGACCAAGCTGTGCATGAAGGCTGGGTTTTCCCAGCACTGGGCCCAGGGCCAGGTCAACTAAAGTCCCAAGTGCCCCAGGATCTGTCTCTACCTGCCTTTGTCTACCAGCTGCCTATTAGGTTCAGTCACTGAAAGAGCCTTTGTAGGTACTCGAGTTGCATTAGGTAGGTTCTTGATGAGGCACCAGGTCGGGCCAATGGTGTTCATCAGATTCATACAGGTTCAAACTCAGTGCCAGTACTGGGTCTGAGGCCATTCAGCAAATGTTGCAGGGTACACCAAGTCTATCTGCCACCTGCTGGGAGCTTACACATCTGTGTGGATGGGTCTGGGTCTCAGGGAATCATCAGCATGAAACCAGCAGAGTTTATGTGGCCCAAACAGACTAAGATTTGGCCATATGAAGGGAGGGATTTGTACTGGTTTCCTTGTGAGGGGAAAAATGGCCCCTGTCTTAGATCTACACAACTCAGTCTGTCTTAGATTCTGCCAGGAGCCTGATCTCAGCAAGGTGGGGGGTTGGAGGGTGGGGCTAATGGATCTCCCTTGAGGGGGAGGTGCCAGTCAGGTCAGGGTTGAGGAAAAGTGGGGGGAGAGATCCCACCCCAGAGCCACACAACTCAGTCTGTCTCAGATTCTGCCCAGACCTTGGCAGGGCAGAGCCACCAGGATTTAGGAGGGTGAGACTGCCAGGAGCCAAGAGAGTGGGTCTAGTGGATCTCTTAAGCGGTGGAGGAACCAGTCAGATTGGTGGGAAAGTGGGAGGAATGGCTCCCACCCCAAAGCCATACTACTCAGTCACTGACACTGCCTGAATCTGCTCAGACTTCTACACCTCAGGCCAGGCAACTGACTCCTCGGAATGGTGCAAACTCTGCAGGGTGGGGCAACAAGGAATACAGAAGGTAGGGCTATTGCATTCCTCCAGACTGATGCCATATAGAGGGGAGTGTTCTACCCAAGAATGATGGTTTCTGCAAGTGTGAGAGAGTGACTCAGCACAGGGATCCTGGTGGCTGTCCCTTCAGCTCTCTCCCCAGAAACACAAACCCCAGTGTCTCCTCATGCCACTCTAGTCCGCTCCACCCTCACTCTATCAGAGCCCAGGGTGGGTGGCTGCAAATAAAATTTTGTGTGTTGGCCCTTTAAGAGGGTGCCAATATCTCCAACTCTCCCTGGTAGACAGAATCCCCACTGATTTTCACAGCCAGATATTATGTGGACACCTCTTCCTGGTTCTGGTGCTCTGGACTGGGGAGCCCAGCTTGGGGTTGAAACCCCATTCTTCTCAGGGGGAACCTTAGCAGCTGCGATATCCCTCCGGAATCTCAACCACTGCCCATGGGAGCAGGGCAGCCCTTTTCATATCTACACTCTTCATAACAGCCTTGTTATTCATGGTTAGGGATCCTCAATAGTTGAAGGTTTTTTTGCCCAGGGCTTCTTCTGTAAACAAACTTCTCTTCAGCTAGTCTTCAATTGGTTATTCTTATTTCTGCTGCAGCTATGGTGGACAGTTAGTATAGGATAATACTACTGCCAACACATCCCATTTTGAACTGTTGCAGACCTTACTGCCTCTGACTTTCTCTGAAGCTTCTGGAAACAGCTCATCCCAAGGGTGTATGCAGCCTAGATGTGCAGGGGTGTTAACCTCCCTGTAGAGGTGGAAAAACTTTTTCTCTACCTTCTTAGTTCAGTGCCCTGGGCCTTACAAATTAAATTGACAAAAAACAAACATATAATCAGGAAAAAGGACATACCAATTTTATTTGATGTTAATATTTTAATATGGTGTGGGGTTCTCAAAGAAGATGAATTAAAAAGCCCAAAGGCAGTCAGACATGGATGCTTATATACCATTTCAACTAAGAGCAGTAAATTTATGGAGAAGAGACAGGACAAAAGAAAAGGGTTTTGAGCTTCTAGGGGTAATAAATTATGAGAAGGTAAATATATGGGGGAAACTAATAGAAGATAAAGGTTATTTAGATAAGGTTTATTATTGCAGTTTCCTCTTGGTGTTGCCCCTGGAATGATAAGAGTCTGGAGTTGTCTCCAGAGAATAAGGGTTGTTCTGACTTCTCTGTTAGGAGGGAAGGAAGAGGAAAAAACCTTCAAGAAGGGAAATTTATGCCATACTTTTAGGCAAAAACAGGAGGATAGCGAGTTTTGTTTTGTTATGTATGCTGTTTTTCCGTTGCCTTCAGTTGAAGATAATATATATGCCACAGTAGGGTATTTTGGTGTGGCATATTCTGATCCTCTTCAATGGCCAGGGAAAACCCTTAATCAGTAAGGGGCTGGGAGCTGGTGACCAAATGCCCTAGCCTCCCCCTAGGAGGTATTATGTAGCCTTTTCATGGAAACCAGTGGAATCCAACCCCCACTGCGGAGAGTAATGACATACATAATGCACCCTTAGAGTGGCTCTCACTTTCCTCTCTTCCCCACCAAGTTTACTGGCCTCACCTCCCATATAATTAATTACTGCCCTAAACTTCTTTCTTAGGTTCTGTTTTTAGAGAAGCCCAAACCAAGATAATCTCCTTGCTTCTACTCCTTTCTGATTCCCATATACCTACAATAGTCCTAAACCATTGCTTCATACATGCTTAGTTATATGTCACTGACTAACCTTCACAGAAATCCCTCAACTGTTAGGGTTGCATAATTTAGTAAGCAAAATAGAGGATACCCAGGCAAATTTAAATTTCAGATAAACAGCAGATTATACTAACAAATAATCTGTTCTTTATCTGAAATTAAAATTTAACTGGAATTCCTGTGTTTTATTTGGCAATCTTACTAATCGCACTCTATCTTTAAAAAGCCATTTAAACTTACATCTTGTCATTTATGAGTCTACATAATTTGTTCCTCGTTCTACCAATATAATCTCTTCCACTTCTTTCAAATACAAGCTCTCCTTTACAATAAGAATTTGAGAGCAAGAGGACTTTATCATCATCATTATCATTATAGTAATTCATTTGCTCCTGTGCAGTGTTTCACTATTTTCAAAGTACTTGCATGTGCATTGTCTTATTAGTTTCTCTCAATACCTCTGTGATATGGTTTGGACAGAAATCTTCATTTCAAATTTAAAATTTGTGAAAACTGAAAAAGAGATGTGCATTTGCCTAAGGTTAATGAGCAGGGATTGGAGAAGGGAGCTCAAATCCAGGCTGTTGATCTTCAAGTCAAGTGTTCTTTCCATAATATCAGGTTGCTTCTTATTCATATTCCTTCATTTTACAAAGTAGGATACTGTGGTACCTAGAAGTTAAGTGAGTGAAAGAGGACAGTCCTAGTCCTCCACTATTTGTTTGATGGCCGGCAAATCATTTACTATGGGTGAGACTTAATTTCCTCATTTATAATATGAGTCTTTCAGAGTTCAAAGCCTCAGTTTTATGTAGTTTCTAACTCTCTATAGTTTGCCCAGGCTCGTGCAGCTAAATAAGGTAATTTCCCCTTATCCAATAGGGATACATTCCAAGATCCCCAGTGGATGCCTGAAATCACATTTAATACCAAGCTCTATACCTTGTTTTTTCCTATACATACATACCTATGAAAGTTTAATTTATAAATTAATCACAGTAACATATTAATAATAACTAATAATAAAATAGAACAAGTATAACCATATACTGTAATAAAAGTTTTATGAATGTGCTTTCTCTCTCAAAATATGTTATTATACAGTACTTACCCTTCTTTTCCTCGTGATATGAGATGATAAAATGCCTATGTGATGGGATGAACTGGGGTGAATGATGTAGCATTAGACTACTAATGACCTACTGACAATACATCAGAAGAAGGATCATCTGTTTCAGGTGATCCTGGATCATTGAACCATGAAGGTATTGATGGTTGGATGTCAGGAGCAGATGATGTTCATGGTTACGGATCCTCAATAGTTGAAGGTTTTTTGCCAAAACATTTTGGAAGAAAATTATAATCAGATATTGTCTCTCTCTCTTTTTTTTATTTTACTCATTAAAGTGTTGCTGCAGTTTCTAATTTTTTGGTGATCATATGGGTGACTTTAGTGCTGTGTTCCAATTGATGATTGTCTTCCATAATTTTTGTAAAATAAGGGCTACTGAAAACAAGCACAGAAATACTATGACAATAAATCTGATAACAGAGACAGCTACTAAGTGACTAACAGACTGGGACCATACACAGTGTGGAAATGTGGACAAAGGGATGATTCACATCCTGGGCAGGATGGGGTAGGTGGTGTGAGATTTCATCTTGCTACTCAGAATGGCATGTGATTTCAAAATTATGAATTGTTTATTTCTGTAATTTTCCTTTTAATATATTCAGATTGTGGTTGACTGCAAGTAACTGAAACTGCAGAAAATGAAACCATGGATAAAGGGGGACCACTGTAATCAAGAACTTAGAGCACAGCCCACTGAAAGCTTGTCAGAGGCAGAGTCTCTTAAACAGTTCTGCCCTTCTTTAAATATTTTTCTTACCATATCTTATACTTGTTCAACCTTCATAAGGAACTTAAAGTACTTAATATTATTTGTTCTTATGAAAAAAATGTTCTGTTCTCAGCACCTAAATTTAAAAGTGAGCAATATGAGTGTTTTATACTCTAATGGAAACCACATTAAATTAAGTTGCTGTTGGTTCTTGATTAATTTGGCTTTTCTTCACCCTCTCTCTGGGAAAAAAATTGATTCTCTATCAAGGGTTAAGCCAAGAAAAATTATCTGAAAGTCAAATATTAATTATAAGTTGTGCTTATTGATCTCATTTTAAATAAAATTTAAAAGAAAATAATACCAAAGAATAGGGCCTATTTCTCTTTCCCCTGGCTAAATGTGCAAACATTTTCTTGGAACATTAGAAAATATCATCCTTGTAATGGCAAAGAGAAGGAAATCCTATAACATAGTTTTGTTTCCACCATGCATTTGGCTATCTCCATAAACTTTCCTATGTCTTCCTAACTTCCTAATTGAGGGGTGTTAGAAAAATTTTGAAGAATATTGGGTTTAGATCAGACACGTATTATGTTCAATCATGGCACCACCACCTCGCTATGTGAACCCCTATGAACTTTAATTTCTTCTTCATCATGGGGTTGTATTGGGGGCCAAATGATGATATGACAGTCCACAGTGAAAGGAGAGAATACCCTTGCTGTGCCCATTCTACGCTCATTAGCTCATTAGTGTGTACTCATTGACATCTGAAATTAATGTTATGGCAAGTACATGGTAAAGCTTCTGAGACAAGTGGCAGGGTTTTCTGTTTTTTTGTTTGTTTGTTTGTTTTGGGGTTTTTTTGGTTTTTTGGGGGGGCGGGGGGAGTCTCATCCTTGGTTTGGTGTTGAGTACCTCTGACCACTGCCATCATGCTCTTTCAGTTCTCTGGTATCACAAAGTTCTTGCAGCTTCCTTGAGCCTGAATGCTCACTGATACATGTACTGCTGGGATGCCTCTTGGAGGGATCCTGTTATGATTCTCCCAGGTATTGAGGATACCCTTTCCCATTGAACCTTCCTTTCATTTCCAGGCCATCACTATTTCCCTTTTCTCTTTCCTCTGAAGAACACTGAAAATAACGAAGAAAAAATACACACTTTACTATCAACAAACATGCCACTTTCCCCGGGAACATAATATTGTAGCCTTGTCTCCCCCAGAATGTATTTTCTATTTCATTTTATGACTAAGTATCTCACAGTCCCTCGGCAACCTTTTTGGTCAACTTCCCACTCTAAATAAAGATCAGTTCTTTGGTACAAGAACCAAAGTCATTCCTGGCAAACGGAAACAACCAACCATCATCATGAGCTAGATGCCTCATCTTCCCTCTGGATCCAAATCTATAAGTCACAAGCATAGAATTCCAATATGGGAAGGACTCTAAATTTCTAAAACTCTGATTTTCATAGTCTGTGATGCAATCTGTTTGTAATATCTTCACCAAGAACTTATTCAACCCCTATCTGAACATCTCTGATTCCCTTCTCTGGTTACTCATAAAAGACATTAATATATTTTATTTCTGTTTGATGAGTGGACTGAATAAATAGGCTGCCCAAGGGCAGCTTCCTCTTGCGCTAAGTGACTTGCAATGTTCTTTGTTCCAAGGTAATACTGTTGAAGATACTTGGAGAATACTATGTCCCTGTCACCTCTTTACACACAGGCACCTCCAGGCCTCAGTGTTAGTATGCATGCACATTTGAACATGCAGCAATGAACCTCCAAGAACAGCATGAGCAAAGCAAGATATATTTTGAGGGAGATCTTTGCACATTTCTGGAAAAAAAGGTCCACTGTAGGAAGTACAGAATGAATTGAAACTCATTTCTATTCAGGCTTCCAAGCAGTTATACCTAATAGAAAAAAATATGAAGCAATAAGTTCTGTAAGTGGTTAAAAAATGAGTAGAGTGACCAAACCCCTCTTTGAAAGTCAATCCCATTTCCTCTGATTGAGAAAATGATCCTTTTGGAAGAAAATGAAAATGAATATATTTTGTTTGCCAAGGGCCATCACACACACCAAATGATCATCTTATCAAAACCTAATTTATTTTTAGAGAGAAAGTAAGCAGCAATAGCCCAGATACCTTCTATTCCTTTCTGATGAATCGGCCTCTCATGTCTATGAGTAATCAATTTCTACCAGAGTATTTTCAAATCTGTAACTAAGACAATGTAGTTAAAGATGTACAATGATTTTTTTATTAATCATTCTTCAAATGTGGGATAAATTAACATGTAAATGTCAATTAGTTATAAATGGACAAATCTATTGCTGGAATGGTGTCAGACAGGCATTGGAGAGAGCAGACCCTAGTACAATGTGTTTTGAATTTTTTTTTAGGCTGAGAAAGCATATGTGCAATCCCAGGATTTAAAACAATTAAAACAGAGTCTGCTGGGGTTAAATTGGGACAGGGGAATGAACGGGACAGATAAGACATAGAGGTGACCTTGTGACTTCTCTCTTTTCTCTTCCCTCACCTTTCCCCAAACCCCTCAACAGTTTTAAACATCTTAGGATATCTAGGATTCCTTAGAACAGGGGTCCTCAAACTTTTTAAGCAGGGGGCCAGTTCACTGTCCCTCAGACCATTGGAGGGCCGGACTATAGTTTAAAAAAAAACTATGAACAAATTCCTGTGCACACTGCACATATCTTATTTTGAAGTAAAAAAACAAAACGGGAACAAATACAATATTTGTATTTGCATGTGGCCCGCGGGCCGTAGTTTGAGGACCCCTGCCTTAGAACATAATTTGAAAATTAATGGCAGAGTGTAAAACAGATGGACTGTAGCAATTGATAAAGTTTTATTCTGTTCCTGCCTCCAAAATATTAGATGTGTGAATCAGCACAAATTACCAGGACTACCTGAATATATTTTACCTCTGTAGAATGGAGATGATGCTAGAATGAATATGAGATAGTGCCTATAACAGTGTCCTCAACCTGTGGGTCGTGACCCCTTTGGGGGTCGAACGACCCTTTCACAGGGGTCGCCTAAGACCATCGGAAAACACATATAATTACATATTGTTTTTGTGATTAATCACTATGCTTTAATTATGTTCAATCTGTAACAGTGAAATTGGGGTCACCACAACATGAGGAACTGTATTAAAGGGCCATGGCATTAGGAAGGTTGAGAATCACTGGCCTATAAAGAGCCAAGTAAGCATTCTTGGCATATAATAGTTACTCAATAAATGGCAGCTATTGTTATTATCTAGGAGAAACACTTAAGTTTTCAGGGTTTCTGAGGAACTGCATTGTTCAAAACCATGGTTTACTTTAGGTGTGGTGATGGCCAAGGGGACAATCTCTCCATCTTTTATGACTCTAGTCAAGTGTTTTCAGGATCCCAGTTTTAACAACCAAAACCATGAGAATATTTTGTTTGCTTCTTTCCTCTGCTGAATAGGGAATCTACATAAAGTAGAGGAAGAAAGAATCAATAAGAATGCAGTTTGAGGAAAAATGTGGATGGAATCCAATGGAATACTATGCTGTGGTAAAAAAGAAGGAATTCTTACCATTTGCAACAGCATGGATGGAACTGGAGAGCATTTTGCTAAATGAAATAAGCCAGTCAGAGAAAGATAAATATCACATGATCTCACTCATTTATGGGATATAATGAACAACATAAACTGATGAACAAAAACAGATCCAGAGACAGAGAAGCATCAATCAGACCATCAAACCTCAGAGGGAAGGTAGGGGAGGGTGGGGATAAGGGGGAGAGAACAACCAAAGGACTTGTATGCATGCATATAAGCCTAACCAATGGACACGGACACCAGGGGTGGTTAGGGCATGAGTGGGGAGGTGGGGGCAATGTGGGGATAAGGACATATATGTAATACCTTAATCAATCAGTCAATTAAAAAAAGAAAAATGTGGATGGAAGTAAGAAGGCACTTTCATTGCCAGGAGATAGTGCTTGCCCCCAGGCAAGTGTTGCGTTGGGCTAAGGCATGAGCATTACTCAGAAACAGCAGATTTGACAGCTTCTGTGCTTGGAAGGGGCTTAGAAATCAATTAGTTTTAACTCCTCATATTACTGGGCAGTAAACAGAGAGTGGGAGAAGAGGAGCAGGAAGGGTGTGGAGGTGACTTCTGAAATGTATATTCTTCTGAGAAGGCAAACCTATAAGTCATTAACCCCTTATTATTACCATTGTCTGGTTTAGACCAAGGCACTGACAAGGTGGGCAGTGAAGGCTCTTGACAGCCAGACCCAGTCTCAGGCCTTTGGGCTAGTAGAGCTGAAAATGAAAAAGGCCCATAGAACAAGGAGTCTCAATAAAGAAATTTTTGCAATCTTTAAACCCTCAGTGGAGCTGACTGGGCTAAGCGTGCTGAGAACCCTCAGTGAACGTTGTGAGGGATTGATTGAGGCTCTTGCCTTGACTCATATCTTTCCCCTGTATCTGTTTAAGTACCTCCTCTAGCTTTAAAGCAGCAGAAAGTAGCTAGACCTCATCAAAGTCACACCTGTGTCATCTGAGATTGGAGGGATTGGGAAGTGGGGGGTCAAAAGAGGGTAGGGAACTTAAACAAGGCTCTTGAAGTTTTGGATATACCTACAAAATGCTGAATCTTCACCCCTCCCTTCTTTGTGCTTTTTCCTGCACCTTCACTCCCAAAACAGGGCAGGTGTGAGGTGGGCCAGGAGGGTAAGATATGGAGTCTTCATTTTTTGGTCAGGGAGTGGTGATGCAGTTTTGAAGCTGAGTAGATTGTCACTTCAGAAAGCCTTTTTATGTTACCTGAGATATTAACCAGGTTTTTGAATTGACACCTACCTCAAAAAGGAAGGACCTTTCAGGTTGTGAAGGCTCCAACAAAATTGGAAGCTCAGTGGAGGTCCAAACCAGCCTTCCAGTGTTGTCTAACAAGACTTTCGGGGATAATAGAAATGTTCTATTCTGTGCTGCCTAATATCATAGCTACTAGCTACATGTGGTTATTGAACCCTTGAACTGTGACTAGTAGGACTAAGGGAATAACATTTTAATTGCATTTACTTTTAATTAATTTTAAATATAAAATATTCACATGTGGCTACTGGGTACTATTAGATAGTACAGCTTAGGCACCCTCTCTTTCTCTGTCTAGTCTTGTGTTTTCAATCATCACCACCAAAGGTTTTATTATCTATAAAAACAATATGATTGATTAGATGATGTCATATTATTCCCTCTTGAAAAATTCTTTCCAGGAAGTTAAAATTCTAAAGAAAAGTTTATTCATCTTATAAATGGATGATATTCTATACATTACTTATAACTCATTCAAAAATTCAAGTTCAAAACCAGCAAGAAGCTGATGCGGTAATTTTGGGAGCAAGACATTTGACCTCACTGGGCCCTTGATTCCTCAACTGTAAAATAAGGAGTTTATACTAAATGAGCCTGAAGTCCTTTACTAGCTCTAAAAGGATGTGATTTGAAATGGCTGCTATGATGGTGAAAAAAGTATATATGCTCAAGGAAATAGTTATGGAGGTGGCTGACATTTCTGATAAGGCTGTTACAAGTTTAGTAATAAACATAAATTTAATATAATTATAGGGAGACATTAAAGTACAATAAACTGAAGGGTTTAGCTTTAAGGGAGAAAGTCTGAGAAGGAAGATTTTCTTAGATTGCTCACTGTTCTCATTATCCATTATACAAAAAAACCATTTGCATTAATCAATTCCAATGAAGCTCATAAGTTTAACTTACAGTTTGTTGTAAACACTAAAAGATGTATTACTTTGATTTGTTCACATAGCCCTTCAATAAATTTTAGAAACCCACTGAAAAGCAAGATTTCACCATCAAAGAAATCATTTCTCAGTTCTCATGAAGAACTTACTTTGATCTCAGCCCTGGTGAAAAGACACACTGGCTGCACTATGAAGAACACAGTTTTTACATCAAAGAATATCACCCAACATCAACTCAGACACATTATAAGCCCAAATCATAAGACAACTGGAGATAAATCTCGTTTTGGGAAAAACATTGCTTTTACAAAAGGCTGCCAAAAGTGATTAAATGAAACATTTCCTACACCAAAAAAAATCCAAGTGCACCAAAGACCAACTGAACACATTGCCACACTAGCCCTAGAACAGAGTAAATTCGGGCAGCCTGTGGCTAATATTTTGCCTTTGAAGAGAATTGTACAATCTAAGTGGCAGCATTCTGAGAAAACCCTGCCCACAGCCTGAACCTGGGATTCACCAGAAACCCAGGAGTTCTAAATAATAGCAATAATAATCTATACTAATAAAAAGTAATATGCTAATTAGACCAGATAGACCGGATGTCTTCCGGACAAAGCCACAGTGGCTGGAAGGGCCAAGGAGAGCCAGCAGCCGCGGCGGCTGTGAGGGCTGTCAGCTGTGGCGGCTGACAGTGGCAGCAGCAGCAGGGTGATGGGAGCGGTGCCTTCCCCTGATCAGCCAGTCACCTCCCGCAGAGGGAAGCCAGACTGTGGCTTAGGCCCGTGGGGAGTAAGCCTAAGCCATCAGTAGGACATCCCCTGAGGGCTCCTGGACTGTGAGAGGGGGCAGGCCTGGCTGAGGGACCCCACCCAGTGCACGAATTTTCATGCACTAGGCCTCTGGTAATAATAATAATGATAATAATAATAATAATAAGTAATGATTATATAGCATATACTATGGCCAGACACTGATCTTAGTGTCTGGTAAGATCAGAGTAAGCGTGAGTCTTCACTAAAGGCATGAAAGGTTGCCACATCCACAACTAGCAGAGTATTTAGCCAATGGTACCAGTGAAACACTTTCTAATCAAAATGCTTAAAATTTATGAATAGATAAAATGCTCTAACAACAAAATTTACCTGAACTATTTTATAAACTATAGTGGAAATTACCCAGGGATACAAGTGTTATCAATATGAATGTAGAGTTTTCCTTCTTTTATCTGGAGAAAATAGGCTCAAATAATTGGAGGAAAGTGTGGCAGTGTCTATCGTAGTCTGTAGGGACCCCAGTGCAGGTGTATAAAGGAGACAGCATTTCTTGAAGCATTTCAGACTGGTGAGTCCCTTCTCTCAGGGATTTCACACTTCAGTACCCCTTAGAATAGATTGGCTTGTTCACTGTACTGGCTTCTTTTTGCAATTACTAGTTCTTTCTGACTAACCTTAAAGAATGTCATAAAACAAAAACCTGTCACCAATGAACCTGCAGCTAGTCTGTCAACAGACTCCTTCTAGAAGGCATTTTTAAAATATTTCATCTTGCTTTCTCCTTTCACTTTTGCCTTGCTTAGTGCTTCTTTGTCTATAATAAAAAAAACACATTTCTTGGATTATATAAAAGTTATGTCCTTAAAATTCATTGTAGAAGCTTCCTAAGAATTAAGAAATTAAGGTGAATAGTCTGGCAAAATGGGATTTGAATTTACAAGTGAATAACCTTGGCAAGTTACTTAATCCTGTATCTATCACTGTTCCCTATTTTCAATGAAATTGGATGGTAAAATCAAACTCACGTAGAGTGGTGCCCTCAGTTCATGAAAACTGATAAATGTTCAGGAATGTTATGATTTGGTTTTTAAGCACAGCCATTATTAACAATGTAAACTATATAAACTTACATTTAAAATTATATTAAATCAAAAATAATAAATACCCAAAACTCATCACTTCCTAATTACCTATGACATTTGATTATTATCTGTGTTCTTGAGGCTATTTATATCTACTGTATACGTTTGGTGCAAATACTATATTATAGTGTACTACCGCACTGCACATGTGCCCCCCCCCCCACTCCCTGCTATGTTCAGTAAAGTCATCTTGGTAGCTGGAAATCGACCAAGATCAAAATATTTACACCATGAAAACCAACTAACACTACAAATCAGAACTTTTTGTTTCCTGGGATAGTTTCTTGTTCATCATTTACCTGCACAACACTGCTTACATATGTGGTATAAAAGTTAATATGGTGTATAAAAGGTGCTTAAGTGTGTGGCTCAGATTATGTATCAATAAATGGTAGTTTTTCTCATTAGTATTGTTAATTAGCATTCCATCCATCGGTGAATTGGTTATTGTCTAATTCTATGCACTGAAAGGTTTCTTCGAGCATCTAAAAATGCAATACTATGATCTGTTTCCATGATGACATAGATCTCAACTTGCTTAGCATCATAGCCTTGTTATCTAGTTTGTCCTCATTTTGATTAGTGATACAGCTTTTATGGAAATTTTAAAAATCTTGAGTTCTAGGACAATCCACTCATTTGTCAGAAAAGGAAACAGGGAGTCCCCAAAGCCTCGGGTTTTACCCAAGTTTCCATAGGCATCTACTAGTAAAACTGGTAATAATATATGTTATCTGTGTATCTTTTAAAGTCTTTTGACACCTTTCATAAGTGGATGAAATGTTTATTAAGGGTGTACATCAATGATGGTTTTCATTTTTGGTATTTATTATGTCGTGAAAACTGGGGACAACATATACAATAGAATTTGAACCATAGGAAATTACCATTTTTGTAAATAAAAAAATGGTCAAATGTTGACAATGTTATATAGTTCAACCTAATATCATATTTAACCTAACAAAGCTAGTATTCAAAATGATATTTTCTTTCTCACTCCTGTCTTGCAAATATAATTTAAGATCAATTCAGTCACATACATAGGAGCTACAGATGTTTAAATGAGAATCTGTGGAATTATTTGGCTATAAGAATTTTATGGTTTCTATGCTAACGAATGATACTAATGCTATCACTGTACATTATGAAACAAAATAATTATCCCCAGACTTTTGAGATGCAGAAGGACAGACAAATAGTTGATATATGTCTGTGTGGAATTTGTGACATTTTCTGGTTTGGGTTTCAGACCACAGAATGTCTAAATTATATATATTATGCTAGGCTTTAAAAAACACTCACCACATAAGCATTAGTTTAGAAAACCCTAAATTGCTTTTAAAAATGGTCAAGCCAAAATAGAAGAAAATCCATGGTTTTGTGCCCAATATACAATTACACAATTACAGAATTTATATGCTTGCAGTTGGATTTACAAAACCTCCTTAATGTACTAAAGTGTGGTCTAATTGCTTACTAATAAAAGGGGGGAAATACTCTCTAATTAGATAAATACCTTTTATAGAAACCTTAGTAAATGCACTCCCTGTTTGCCAGGGGGTACCAAAGAGTTGGAATGTGTGTTCAATGACTCTTTTCACCCTGTTGTTACTGGTAAAGCAGGGTCAGTTTGGAATGTAGGGTGCTTGCCCAGAGCAGCTCAGCATTCCCCACTAAGAGCTCTAATCAGAAACTCCTTTAGTCAACAGTATTCGAGAGATGAAAGGAAGCAGTGGTTTCCATTCCCCCACCCCCAAATAATTGGAGTCAAAATAGTAATTGACTCTTGTTTGTTTTTCCAATATGCCTCTGGGAATAGCCTCAAGGTCAACGTAGTTCTCAGAGTCCCTAAATCTTTCCTCAAAACAGAAACCAGTCTGTTTCTGTTTTTATTAGTTTCTGCAGATCCTTCTTTATTTATGTTGCTGTTTATGTTTTGTTTGGCTTTGGTTTAAGGGCTCTAATTCTGAAAAGTTTAAGAAAGCAGCTTTCTTCCCTTTAGCAAATTGAGTTACAGAACAATGGTCATAGTAGCTATAAGGCCTGAGGTCCAATTCCCAGTCTGTTTCTAACTCATTATGAAACCTTGACCACATCACTTGTGTTCAGAGTACCTCAGTGTCCCCATTTGTAAAATAAGATATTGGGCTGGAGAATTTTCTCTTAAATTCTCAATAGCTCTGTATTAGCTGTAAAGCTGTGATTCTAAGGGAGAAAATCTTATCACAGGCATCCTGCATCCATTTATACAGAGAAGTCTTTTTCTGATATCTTCAGAGAACATCAATCTCTCCCTTTTTCCTATTGTGGGCACACCCTTATTGCTCTACTTATCATGCATAGCTCTTTTACCAGGGATATGAGACCCTTCAAATCAGGAACTGTTAACTTATTCAACTCTATTGGGGGAGGAGTGGAGATAGCATAAAACTACAGACATATTTATGGAAGAAGGGATGGGACTGGTACACTCTGAATTGCTTTAAGGCAAGAATAACAAAGGCATGAACAAAAAAGGAGTAAAGAAGGGAACATGTATACTGCACTAGGCCTAAGAGATGAACTACTCTGGATGTAACGGACTGTGCTTAGGAGATAAATTATGGAAACACAGTAGCAAGAAGGGGGGGACTCAGCAGAATTCAGAGATGAGACTTGCTTCTTATGAGAAGAGTAATAGTTTTTTAAAACAACAACAAAACCTATAAAAAACCCTGCAACTTTTTTTTATTATAAAAATAATCTATGCTTATTATAGCAAATTTGGAAAATAAAATGATGAGACTATCAACCATAACCAGTGATCATTTCTTTTCAGTGTTTTGTCCTAAGGATTTTTGTATGGTTAAGATTATATTGATAATATAATATAAAATTATATTAATTTTATATTTTGACTTTTCACTTAAAATGACATAATTTAAATTCTATTTTATGAATGTATTATAATTTACTTAACAATTCCTCTACTTTTGCCTACTTCTAATTTTTCTCCATTATGAATATTTCCATGATAAACATTATTATTTAATAAAACTTCCACATTTTTTAAGATAAATTTTTGGAGAAGAGATTTCTGAAAGATACATTGCTAGGAATAAAGATACAAACATTTAAGGAATGACCTAATCATCTCCCAAAGTCCCCACCTCCAAATACCATTACCTTGTAGGTTAGGATTTCAACATACGGATTTGCAGGTGGCACAAATGTTCAGACCAGAGCAGATACGATTATCCTCATTTTAGAGACAAAGAAATTAAGGTTCACTATACTTAGGTAACTTAATGAGGGTAAAGTATTTAAATGGCAGAAATGGGATTTGAACCCAGATCTTATTAGGTTTAATCCATAGAACCACAGGGAGTGGGGGTTGCGATTTAGCATAAGATTTCAGCTCAGAAAAACTCTTTATTGCTTTTATTTCCTGCATTTTGAAATGAATCATTTTTACTACTTTTATTTTGGAAACACTTGTTTCTGTTTTGTTTCTCTAGTTTTTAGTAACTTCCCTTTGAAAAGATTAATCTGCCTCTACTATGCTGAAGTGGAGGAAGAAAAGATGTTTTCATTTTATTCCAATAACAGTGTGGCTGTCCCACTCAGCCTGGCCATTATTATTCTGAAGCTCATTATTGCTCAGACCTTGTAAGGTTTGGTTTTACTAAGGAATCCCATTCATTATTGAGGGCATGTAGCAAAAATAGATTCTGAGGCATTAAATATAGAACGTCCAGGCCATCATCTAGATGTCAGAGTCATAAAGAAAATGACAATGATTCATACAGTGTCAGAACAGGAAGAAATCTCAAATACCACCCTGTTCACTTCATT
Organism: Myotis lucifugus; assembly: GCF_000147115.1. Classification (NCBI taxonomy): domain Eukaryota; kingdom Metazoa; phylum Chordata; class Mammalia; order Chiroptera; family Vespertilionidae; genus Myotis; species Myotis lucifugus. Next base: position 61,970 of record NW_005871097.1, read on the forward strand.
TTACAGATGAAAGACCTGAAACCCAGAGAGGTTAAGTAATGTTCCAGAGGTAACACTAAAGTAGTACAGAATAGAGACAGAGCCAGATCACCTGATTAAAGCTACTTTTTTTTTAATCCATAACATTAGTGGCCCAAATTTTGTTTTATCAAATTCCTACTCCAACTCCTCAAGTCCAAAGTTCTTTCTAATATTTCTAATTGCCAAGTGGGCCACACAAATATTGGTCTTTTCTTTTGCTCTGTTGCTAGATTACAAACTGGAAAATTTCTAAGAAGAAAGGTATAAGATGAGTGATATTTCTTATGTTTACCTAACTCCTTCCTTTTCATTTGTTACCCCCAAAGATATGTTTTCCATTGATGGTGGAAGGGTTTATGCCTGAAGTTGTCTATATCAGTTATGTATTGTGACAGTTTTAGAACATTGTCCTGATATTCTTTGACACTCCTCAAGAAGCAAAGTCTATACCCCTGCCCTTGAATATGGGCTCTGTGAATGCTAGACAGCTAAAATAAGTCAGAAGTGAGGTTGGGCCAATTTCTAGGCCCATGCCTTAAGAAATAGGTAGCTTTTACTTCCTGTCTCTTGAGATGCTCATTCTTGGAATGCAGGCACCATATGTGAGGAAGCCAGTAACCCAAGGAAAGGTTAGACCCCAGTGAGCTGAAGCTGCCAGTCACATGAGTAGCCTCTTGGAAGTGGGTGTTCTAGCCCTATTCAAGCTGCCCCATGTGGGAGAGAGATGAGTCTTCCCTGCAGACCTCTGCCCAAATTACTGATTTGTGGACAGATAAATGGTTGTTGCTGTTGTAAGCCACTAAATTTCTCTTTGTTTTTTGTTTATTGATTTTTGGGTAGTGTGTGTGTGGGGTGGGGGGATTACATAGAAATACAGCTGCAACAGGTATTTCCACAAAAATGCTATGTAACAAACCACCCCAAAACTCATTGGCTTCAAACAGGGGTCACTTATTCTCACAGATCTTCAGGTCAGCTATAGTGGCTACACTCTATGTTTGCTCTTTTGGGGGATCAGTCTGAGGAGCTTCACTCCCTGGGACAAGTTCTTCTCATGGGATGTCAGAGATATGAAAGGGCAATCAAAAGACAAAAGGTCACTTAAGGCCAAGATCAGGCTCAGAACTGGACACTGTTGCTTATGTCAACATGCAGGCCATTCGCCAAAGCAAATCACATGGCCAAGCCCAAAATCAAGTGCTGAGGAAATATACTTTGTCCCTGTAACCATAGGAACTGCAAACTCATACAACAAAGAGGGGGTACAAGGAGTGAACAATTGGGATCAATGATGCAATCTACCCCAGTGTCTGAATAGAGCTAAGCAACTTTGGGATGGGCTGAAAATATCTCCTTTTTTAAGCATTAATCAATTCTTTGAGATATACTCAGGTATTTTACTGCTTTTATAAAATATAATAATAAAATTAAAGTATATTCAAGAAGAAGGAAAAACAGAGCTCATTACATAATGTATATTTTTAACCTTGAATGGGCTAAGAAAAATAATTGACTTAGAAGAAATAGCTACTGGAAAAACATAATTGTCTTTTTTTCCTGCCCAAACTGCACTCTATGATATAATCTGGGGAAAAAAGGTAGATTCTTTCAGGGGCAGTGTTTATCGTATTCCCATTAAAATCATGGGTTTCCCATGAGGATGAAAATAACATCTTTGGAGGTCAGCAGAAAGATATAACATTCCTCTCTATAGTTATTGAAGATTAAATTGGGAAGCTAATTTATAGTCTGAATATTTTTTTAGGGAACCTGATTTTGGGTGATATCAGAAGAAAGCAAACACTATTCATGGGTCACATTGCAGGTTAAGTTGCAATTCCCACATGTTGTCACTTATCTGTTAGCTCACCCTGTTCATATGGGGCAGCAGCTGGGCTCACAGCTCCTTCAGTTCCTGCCAGAACCTCTATAGCTTCTCCCACTAATGGGCTAGTGTATGTAGCTTCTGGGGCAACAGTCAGGTCTGCGGTTCCTCTGTCTCCAACTATGTTTTCAGTTTCTCTGACTCATGCATCAAGTACATGTTCAGTCTTATGATGAAGGGCGGGTGCCAGGTTCTCTTTCATGTTGCTGCATCACTGAACCGGAGGGAGGCTGGGGGCAGTTAGAGACTCACACAAGTACTAGTTTGTCCTTACCTCCATCTTTCTTTCCTGATTGCCTGTCCAGCTAACTTCAGACCCAGTGCCTGCTGCAGAAGCAACAGCCATACAAAAACTATTTGATCACCTTTCTTGATTGTATAAGGTCAAAAAATTTCTGTAAGAAATCTCTTATTTTACATAATTGTTTATGGTTTTCCTTCTCTTATCAAACCCTAACAGATACAAGGACCTTATGTAAAACTCAACATGATTTATCTTTTCTAATATGTTTTTCCAAATACCCAAATCCTTTAGCTTATAGTAAATACTTATTAGATGTCAGGCACTGTAGTAGGCACTGAAGGAAACAAGAGGAATAAGACAGATGATTCCTGCTCTGGGAATCTCAGTCTAGGCCAGCCGTGGGCAAACTACGGCCCGTTTGAAATGAATAAAACTAAAAAAAAAAGACCGTACCCTTTTATGTAATGATGTTTACTTTGAATTTATATCAGTTCACACAAACACTCCATCCATGCTTTTGTTCCGGCCCTCCGGTCCAGTTTAAGAACCCATTGTGGCCCTCGAGTCAAAAAGTTTGCCCACCCCTGGTCTAGGCCCTGTGTATATTGCTGAGCTATGTAAAGGAAATGACACCCACCATTAGATATGAAGACTGTTATTATCCAACTCTTAGAACAAACCCAGGTGCTGTAGTGATTTCTCTGTAACCTGTGATGTGTATGTAGGTAAGTAGAGCTGCCTGACGACACATGTATATTACACTAGGGAATAGGGTAATATGACCATTACTTGCTGTGACATTCCACTATATGTCAGAGTCTTTTGTGGTCTGGAAATGGTGAAACAAACTTTTCTCATGCCCAGAGCATAATAATATAAACTATATAGAAGTAGCCTTGCTAATAAAATAATAGATAGTGAAAGGTTAAAAATCCAGCTTTGTCACTGGAGGAAAATAATTCCCAGGGATCTGGTGGCAGAGGAGTGAGGGGCTATTCAGGCTTAAGGCTATGGGGAAGTTCAGCACCAAGTTTAGTGCCCCTGGGAGGAGGAACAGATATCACATTTATCCTAACAGGGGAGGAGGAAATTGTGCAATGATGCTATTCCCTGCAGCAATATCTTCTGTATATGCATTTCTAAGAGTTCAAAATGGCCTCATAGTTGGTTAAATATATTATGGCATGTCCATGTCATGTAATACTGTGCAACCATAAAAAATATGAGGTATATTTATATAAACTGGTGATGGAAAAAGCTCTGAGACACATATGTCAGTCAAAGGGCCAGCTATGGATAGTGTGCTACCATTTTGCCTTATAATGAAAAAAAAGAGCCTGTATACATAGTTGTTTGATAAATATGGACTATATTTGAAAGGCTTAAGAAAAGCCAGTAACATTGGTTACCTCTGGAGGGAAGGACAGGTAAGCTGGGGGATAGGAGTAAGAGGAAGACTTTTTACGAAATATTCTTGTATCTTTTTCTTTTGCGCCATGTGAATTTAGTACTCATCTAAAAAACAAATAAAACAAAAATGTAAAAGTTAGAGGGAAAATGGCCAGGTGAATGTAAAAGAAGGGAAGATAACTCACCTGTCTGGGCATCTCTGTCTGCCCCCCCCCAAAGAAAACTGGTACTGGGGAGGGTGAGAATGTGCCCATTGGCCCTGCTGTTTACTACCGGATTTGTCCAGATGCCTGGTTTCCAAGTGCAGAGAAATTAGGGCTTGAAAAAAGAAGTACTTCACAAACAATATGACACCCGTTCCAGTTTGGGGTGAAGAGGTCACGGGTAATTATTTGCAGTGAAGACTACTATAAAGGACCACAACCACTTATTTGGCAGAGCAAATCGCTCCTCTTTAGACAAGTTCTCCAATGTAATGGGGAAACTGGAAGCTTGGGAGGTCTTTTTAAAAGACCACCCCATCCATTTACCACATAACGTATCAAAAACAACACAAAATACAACCAAGAATCCAAACATCCTGGAGAGAAGCTAAGGGGCGAGTAAGTGTTGGAACAACTGAAAACTCCTGCCTGCTAAGAGCTAAGAAAAGGGCTACTTGTTAACCATCTCAGAAGCAAAATGTAGCCTTGTATGACAGAGCCTCAAGGCTTAAAAAAGTTATTGAAGGAGAGAATCCCATTAGAACCTTATGGGGACTAGTTCAGACACTCCCATGTCACACTGCATTCCTCAGAGAGTACAGTTCCCATCTCTTTTAGGAAAAATCAGCCTCTCATTTTCTTTCTCAATCACAGGTATTTCCACCTCCATGTCTGTCAAATCACCAACATGGACATTCCAAAGGCAGCCACCTTTTCATGTGGAAGAGAGAGAGGCAGCCCAAGTCCTCAGTCTCCCCTCACAAAACTCCCCAAGCCCCAGAGGCTAGAAAGTACATATTTTTAGCAGAAAATGCTCAGAACAGCACTGTCAGGATTGCAGCCTTAGTGTTTGTCATTATGCATATTTGAAATGTTCAGAGGGAAAGGGGTGATGAAAGGACTTAGGACCCTCTGGCACTTAGGAAGCCATAGGCCCTCAATTAGCATTTCCTCCACCCTGTCACCAGGTTAATGGGGACATGAAAGGAAACTACAGCTGCAGGATGCCCCTTGCCCATCCCCATCCCAGTCCAACCTACTTTCATCTCTTGCCCTAAAAAATAAATAGGACAGTGTGCAGATAGAGGGAGAAAAGAGAGGCTGGTTCACAAACCTCATTTTCCACCACAACTCTATTGCTCTCCTGTTTTTAAGACCATCTTTACCTTGACCTAACTCCCCTGCATTCATGATCTTTCTTTTAAGAGATCCTGAGTTTGTTTTCCCAAGTCAGAATAAAATACCTAAGGCAGAAAATGCTCTGTAATGCAAAACACATCAACCATTTTTTCAGAGCACATTTGAGCTGGAGGAGAAACTGGACATCATCTTTTTCAAATTTCTCATTTGCAGGCAACTGAAACCCAGAGAAGTTAATTGGCCTGCCCACGCTAGTTGCTGAGCCATTACTAGGAGGAAGGTTGCCTGACTCCTGTCCAGGATGTTTAACAATAGACTTCAAGGTGAGAATTACATTTTTTATTCTTTTTTATGCTGCATGCCTTATGTTGAATTTGGGCATATTATAAAAAATACTCCATATTGAGAAGTCACATATCTAATGATATCAACTACCCATAGAATGGTTGGCAATCAGAGAGCAATTGAAAGGATCAAATACTCCAAATAAATGGTTTGAGTGTATATACTAAGTTTATTCACTTCATATATAGGAAAGGTCCTAAAGCCTTCTCTCAAAGTCTGTTTACTCTAGCAAAGTCTGTTTACATATTTGATTTTCTTCATTCACTTGCTGATTAAACATTTACTGAACCCCTGCTCTGGACTAGGCACTGTTCTTGGAAGTTAAGGGCTCAAAGTTAAATAAGGCACAGCCTTGGAGCTAACGTTCTAGAATTGTAAACGCAAAAGGCCAAGGCAATGTGCTTGTATGGAGATTGATGCAGGTACTATGGAGCTATGCAAGGCAGCCTGGGAGCGTCAGGGGAGACTTCACAAAACAGGTGAAGTCTGAGCTGGGGCTGGGAGGGGAAGTGGTGTTTATTTGTCAAGACAAGGGAACAAGGACATTCTAGGCAAAGGAAACAGCCTGGAAAAGCTAAGGGACATGAAACAGTATCCTGTCTTCCAGGGAGTGCAAGTTTTCTATGACTGGAAGTTAGGGTAAATTCAAAGAGAGGTGAGCTTTATACCACTACCAGGACTTTTGACTTTGTCCTGAAGGCAATGGAAAATCATACAAAAGTGATCATAAAAATTGTGTGTTTGGAAGAAAACTTTAGTGACCTGTGGTGAATGGATTGAACATATAGAGGACTGTGAGACTGAACTCAGAGAACCCTTCAGATGTTTTTCATAATAGTGTGTGTGAAAGATGGGACTTGAGTATACTTGAGAGCAATTTAGGAGATAGAATTGTAAGAAATGTTGATCTTGGAGGCAGCGGATGGGAAAACACAGGAGATGAAAATGACTCCCATATTTCTAGCTAGTTGTCTCCAGAAATACATTATGTCCTTCTTTCCTAGTAGTAGAAACCTTGAATTTTAATGGAAATGAATGAAACCCATATTTCCCAGCCTCCTTTGTAGCCAAGTGACTAAGTTCTGGCCAGTGGTTGTAAGTGAACATGGTATGTGAAACTCCTATGATGAGTCCTTAATGAAGATGAGCTTGTCTTTCTCCTTTCCTTTCCTCCTTTTTTGGTGCCTGGAATGCAACCATGATAGCTGGAAGTAGAGCAGCCATCTTGGAACACAAGGTAGAAACTACATATTGAGGAGGGCAGAGCAGTAAGATTGAAAGGACTTGGGTCCCTGATAATTGCAGAGCTTCAAATCAGCCTTGAAGTATGATCATTCACATGCAAGAAAAATAAACTTCCATTTTGTCTAAGCCACTGTCCTTTTGGGTTTCTATCACTCACAGCCGCAACAAATCTTAACACAGATAAGCAGGCAAATTGTGGCAACATGGATTGAGAAAGTGAATGAAAAGAAGAACAAATTTAGGAGAGGGGAAGAATATATTTTGGGATAGGTTGATGTTAAATTGAGTGGAACTTCCAGCTAGAGATATCAAGCCAGCAGTCACCTTTACAGATCTGCAATTAGGAGACAGCCATGGGTGTGATTGTGAGTCAAAAGTGGATGGCAAAAAAAGAATCATAACTGGGGGATCACAGAAGTTAATTAATGTAGAAAGAATGGAGAATCTGTGTAGTCTGGACACAGAAATAAGCCACAGTCATAGGCACCGTGCTTAGGCCAAGCCCAAAGGAACAGACTGGCATGCAGTAAGTGGACTGCACTGACTTTCCAAGGCCAGAATGGAACACAGACAGGGCAGAGGCTGATAATCATTCGACATGCCTCCGTGTTATTGATGTAGGAACAGTTAAAGTCTAAGTATTTGGGGGAACACAGTGACTATAATCAAGATATGAAAATATGGCACTGAGACCCTGCATCATGAGTAGTTTCATATAACACATTGGTGATGGAAGTTTGACCCACTACCATGGGAGCAATCTAGTCTCTGCCTTAGTTATCACTGAAGATGGTGGAGGTAGGTACCTGCTACAAAGATAGTGGCTCTCTTCAGAGCAGGACAGGTCCCTATGGAAGCCGTTATTAATGTTTTGATTCTCCTCAGAGTTCTACTTTACCAACTGACATTATTCTGTGAGAGAGGAGAATATGAGGAGGAGAAAAAGAGGGGGAAGAGACTAAGACTGACTAATACTAATTTGTAGCACTTCTTAGTCATATTCATTGTAGGTTACATAAAATGTCTGTCAACTAGAATGCTTTTGCCCTCCCTGTTACCAAACTATCCTTTGTTTTTCAAGATCTACCTTATATTTTATCATCCCCACAAAGGCTTCCCAAGTCACCCTGTCCTACATTGATCTCACATTCATTAAAACTCAAACAGCACTTCTACCTCATTTGTACTACAGCAGCAATCATTTAATTATATATTGATTTTGTATTATCTATGTGAAGTCTTGTCTTTCCAAATAAATTACACACTTCTTGAGCACAGGGATTACATCCTACATGGCATCTGTATCCCTCATGTGTTATGTTTATGGTAAGGATTAAGCAGATATTTGGTGATGAAATGGAAGCAAAGGAGCATATGAGTTGTGTAAATGTCATGACACACATTCTAGTAATAGCATCTCATGGTGGCTTCTTAAGCAGGCATAGGTACACACCATTTTTCTTGTTATTCTTTTGACATATATGCTAAAAATATTTAAATAATCACTTAAGAGTGCTAGAGTGAGCTACCCACCCCATAGCACACATAAGAGGATAATTGCTTGTTCAATGGCTTGTTTATCCTCTGGTATTGAACTTTTGGCTTCTAAACCTTTTCTTATTTTTTAGTCAAGTAATTTGTCTCCATTGAAATGGCTTAAAAACTTATTTTATTTTTTTAAAGGAGCACGGAATAGAGAACGGGCTCATATTTCCCTCTAATGACTATTAGACATAGTTTGAATCCTCCTATGCAGAATGGGACTGAGACTTGGGGTCTGAAAATTGCTATGTATATCCTGAAGCCCCTACTAGATACTCTGACCAGGACAGTGAGGATTATGGTGGCTAAGTTGAACTGACTTTCCAGGCCACATGGAGGTAGAAATGTACCATTAGTCCTCTCTTACTGATAAGACATTGATCAAACACTAGGCTCTGTTTAACTATAGAGATAGACCAAAGGTTTTTAGATGGAGTTTATGCAACGTCAAAAGCTCATCCCCAAATGATTCAAAATCCAGACTGAAATATTCAAAATATAGAACTTCAGTAATACTAACAACAAAGACAAAAATGAGTTTTAGATTCAATAAACTATTAATCTTAAGTGTAAGAGAGCAGGAACTACCTGATCTTAGAAATGCAAACAGTTTGAATCGACAATAGCTGCTTTTATTGAGCTGAAGTGCTAGGCACTATGCTTTTCTCTTTAAGCACATTAACTGCAAGCCACAGCAACCCTAGAAAGGTAGTATTATCTCCACTATATCATTTATAAAACACAGTCAAAAGGATGCTAAGTAAACTGCTTAAGGCTACAATGTTCGTAAGTGGAAAGAACTGGGATAGAAACCTAAGTGTGTCTCGAGCTAAATCTCATGTTTTTCCACACCATTATGTGTTTGCTGAATTTATACACCACAACTTAATTCACAAAGACTTTTCTGTCTATTATTTCATCTGACCATTATGTATGACAGATTATCGTTATATCCATTTTGTAAATAAGGAAAAATCTAAGTCACTGAAAATGTGTAAGCCCCAGTTTCCTCTGCTGCAAACTGGGATGATAATGTCTATTTTAGGTTGTTATTGGGGACTAGATATGTTTACTATTTCTAATTACTAGTCCATAGCCAGTACATAATAAAAGCTAGCTCTGATTTTATTATTATTATTATCAGCAAAGTCATTAATTGCCCAAAGTCACACAGCTTAAAAGTGACCCATTCAGGACTCACATGTAAATTTTCTGATCCTATCCCAGTGACTCACTTCCTATGGCTGGATCCAATGAAGCCTTAAGAGGATATCTCTACAGGTCTGTGTTTAAGCCAGAGAAACAGTTCAAGGTATAGGCAGGAATCAGGCATCTAAAAATCCTTACTTTGCAATTGTTTCTTGATCTTAGATATACAATAGAATTACCAGGGACTTTTTTAGAAATCCTGATGCCCAGGCCAAACCCCAGACAAATGATATCAGAGTCACTGGTGGTGGGGCCCAGGCATTAGTATTTTTTAGAGTTCCCTATTATATGGCTAGGGCTAAGAACCATTGATTTAGAGAAAACCATGGCCAGTGATTTGTTTGTCATGAGGTGCTCTGCAGCTGGCAAAGTACTTTGTCCTTCCCCATTAGACCATCAAAACACAGAGAAGCAGGTCAAGCAAAGATCACCCCCTTTTTCCAGATGAGGAAACTTATATCCACAGCATAATTTGGATGTTCCCAGGTTGTGACTAGTTAGTGGCTCAACTAAATTTGAAAACCTTTATGCCCAGTACTAAATTTTGTGCCTAGACTCTTGTTAGTATATTTTTCTTCCTTTGGGTATCAAGAAGGAAGACCCTGTGGTCCCCATATTAATTCCTTTATAGAATCTCCAATCTATCCACTGAAAAATTTTTTGAATTGCCATTTTAACAAACAATGATTTTCTGGAAAAAGAAAATTAAACAGTCACTGCTGATCTTAATGGAAAGTGGAATTTATATAGATGTTAAGAATGTTATTCCAAAGCAACGTGATTGTTAGACTAATTTTATTTCTGGTTTTAGTAAACCCTTGAAATTACAAAGCAAAATTCCTGAATGCTATAAAAAATAAGACAGCAATGGCTCTTGGGAAGGGCTTTGATGAAACTATCCTTGTCACTTGACTAAAATTCAACTCCTATGTACAGTACATTGCATAGAGAATAATAAAACTCCTGGTTTCTCCATAGGTAGGAAAGATTATCTGTTTATTGTTTTGAATTTCAACTGAGTGATGTTCTCATGTGTATAACATTTATAACTGATAAAGTTAAAACTATAACTACTGCTACCAACTACTGAAATGCAAACAAGGTCAATTTTGCTCATTTAGGCAAGATTCCACAAACCAGCCAAGGCTCCTTTGAGATTAAAGAAAATAAAGTCAGAAGCATGATTTCCAATGAAGGGTGAAAATAAACAGGTCTGGAGGGACTATTAGGGGATAGTCAATATGTATTTAGCATCTGTTTAGAAAAGCTAGTGGCCTGGTTGCTAATTCTAACCATCCTTGAGTTTTCATTAGCCCAGTATTTAGACTGTGTATTTCCTACAGTTAAGAAACATATTTTTCTCACCAGAAACTTAATTTGCAAAACAAAATAAAACAAATAAACATAGTCCCCTTGTTCCCAACTGGGTCAAAAGAGGCATTGGACTGGGATATTAATATATTGCACCCATCAAGAGGACAGGACTAGCATTCCAAATCACTGTATAAATTATTTCCAGTTCCCAATTACAAGAGAGCTTAAGAGAAGGCCTGTGTTCTTATTGCCTGGTTTTCTCCAATCCATAGAAATTTCAGTTGTATCCCCGCCATCTAATTCTTTCAGTGGGTATTGGTACATTTTTCTCTTAGATTGAAAGTTGTTGGATCTAACGAATAGGCTTTATCAGTTGCTGTCAAGTAATTTTGCAGTTACTCGGGAGTCATGCTGCTAATTTAATTATTAAATGTCCTGAAATATCAGGTGTGCAATTTTCGGTGGAAATGTATTAATAGAGCATCTTTTCTAATGGGATTTCAACAAGTATGACACTAGAGGGATACTTCTGGCTCTCTATGTCATTAAGAATATAGGGCATTCTGGTTCCAAAGACGTTACTAATAAGGAGAATTATGTAGCAAAGAAGTAAAAAAAAAAGTAGGTATTCAGTTATTATAACTATTTACTCAAGAGAAAGATGCAAGTTATATATTTTGATGAATATATTTTCCATTCCTAATAGATAAATCATGATCTTTTTCACTGTGTTTAAGAAGAGAATTTTCCCTCTTGCAGAAACCAAAATATGTTTGGTTTGTAGTTTATTGGGAAACCCATCAGGCCATTTGCTGAAAATAAACATAGAAAATTTACCCAGATCCAAACATTGCAAAACTCTGCTTTTCTTTTTCAAAGTCACTGGTGATTGGGGTTTATGTTTATGGAAGGGGGATGTCATATTTACTAGAAGAAATATGGAATCCTAGAACAGAACAAGAAACAAACTGAAACCTTTACTGCACACATAAATCATGTTTGGCCCAGGGTAGATGACAATTTGCAAGGCCAAACTATAATTCTTTTCATTCTTGAAACCTCTTCAAACTCTAAGCTAGTTTTATGTAACCATCCAAAGCCAATATTTTTTTTCTTTTTGTTGTGCTTTTCTACCTCCATTCATTAACAATGATCACAGACAAAACAAGAAATAAAGGAAAGTGGGTAATGTTGGGTGTACTCATTGTTACATTGTAAACATATACTAAATCAATGCCTGAAGGAAGATAATTCATTGGCCTTAAGGAGAGTACAGGTAGTCCTACCACTATACATCTATTTGCTCTTCAACAAGACATGCTTAGTACTATTTAGAGAGTTGTGGCCATATCCATTAAAGAAGGCCACTTATAAATATCAAGCAACCCTCTTCCTCTTTACTTGCTTCATTACCCATTACTAAAGAATAAATTTCACAGGAAGACAGCTTGTGGTTAAAATGTGTGTGAGATTGTACCATAATCCTTGAGAACATAAAGGACTAGCTTTATGAGTTATAGACCTACTTGATGTCATTGAACTGAGAAATTCCATCCTGTTAGCTCTATTTCTTTAGCCTTTTAAGGTAGCTCATTAAGTGAAAAAAAAATATTCTTAGGGCTTCAGTTGAGATCCCAGATATCAAGAGTCTCACTCCAGAAGGCCTTGAGGTAATTTCTATCCATTCAGTGGGAACAAGAACGCCACAGAGTGTGGAGTCTTTTATTGAGATGACACATCAAATGCTCCTGGAAGAATAAGGAGACATTTTTCTCTAAGAAAACATGATCTGTGTTGACAAGCATTATAGATTTGTTCAGTGACAACTTAACAAAACTGGACCTATATCTCTCCATATTTTCCTTCCCTGCATAGGTCTGAGTTAGGGTAGGCCACAGAGATGTTTTATATGGTATGAGGAAGATACAAATGAAGCAGAATCATCTTCTTCCTACTCCTAAGATATCAGTGCATGTACAAAGTGTTGTTGCAGCTCACACAGGTTCTCTCTTATCTGTTGCCTCCTCTTTTGGTGTGGGGCAACAACTAGGCTTACAGCTTCTCTAACTCCTGATTTCTACAGTTTTTCTACCGCCTGGAACAGTTGAGTATTTAGCTCTGAGATGATGGATGCCAACTTACATAGGAAACCTCTATCATCAAAGTTGGAGGCTTAAAGGTCATGGTGAGAGTCCAAAATGGTTCCAGTTCATCATTGTGGATTCTAGCCCAGCCTTGAAGGTTCCAATTTACCTTTCTTTCACCTACGTCATGTTTGTCTTCCCTTTTTGAATGCCGGCCCTGAGAGTTTGGACTCCATCACCAGGCCCAACTCAGAAGCAACAGCCTCATATAGGCTGTTTAGTCAGCTTCCACAATTACATATGGTAAAATCCCTACAATAAACCTCTTAATATAGCTATCTATAGATATATATATAAATACATGGATAAAGCTAGAGATAGAGATAATAATAGGGAAAGAGATAGTGTTAGAGATGGAAATAGAGATAGACAGGGATAAATATTTTCTAATGATTCTGCTTTTCTGATTGAACCTTGACTGATACTAGAAGCCTGGACTATATAGGAACTTAGAGAAGGAGCTGAACTGATTTAGTCAGTGATAGTGACTAAGAAAGCAGCTTAGACTTGAATGCCAATTCTCTTGATACCTTCTTAAGGTCTGGCTTCATCACTGAGTTATATCCTTTGTTCAAGCCACAGAGTGTCTTATTCTTTTATCTTGCCCTAACCCCTGCCCATGATGACATCTCAGCCTGCACTATTGACTATTGTTGCCTTGACTCCTGTTTATGGCCATTTTTTCTTGACCTTATTTCTGGATCTTCCCTCTCTGTGTGACTGCACTTCTCACTGAAGTCCTTTTGCATCCCTGAGACCTATGATAATGCATTTGTGACTACATCTCCTGCCTCCACTATTCCATCACTGTGGTCTGCCACTGTCTCATGAAAGGCAATACATTAGGCTGATTTCTGTGCTAAGAAAAATATCAACACAGAATGCTTGAGGTGAGACATGGCAGGGTGGGTAATTGAGAATGAAAGATTCAGAGTTCTGGTTAGCAAGAGCAAACCTAGGTAGGAGACCACACTTGTGACCTCTGGCTAACCAAGGAATATCAAGAAAGCTGGCATGCCTTAAGAGAACTCTGATGATGAGGCCCTAAAGAAAGAGGAGTTGAGGAGCCCAACACAGATATCATCTTCCTGAGTCTGAAGAGAAGCTTCTTTGCAAACAGAGTAATTGGTAATGACACTCTTAGCAACTGGGACACTGTGCCAAGTCTTTTAGATGTGACAGGACATTGCCCTGCCTGAGCAGCCCTCTGCACTGGGTAAGCTAAAATTAATTTTTTTCTGTGTTTGTAAAAAATTCTCACCTCGAAAGTTTCAGCCTAAAGTTCAAAGAAATAGCTTTTTGTGAAACTGTCAACTAAAAATAAAAACCTCCCTGAGAAAACAGATTTAAAGTAGTATCAAAAAAGAATAAAATAATTAGTAATACATTTAACAAAAGAAGTACAAAATATATACTCTGAAAACTAAAATATTGTTGAAAGAAATTAAAGACCTAAGTAAATGAAAATACATTTCATGCTATGGATTAGAAGATTTAATATTGTTAAGATGGTAATACTCCCCAAATTGATCTACAGATTCAGTGCAATCCCTATCAAAATCCTAGCTAACTTATTTGCAGCATTTGACAAGTTCACTCTAAAATTCATGTGGAAATTAGAGACCAAAAATAGCCAAAAAGTGTCTTGAAAAACAAGAGCCAAGTTGGATGATTCACATTTTCCAATTTCAAAATATACTACAAAACTATGATAACCAACACCGTAAGGATTGACTTATAGATCAATGAAATAGAATTGAGGGTCTAGAAATAAACCCTCACATTTACAGTTAACTGATTTTGACAAGGGTGTCAAGACAATTCAATAGGGGAAAGCATAGTCTTTTCAACAAATGGTGCTGAGACAACTGGATATCCATACAGAAAATGAAGTTGTACCCCTACTTCACACCATATGTAAAAAATTAACTCAAAATGGATCAAATCCTTAACTGTAAGAGCTAAAAACATAAGAATCATAGAAGAAAATAGGCATGAATGTGTATGATCTTGGATTAGGCACCATATGACATAAAAAGCAAGCAACAAAAGAAAAACAGACCAACTAGACATCATCAAAAGAAAATCATCTGTGCTTCAAACGAACTGCTAATGGAAAGGCAACCTGCAGGATGGGAGACAATTTTTTCATATGTCTTATAAAAAAAACACGCACCTAAAATATATAAAGAACTCTTACAACTCAACAATAAAAGACAAATGACCCAATCTAAAAATGGGCAAAGATTCTGAATAGACATTTTGCCAAAGAAGATATACAAATGGCCAATAGCACATGGAAAGATGCTGAACATCACTAGCCATCAGGATAATGCAAATCAAATCCACAATGAAATATCACTTCACCTCATTAAATTGGCGATAGTCCAAAAGACAGATAGATAATAACCGATATTGACAAGGATGTGGAGAAATTGGAACTCTCATACACTCCTAGTTGGAATGTAAAATGTTTCAGCCACTTTAGAAAACAGTCTGGTAGTTCCTCAAATGGTTAAACTTAAGAGTTACCACTGACGTAATAATTCTAGTCCTAGGTTTATACTCAAGATAAATGAAAACATATGTTCACACAAAAGCTTGTACCTGAATGTTCATAGCAGCATTATTCATAAAATCCCCAAAGTAGAAACAACCAAAATGCCCATCAACTTATAAATGTGGGAAAAATAAAATGTAGTATACCCATACAATGGAATATTAAGAAATAAAAAGAAATGAAGTACTGATACATATTCCAACATGGATGAATCTTGAAAACATTGATAATTGAAAGGAGCCAGTGACAAAAGACCACATATTGTATCATTCCATGTATATGAAGCGTCAAGAATAGGCAAATCCATAAAGATATAGAGTAGATTGGTAGTTGCCTACGGCTGGAAGGGATGGGGGAATAGGAAGTGACAGCTAAGGGGTACAAGCTTTCTTTTTGGAATGATAAAAATGTTCCAAAATTGATTGTGGTTATGTATGCACCATTCTGTGACTATTTATGCCCTAGCCTATTTGGCTAAGTGGCTAGAGTGTCAGCCTGCAGACTAAAGAATACCATGTTCGATTCCAGTCAAGGGCATGTACCACAGTTGCAGACTCCTCCCTGGCCTGGTCCCTGGTCGGGGCACATACAGGAAGCAACCAATCAATGTGTTTCTCTCACATCAATATTTCTCTCTGTTTTTCCCTTTCTCTTCCACTATCTAAAAATCAATGGAAAAATATCTTCAGGTGAGGATGTTTTTTAAAAAGCCATTTATTATATACTTTAAATGGATGAATTGTGTAGTATTTAAATTGTATCTCAATAAAGCTGTTAAAAAGAAACTAATAAAAAGCCTTGTTTAGAGGGAAAAATAATCTTCTATCCTCAGATACATCTGCATGATTGGTAGAGGAGAAGAAGCCAAAAGCTTCTTCTAGAGAGAGTGTTGGGAACGCTTGTTCACATGAACAGGTAATGAGAATGTTTGGCAGATTTGTTCTTCAGGGGGTAAATTAATAGCTGGAATTAAACCAAATTCAAAAAGGGTATTCTTAGCTAATTAAGATTGTAAAAATCTGTCAGGCTTAGTAGCATGGTGGATATGTTTTCAGAGTGGGCTTAACTATAACATTATTGCAAAAAGAAAGCTTTTGTAAATTAAAAGTTTTAAGTGTTCTCTCTGAATTGATGCATATTAGCAAAAAAAAAAAATTCCCCTGACACCTAACATATCCTTAATGTATAGAGTTATAGATAATTCCATTAATTTTGTTTCTTGTGTATTGCTGCAGGAAGATTAAAAATGCCTACTACCTAAAGCCATTCTCTATACTCTGAGGGTTCAGAAAGTGATGTCTCTTGTGCTCAAACATGGGAAGGGTAGGGGAGAGTCTAATTAAAAAGCCAGTTAGTCACTTTTGTATCAGGCTAGAAAATAATTCTGAACTAACTTGCAGAACCTATTAATGCCAGTCTTGTTAAAGAGCTGATTATATTCCTGAAATAATGCCATTTCCGTAGATGTAAGGTTGCTCTACTAATTATTCTTCAAATATCAACTCTTCTAGCCAGTTATTTCTGCTTAAGAGGTTTGTCTGCCACTGTCCAGTCCTTAACTCTGCAGTGATGATACCTCATGGTATATCTTGGAGCTGGAAGGCATGGACAATATACAGGGTTGGGCAATATACAGGTAGGTTTACAGTTGTTCATATGGGAAATAATACAATAATTAATAAACAAGAATACAAGAATAAGCTCTGTGTTTTGGGTACTCACAACTGTGCCAAGATCATTCAATAGGGGAAAAAATCATCTTTTCAACAAATGGTGCTGGGGCAACTGTATATTCACATGCAAAAGAATGAATTTGGTCTCTTACCTCACACCATATATAAAAATTCAGTCAAAATGGGTTAATGACCTAAATGTTAAGAGCCCAAACTATAAAACTCTTAGAAGAAAGCACAGGGAGTAAATTTTCATGATCTTGGATGTGGCAGTGGATTCTCATATATAAAAAAGCACAAGCAAGAAAAGAAAAACTAGGTAAACTGGACTTTATGAAAATAAAAACTTTCATGCTTCAAAGGAATCTACCAAGAAAGTGAAAAGACAACATACAGGATAGGGGAAAGTATTTGCAAATATATGTCTAATTAGTATCTATTATCAGAAATATATAAAGAAGACTTACAAGTCAAAAATAAAAGATAAATAACCTGGTTAAAACTGGGCAGAGGACCAAGATAAACTATTGTCAGGTGCATAAAATGAGTTTTTTAAAAAAATATATTTTATTGATTTTTTACAGAGAGGAAGGGAGAGAGATAGAGAGTTAGAAACATCAATGAGAGAGAAACATTGATCAGCTGCCTCCTGCACATCTCCCACTGGGGATGTGCCCGCAACCCAGGTACATGCCCTTGACCGGAATCGAACCTGGGACCTTTCAGTCCGCAGGCCAACGCTCTATCCACTGAGCCAAACCGGTCAGGCGGCTAAAATGAGTTTTAATACATTTCAAAAGACTAAATTCATACAGAGTTCTATTTGTGGAATTAAATTAGACATAAATAATAATAAGATATGTTGAAATACTCCAAATATTTGAGGGGTTATTTTTAAAATAATCTATGGGTCGAAGATTTTATAAGAGAAATTAGAAAATATTTTGAACTGAATGCTAAAGAAAACACAAAATATCAAAATTTGTGGGATATAGCCAAACTAGAGCTTAGAAAGAAATGTATACCAGGTGTATCTATTTGTTAAAACTCATTGAATTATACACTTAAGATTTGTGCATTTTCCTCTTTGTAAATTTAGCATCAATTTAAAAAATAGCATGAGGCTGTCAGAGAGACAAACAAAAATCATGGGATAAAAAAGAAATAATTAAATAAAGACTGGGGAAGCAATGGTTGCGATGTCTGTGTTTTTTAATGACAGCAAGACTTTTTTGATGTATAATTAACAGAGTAAAGTGTACAAATATTGTCTTGATCACACATCAGGTCAAGATAAAGAACATGTCTATCACCATAGAAAGGCCCTAAGGCAGGAGAGAAAATGATGCCTTGGCTTAGAGGAGCTAGAAGAGGTAAAGGGAAAGGAAGGCAGGAGTACCATCTCGTAAGGCCTTATAGATAACTCTAAGTGTTTTGTCCATTTTCTTAAGGAAGCTATTGAAGGATTCTAATGTTGACATACAAAATGTCCAAATGTGTAGAGAATTTTATGACTTTATTTGAGCCAAACTGACATCAATTGCTGGGAAGCAAAATCTCAACATATTGAGGAAATGCTGAAGAGACTGGCAGTTTTGAAGTTTATTTTATACATTATAATCAAAGGAGAAGGCATAAGGATAGTTACATGAAATTCATTGGTGGTAGATTAGGGAGGCTGCAGAAAGCAAAGTGGGGAAATCTCTGAGATTGGATAAAGAGTAAAATGAAGAGACAAATACCTTTTTTACATTGGTGGGTATAGGATAATTAACAATTAGCATTTATAGCACATAGAGATGGTATTTGGGCAACAAGGTAACAATGAGGGGTTCCCTGGTCTCCTGCTCTGTTGGTAGATTGTGCCTGGAAGCGTCTGGGGGGAAAGGGATTACTCTGACATTCCAAAGGTATGTTATATAGAAGCAAGAAGGCAATAGAAAGGCTCAGTTAAGGTAAAGATTAATCTTTGTCAAGAAGATACAGGCCTAGGACATGACTACCTGCTATAAGTCACTTTTAGTTAAGAATTTTTAATTTTAGACCATCCTATGTGGTTACTTTAGGTTTCTGAATTTGTAAGGACTGCCACGCAGCCCATTCCCCTCCCCCACCCCTCCACCCTGGAGCTTGTCAGGTTTAGTATGTGGCAACTTTTTTGTCTCCACTAATCAGAAGGTAACATCATCAATGCAAATGGAAGTGAAATATTTAGTAAGTGTTCAATTCCTCCACATTTTGGGAAGAGGGAAGGATTTGTCTGATTTGGCTTCTGAGTTGTCCACATAAAAGTAGACAACTGCTCAGTGTTGTAAATTGCTGTCCACCTCTCCATGCTGCCTCACTGCTGCCAACTTTACTGCAGTTATAGCTTGGACATTAGGTAGAATTCCCTAATGGGCTACTGCTTCTTCGGATGTCCCCCATTGGAGGAGAAATGAGGCAGGACACAATTTCCTCTTTTGTTCTGTCCACTTATCCCAATAGTTCCACCCTTTAAAGCTGTATAAAATTATTCCCTGAATGGTTCAGAATTACAGTGGAGCAGGGAAGAAAAAAATCTAAAAGAGCATAGCAAATAGATTTATCCCCATAACCCAAGGGAAAAGGTCCCAGTATGTATGTGGGGAGGTGTGTCTAAATTCCACGGCCATGTTCTCAGATTCACTTCCTCTGCAAGAGTATCTTCTAATATCCACTTTGCAAATATCCACTGACCTTTCAGGACATCTTAGCAGTGCACAACAGTATTGTTCTCAGCCCAGGATATATTTCTTTGCTCCCAGAAATTTCCCTAAATCTAAGTTATTCAGCCTATAATTGTGACCTAGGCTTTTATAGGACAATCCATAATGATCTCTGATATTCTGAATTCCATAGAAATCATTGGCATCACTCATATATTCTAATTTGAGCTCCTTCCACCAGCATGAGTTGCATACAAGTCTCTATTTTTCTGATTGCCTAGTAGTTAACTGTTGGAGCACATACTTATGTGTATCCGCATACACTCATAATCTTCAGAGGACAAACACTGTTTGGCAGAGAGTACAAACAAGCTTCATAAGAAGGAAAATACAGTAATTCCCTAAGGTTCCATAATTTACAAGGTCACCTCTTTCACAATATAGTACAGTACATAATTATGCAAAGAGTTGTTAGTTCATATCTATTATCCCCTTCTCTCAAATTGTACCTCCTTGAGCCTGCCAAGAGTAAGAAATGGCCCATTATGAAGCTATATACCCCATAATGACCACTCAGCTACACAAAGACCTGGTTAAAGCTTGAAATTACCTCTTGAAATTGTCCAATTAGCTATTAGACAAAGGCCGTCAGTCTCCCCAGCCTCTGTCTTGGGAGGGGGGCTTTGGTGTTTGGGAAGTAGAGGAAGTATAATCAGATTTTCATTTTTATCAGAATATGCTGAGTGGAAAGTGGTGTGTGGGGGGGGGCAGTGCAAGAGTATGTACTAGGGGACCAGAAGGGAATAAAGACAGGTACATTGTGATCTTGAATTTGCAGCCAACTCACACAAAATAAAAGGAGTTCAAGCATAAAAAGGAACATTGTCAATAAGATAGGTTCTAGAAAATGTTATATGGTTTCATGAATTTGGATTATCACTATTTTATAAATAGGAGGTAAAATGTAATAAGATGAAATGGCACTAGTGATAAATCTATGACATATAAAAGCTAATATACTCTTTTCTCATCACTTTCCAAAAGGAGACCCTCATCATCAATAACAAAAAATTCCAGAAACTTTGTGTGTCATCATGACCACTTATAAGTATTTGGATCAAATTGATACAACTGGAATAACTATGTGGCTTTCATTCTAAAGCTAAATTTAACAAATGTTAATTCAGAAAGTACAACCCCATACCTCAGAAACTCTTCCTCAGAAATGATATTTCAACTTTCCTGACACTAAATTTGGGCAGAGGTGTCAAATCATTATAAGAACTGCAAGCTGGCCCCAGCTAAAATAGCATTTCAGCAGCCTGCCACTGGCACATAATCAACTGCACACCCACTGCTGGACTTAATGCACAATTGTGGCACCAAAAATGATTAGAATGTACCTCTTGGTGCCAGGTATTGCACTACAACAAATGAACCTTTGACCACAATAATTATTTTCCAGCCTTCTGGATGTCTAAGTCAGTTAAGCATTTTCAGATCAATGCAACCACATGTCCACCTGTAACACTTGAGAAATTATTTCTTATTTGAAGAATAGCCTTCACTGTCACAAAGGACACATTATATCTTCCAACTAAGAAGAGTGGGCAACTGGCTATTTCAAAGCATTTGACAGACTAACTGGTCCAGAAGTGCTCATCTATTGGCATCATATTAGTATATCATATTTAAACATTCCCACACAAATTTAACCCAAACCAATAGTCCTCTACAAAATATTTTTAGTGCTTTAATTTTCTCAAGATTGTTAAGATCAATACCTTTCTCTGCACCATATATCTTTGTGGAAGTAATTGGCTTTGTAGAATTATTGTTAGAAAAAAGTAGGTTTCCATGGAGAAAGGAAAGATCTATGGGTCGTTATGTTTATAAAAGTAAGTTCAGGAGGAAGATGGTGTAGAGTGGGCAGCTTCTCTAAATAGTCTAGATTTATCCCTTTACTTAATTCCCAGTATTTCTAATGTTTATATTTCTGGACTTTTATTTATTTATTTTTTAAAAAATATGTTTTTATTGATTTCAGAGGAAGGGAGAGGAAGAGATAGAAACATCAATGATGAGGATCATTGTCAGCTGCCTCCTACACACCCCCTACTGGGGCTGGAGCCTGAAATCCAGACATGTGCCCTGGCTGGGAATCAAACTGTGACCTCTTGGTTCATGGGTCGACCCTCAACCACTGAGCCACATTGGCTGGGCTGTTTCTGGACTTTTAGCTAAAGTGCAACACTATCATTGTTAAATTGTCCATAGTAGTCATCTTTTGCAGAAACTTAATGTATATCTAAGGTTGCAATGCTTGAGATTGCAAATATTCTACTTTATTTGCAACTTACTTCTTCCATAAAATCTCTGCAAACCTATTGCAGGACAACCCCTCAAAAATTGTGTCTCATTTTCTACCAAATAAATGTAATAATATGAATCTACTCTCCTCAAAGGAGACCCCATGGGACCAAAACAAGCCACAAACAAAATCAAAATAATAATAAAATATCTTCAGTCACAATAGTTTGTTGTGTATAAATACACTTTTTATGTGAATTCTGAATCAAGGTATAATTGTTGAAGTTTTGTGCATGGGTATTAAATACCACAAAAGACAAATGCTTCTAGTAGGAATAGTTAATGCATAAGGGATTTAAATGGCCAATTAACTTTGAGTAGAAGCACATACAAGAGTTGACTTGTAAGGGCTAGAGAAAATATCAGTTGCATCTCCCCCTGCTGCTGGACAGATCCAAAAGTAGGAATATTTTGGCATAATGTGTAACTTTTTTTCTATACAAGACAAACAGTGCACTTCATTTTGTAGAACAATGTCATAGGGTGTAGTAAGGGCCACATGTTTTGGAATTAGAAACATAAAAGTTCAGATACTGGTTCTGTGACTATTTTGCAATGCGTGGCTTTGTTTTCTGAAGTGCAGAAAAATAAAGCCAATTGGAAGAGATTGCTAGATGAACTAAGTGAAATATCTCTCTGGCCTTTTCACCTTTAGAGACATGATTTTCATTGGATTTAAGTGAGGTTTACGAGAAACCTAAAGCTGTTTTCCCCAGAAAGATATTAATTTCATAGCAAATATTGAGGAAAAACAGGAATGTATTAATTTATATTGTAATATTTTAGGAAGTCATACAAAACATTAAGCAGAGTCATGCTAGTAACATTAAAAACATCAATCCATAAATACCGACATCCTCATATCTACTAAATCTATCAGTTATAAAGATCAGCAAATTCATAATATCAGTTTTACCCCTTTTTGGCTTTAGAATGACTATAGAATGATATTGGCCATGAGATTATTGATACCTAATAAAGATGATTAAAAATATGGAAAATAGAGTCAGAAGAATGCCAACCTCATTACGTGTTTTTGTACTATAATAAGAAAATATGGATGGTTAATACTAGAGTTTGGTTATCATAAAAGTACATGTTTTAGTATCCTTATATACAATGTAAATTTGCCTGTTTTAAAAGCCGGCCTGTTGACTTATGTAGCTCCATCACTTTGGTACTCTGCAAGATTACTAGTATTGTTTTTCTAATATAAGTGGAATAAATATTCTAAATTTATTTGATTGAGGTATGTGCACAAAGGCTCTGAAGCACTCATAGAGGAGCATTTTCCCAGGAGAGAGCATGAAACCTCCTCCTTACCACATAAGCCTCTTTGTTTTCCTGCCTTTCCTCTCACTCACTTCTTGACATTTCTCATCTTACCACTTTTCCTACATCATTTTAACTGTTTCTATTTCTCTATCTCCTAACTATCTGCTTTTACTTTCAAATTTGGTGCACCAAATTTGGGGTAAGGACAATCTTGCCAACACTTACAAGCTTCACAGAGGTCCACGGAGACAGATTTACATCAGATAAAATTGATGTGGAGAGCTGAGAAGGCTGAGTTGTCCCTGAAGTATTGGTGAGCCAGGGAAAGAAGGCTTTTTCTGGGGGCTTTGAGCGAAGACTGATCAGGAAGGGAACTGCCCATGATGCTGAGTGGCCCCATGGATGGTTTAGAAAATAAAAGAGGGTCATAAGCAATGCTTGGAGGAGGATGGATAGAGGTGTTCAAAGCAAACCTCCTCTAACCACAATTCCAGACTTACTACATTGTTTCTCTATTAGTGGTGCTGTGCTCTTATTTTGTTTGCCCTCCTATGGAGAAACATACAAAAGTAGGATAACAGCAGAAGCCCAATGACCTCGTTTCCAGGAGTCCAGTATCTTACAATAACCAGCAGATCATGAATATTGGAAAGGATGACTTGATGCAGAGACTCCTCAGCCACTATTTCAGGAATAACATTTAAGATGGGTCTAACTATCCTTTGCTTAAAGCCTTGAAAGGATTAAAAACTCTGTCTAAAAGTGAGCTTGAGTGCAAAATGTACAAATAGGCATTGTTGTGTTTGTTAGACGTTTGATCTTTGTCAGAATTTGTGACTATTTAAGGAATTGGAAACCCCAAAATATTTTCCTGCGAATTTATATTCCCTCTGCTGCTTGGAAGCATGTGTATTTGAGGAGAATTTTAAAATTCATATATTGGATTTGTGTCTCTGATTATATATAATTCATCCAGATCTTGCTCTTCACGAGTTATTTAATACTCAGGAAGTCATTTAAGTCATTTTAGAGTCTGCCTAAAATCCAACAGGAAGTTATGTTTACAAAGGACACACAAACCTGAAACATTTGCACATTTTATTTGAATCCAAATGCAGATGTCATAAATATTTTGGAATGGAGAGAAATTCAGCCAATCTCTTCTCTGTCATTAAGAAATGTCTGATGCCATATCATCCAAAAATCCTTCCTGATAATCCCACCTGATTATGATGAGTAGAATGTTATATTACTTGTACATCATTCATTGTCTATGGTCTCAGGTTCTAATCACTTGTGTATGTCTTCTGTCTTTAATGGATATTCTGATATAAGGGAAGGAAACTAGATGTAAGCTTAGATGGCCAAGGTTGAGTTCTGATTTTCACAGCTGTGTGGCCTTGGATGAATCACTAAACATCACTGAGCGTCATCTGTTCTGCATACTTAATGAATTTTTAACACATCAAAAGTGATGATGGACCTAGATATATTCTGTGGACCCCAAATGATAGTCCCAGGTAATTGGGACAATCTTCTATTAAATCCACAATTTTCTTTACTTATTTTATACTTCCTGTTTCAACAACTATTTGCCAAGGTACACAACAGAAATCTTGTGGTAAAAGAAGACAGAAACATGGGAAAAGAGGAGGTTAATTTTATATTCAACAGACATTTCTTTTTATGTCAAAGTGGAATGCCATTATCATAGAAATTCTGTGCTACTACATATCCTGTTATGGACATTTCTAAATAGATAAAGGGAAAACTTACCAAGTCCTGGGAACCTCATTTTTATAAATGTGTCCAGATTAGACTTTTAGCATATTTTATGGTGAATTGATTCAAGCTATTGTATTTTCAAAAAATACACCAATTTTTGCTTAAAGTATATATTGTTTATACTATGTAATACAGTATATAATAATACAAGAGGTTTTAAAATATAATCTTGATATTTATATTATATTCCCTTAAAACTTTTAGGTGCCAGCATATTATTAAAATAAGTCACTTGTATTTTTCTGCTTCTAACAAAGGAGGAAGTAAATGTGCTTACCACCACATGTGATTCCCCACGAGGGTGCATTTTATACTGGATGTCAAATTTTAAGTGGAGGAATAGCAGGGTGTAGACACACTAACATTCTCTCAGTAGCTGATGTTTTTCCCTCCAGTGGGTGATGAAAATCAGATCCCCAGACTGCTCCTTCTGGGCTTTTTACTAATTAACTTGACATCTGTGGTGAAGCAGAACATAGACTAACCTTGTTAATTTCTAGTCTCACAATTAAACTGCTGGTAGTTTGGGTCAGAAACTTATCTCTGGATGTTTGAGACTAAAATAATTTCAAATTGACAGAAAGTATAAAACAACTTATTCAATATTTTTACCAAAATATTCAGGGAAAAGGGGGGGCTTTCAGGTAGAGTAAAAATTGTTCTCTTAATCCACCATGATTTGCTACTCTTGTCTACCATGGAAGACCATAGTGGACATTGGAGCCAATGTAAGTTTTTCCTCATCTCCCTTATCCCCCAACAACTTGGCTTTATCTCTCTTTCCATGATGTTCAGGTAACATATAAATGTGCTACTGAATTGATTTTGCAAATCCTAATTCTACTAGCCCCATACCTGCAGCTCTTTTTGCTATAGATCCTCATTTCAAATCATCCCTTTGCTCAACTAATTCTTCAATAAATATCTTCACAAAACTATTAACATTATGCACTCATTTAAAAATATATAACCAATATAAAATGGGCATATATAGGTGTCTGTAGTTGTTGTAGAATTGCTATTGAAGATACTGTTCATTATATTGTTCAGTTCCCAACTCATGTGTTCAGTTTCTCTCAGAGTTCTGACCTATCGTCGGTCTCTCCTAGTGATTTTGTATGTCTCTCTTTGTTAGATAGCTGTGCAATCCTTATATCTTTCTTTTTTACCTTGGTTTCCAGGAAGCTTAGAGTTAGATTCATTAAACAATAACCTCCTTTGGCTTCACTTTCTCTTCTAATTATTCCACTCTTGTCTTTCCCATCACCATCCCAACAATTGATCCTGTTACTTGGTACATCCCCTTTAATAAGTATAGATTCATTGGATTCATAGTATCTACATTTTTGGAAACTGCTCTAGGTTTGGAAGTAGATAGAGAATGCATAATAATTTCTATAAAACCTCCACTGCTGTTAATGTTATGTTACTCTCGCTCAAATTTTATTGCAGTGATATCCAAGCATTTTGCAGTAAAGGATAGGTTTAGCTAATATTTTGAGAAAATAAAGTCCTTTGTTATATTAGGAAGCCATTAGGAAGCAATTAAGAGGAGCAAATTTGCATGGCTTAGAGTGATTTTATTAAAACGAAAAAAATGAGGCCAACTTTCACATGCTATGTTGTCCATCCATTCTCTTGAATGTACATGTGTCCCCAATTTCTCATCACAATGGTCAGACTGAGCACTGATGTGGAAACATCTCATTCCTCTCAACTGTCTTTTGTCAGACAGTGAATGAATCTAGGTCATCTCTCTTGGAGATAGTGCTATGTCTCTGTGGATTAGAGAGAAAAAGCCCAACAGTATGACAGAAAAATTCAACTGTCAAAGTTAAACTAAATCTTTTAAATTTATCACAATTTCATAAGTATATATTCCCTAAAAGAAGAGAACAAAAAGGTTCTTCTATAACAGTTCACATGGGATAAGTCAATCTTCCTAAACACATAATAACTAGAAGCTATGCTTGACCCACTGATTAAATATTCAGAAGCTGAAAAAAATTAAAACATAAAAACAGAGAAGAAAATGGCTGAATAATTATCTGAGCTTGGGATAAAGTATACTAAACTGGAAAATAACCAAAAAATCAAGTAGAAATTGCAATAGATATCTCTACATAGCAGTGAAAAACTTCTGCTTATCAAAAGTAGAAATTAAACAATAAGCTGGGAATACTATATGCCAGAAGTTTGAGAGACAAAGAAATTTTTAATCTGTAAAGAGCTCATAGGAATTAAAATGCTTTCAATGAATGAAGAAAATGACATACAAAACCAGAAAATCCTTCCAATATAAAAATGAAAATTGGTAACAAACACCTGCAAAACTAGTCACACTATTGGCAATAAAAATACAAAATAAATCAATAAGTGTGGGGAACAGCTATAGGGTTAAGCCTCGGACTGACCTGTTAGCAAAGTCACAAACAAGTCCCAGTTTAGAGGGCACAGTCCTCTTAGCATAATTAGGCTTGACCTTATAAGCTCCCTAGATCTTATCTGGGAAGCTAATGGGCTGAGGGAGATGTAGCAAGTGCTGCCAAACAAGTGAAACTCACAAGAACAAAAACAAGAGAAACTCACAAGAACAGTGTAACTATGGTAACCACTACCTTGTTTACCTCTGACTATAAAATAAAGGCTCAGCTTGCCTCTGTATCTCTCTCTGTGGCCTCAGCCAGGCACAAGGAAGATCCATGGAGAATCTGTCTCCGTGTAAATCATTCTTCGCTGACTCCATCCACACCTTTGGGAACCCCTGGCCCGCTGGGGCTGGACCCCAGCAAATAAGGTTTTTTTTGTTTTTCAAAATAGCCTTGATTTTTAAATAAGCATATACTTAATACTGGTGAAGGTATATTGAAAAAATCTCTTATTCACTGCAGCCAGGAATAGGGACTGATGCCATTATTTGGGGAGAACAATATGATATGTTTCCAGAGCCTTAAAATACTAATTTTCTTTTTGCTTATAATTCTACTTCTAGGCATATATCCTAATAAAGTACCCAGAAACATGAACATAAGTATAGATATTTATGTATAATAGTGTTCATTGACATAGTATTTATATCAATTTGCAATGGAAGGGAGCCTAAATTATACATCATTTTATTGGATTATAAACTAAAATCAATAATAATTACTGAATAGAATATTATAAAGCTATTAAAATTATTTTACTGAAAAAATAGTGGGAAATTGCTTTTATGTATTGTTATGGGAAAATGCTGGTTTGACTTATAACTGCAAAATTATATCTATAGCATGGAAAGAAATGTGTAACTATCTCTGGGAAGCAGGATTATAAGTGACTTATGTTGTTCTTTACATTTTTCTAGGAATATAATAATTTTATTATCAAAAAGTACTACTAAAAAAGAACCCTCTGTTTTCTATCTTTAACTCTTCCTCATATCATAAACAAAAGTTAATTTCTCTTTGAGCCAAGACTTGCTACTTTATGTGGTTACAGAAGTAGTCGAACATTTCTGATATTTCTACTGCCCTCATAATACTGTGGTTTATACTAAGAAAAAGGAGCTCCTAATCTCTTTCTCCTGAATATGAATTTCTGATTTAGGAAGTCAAATTGGATTCTGAGAGAATAGAGAAAGCACTGCAATAAAAGTGATTTTAAATTGTTCTAGAATCTCACAAAAGAATAGAATGTTACTGAAATAAAATATTGATAATAAAACATTTCAAGAGGGAAAATGGCATTTTTGCTTTATAAATTTGAGTTCTGAAGCTAAAAGGGCCTTTTATTTTCACTTTGGTACATAACTTGTAATTATAATATGGCAGTACTTTGGCAAATCACTTAGCTATTGCTGTATAACCAACTACCACAAAACAAAATGACTTAGAAAACCACCATTTATTTAGCTCATAATTGGCAATATGGGCTGGGCTTAGCTGAGCAGTGCTTACAGTCTTAGCTGGGCTTACTCATATGCCTGCAGTTAGCTACCAGGTAACCAGAGGAAGGCTTATTGAGGATGACCGGAGCTGGGATGGCGTATCTCTGCTCCATGTAGTCTCTCATCCTCCAGTAGGGTAGTCCAGGTTTGTTCTTACATTCCAGGGTAAAGTGTGTGTGTGTGAGAGAGAGAGAGAGAGAGAGAGAGAGAGAGAGAGAAGGAGATATGAAGGGGAGGGGAGAGAGAGAGAGAAAGAGAGAAGGGGATATGAAGGGTAGAGGAGGGGAGGGGAGGGAGGCAAGACCATTTGTAGCTCAGGGTCAGAACTGGCACAGTGTGATTTCTGCTTCATCCCAGTGGTGAGTCATCCCAAGGCTAGCTCAGATTCAGAGGGAGGGGAAATTAACTCTATGTCTTGATGGTAATCTCTGCAAAATTTCACTTTGAGGATATAAAGGAAGGGAAGAATTGTATCTTTTTGCAGTACACCACATTAATTCTGACAGAGGAAACAGATTTTCCCTACATCCATAGCAAAAAAAAATTTCAGATAGGCCATTATATACAACTGATACATTGACTATTTCCTTCTAAACTCCATCCTTCTTTTTAACCTGATTTCCTTTTTATTTTCTAAAACAGTAATTGGAAAACCTTCCCCTCATTTAAAAATATTTAATTTTTATCAAAGCAGTACTTGCACATGTTTTAAGAAGTCAAATAGTATTTAGAGACTTTTAACAAAACAGACTATTACCTTATTTCAAATCTTCTGTCCCCACCCACAAGCACAGAAGACAGTCGCATTCCTAGAAGCAACCTCTTCACACTTTCTTGCTGTTTCTTCTCCTTTGAAAATAATAAGCAGCCCTAGCCGGTTTTGCTCAGTGGATAGAGCATCAGCCAGAGGACTGAAAGGTCCGAATTCAATTCCTGTCGAGGGCACATACCTCGGTTGCAGGCTGGTACCCAGCTGCAGTTGGGGTGTGAGTGGGAGGCAACCAATCAATGTGTGTCTTTCACATCAATGTTTCTCTCTGTGTGTCTTTCCCCTCCCTTCCACTCTCTCTAAAACTCAATGGAAAAATATCCTCGGATGAGAATTAACAAAACAAACAAACAAAAAAGAAAATAATATGCATCTAATGTTTTAATTCATTCATATTAGGCATTAGATATGATGGGAGGCAAAATAATGGACTCAAATGAGTAACAATCTCTGAGTAGTTGGTTAAAATATCTGAAGAAAAAATAATCTAATAGAATCAAGTAAGCCAAACAATTGAGTCATTCAGTCCTACTGAAGATTTTAATCCACTTTCCCTGTTCAATTTATGTGTGAAAAGAACAACCCTAAACATATTCGGTTGATAGTCTCGGGATACACCCTAAATTGATTATTTCTTCTCACATTTGTTTTCTAATTATCTCTGGCTTCATTTCAATTTTATTTAATAAAGGGGATTTTTTGCTCTTATCATCTTATTCTATAAATCATTATGGGCAACATTTTTGTATTTCATCCTGCCTTTGTTTTCCCCTTCATAAATATTGGTGTACAATAACATTTATAAAGACAAGCTGTTAACATTAGGTCATAACAATAACAAGTGCATTTCTGTTTCTGAACATTACAATGCAAGTGTTTTGTTTTGTTTTTTTTAATAAAGGTTCATTCTTTTTTGAGTATTCCATTTTCCATGTGTCTCTTTCAACTTATCTAAACTGGAAATAAAGTTGTCAATCAAAGCAACAGTATTAGAGAAAAATTCTATGCAGAGGATTTGTAAAAGCAGAAAGATTCATAAAAGGAAATAAAGAGGAAAACCTGTTATATTTTATTATTATATTTTCCTTTTGTTGAATTTATTGGGGTAACACTGGTTAACAAAATTATACAAGTTTCAAGTGCACAATTCCACACAACATCATCCAGGGGTCCTCAAACTTTTTAAACAGGGGGCCAGTTCACTGTCCCTCAGACCATTGGAGGGCCGGACTATAGTTAAAAAAAACAAACTATGAACAAATTTCTATGCACACTGCACATATCTTATTTTGAAGTAAAAAAACAAAATGGGAACAAATACAATATTTGTATTTGCATGTGGCCCGCGGGCCGTAGTTTGAGGACCCCTGATCTACACACTGTATTGTGTACATCATCCCAATTCTCCTTCCATCAGCATTTATTCCTCCATACCCTCCTACCCCCACAGTCATTACACTGTTGTCAGTGGCTATGCATTTTTTCTTTCTTTTTTGCTCAATCTATCCACCTTAGTCCCCCACCTCACCACCCCCTGCAACAGCTATCAGCCTGCTCTCTATCTTATAAGTCTGTCTTGATTTTTTGTTAGTTCATTTTTTTTATTAGATTCTAAATACAAGTGAAGTCATATGGTACTAGTCTTTCTCTGACTAGCTTATTTCACTTAGCATAAGACTCTCCAGGCCTATCCATGCTGTTGCAAAGGGTAAGATTTCCTCCTTTTTATGGCTGAGTAGTATTCCATTGTGTAAATATACTGCAACTTTTTTAATCTGCTGCTTCAAAATCTTGGCTATTGTAAAAAACTGCAGTGAACATAGGGGCGCATATATTCTTTCAAATTAGTGTTTCAGATTTCTTCAGATATATTCCCAGAAGTGGGATTACATAAGGCAGTTCCATTTTTAATTTATTGAGGTAACTCCACAATGCTTTCCACAGTGCCTACAGAAGTCTGCATTCCCACCAACAGTGCACTAGTGACATTATCCATTCTTTGAAATCTGGGCCTGATTATCTTGGTTGTTTCATAAATCTCTCCTCACATAAAGTCACCTAGAAATAAAAGTCTATCCCTTTTTTTTCCATGAGGATAATTTGGTGGGGAGAGAACTGGCCCAAGAGCCAAGAGACCTGGTCTTAATATTGGGCATTGAACCCTTAAACCCTAACCATTAGTGAGAACTTGGACAAGCCTTTCCATTTATCAGAAAAACTGGTTCCCAAACTTTTGGTATGGAAACATATTTTGGATCACATCAATCAATTTTTAAAACTTCCAAATAGGGAGGTATCCCCCATTTTAGTTTAACTTCCCCCAGAAAGTGACTCTAAGACAAAATTTCATCCAAGTAATATATTTGGGGCATAATCCCAGGAAACATTGGAGAGTAGCTAGCAAGTGAGGCAGGGAAGGAAAGAAAGCCAACTTTGGGGTGTGTTATCATGATAGGCATCAAGTCGTTTCAGTCATCTGGTCATAATGGTCACTTAGGCTTTTATATACATAGATATTATTGCTCAATGTCTCAAGCACAACTTTAAAGATCTATGGTTGGCATGGCTCAGTTGGTTGGAGTGTGGTCCCCTGCACCAAAGAGTCTTGGGTTCTATTCCTGGTCAGGGCACATACCTGGGTTGCAGGTTTGATCCCTGGTTGGAGAGCGTAGGGGAAGCAACCAATAGATGTTTCTCTCTGTCTCCCTCTTCCTTCCTCTCCCTCCAAAAATCAATAAAGCATATCCTCAGGTGAGGATAAAAATGAAAAGATCTATATCTATTATACTCCTTTGAGAAATAATCAGCTGGTATTTTGTCAAAATATCACACTAGCAATAGACTAACATCATGAAAATCATACTTTGCAAGGCAAACTGAATTGGTCTTGATGGTTTTTTATTTTAGTTTTTTAATTACAGTTGACATTCAATGTTATATTAGTTTCAGGTGTACAGCATAGTGATTTGACATTTATATAACTTATGAAGTGATTCGTTTGATAAGTCTAGTACCCACCTGGCACCATACATAGTTCAATATTATTGACTATAGTTCCTAGGCTGGACTTTATGTCCCTGGGATAATTTTGTAACAACCAATTTGTACTTTTTAATCCCTTCACCTTTTTCACCTAGCCCCCATCCCATCTGGCAATCATCAGTTTGTTCTCTGTGTCTGTGAGCCTGTTT
Organism: Myotis lucifugus; assembly: GCF_000147115.1. NCBI lineage: Eukaryota > Metazoa > Chordata > Mammalia > Chiroptera > Vespertilionidae > Myotis > Myotis lucifugus. The sequence continues at coordinate 94,910 of NW_005871097.1, forward strand.
CTATTTTCTTTTTTGTTTTGTTTTGTTTTTTAAATTCCACTTAAAAGTGAAATCATGTGGTATCTGTCCCTATCTGTCTGACTTAGTTCACTGAGAATTACTGGTATACCCTATAACTCCATCCATGTTGTAGCAAATGGTAAGATTTCATTATTTTTATGGCCAGCCGAGTAATATTCCATTGTATATGTGTGCCACTTCTTTATTCAATCAAAAATTGATAGAAACTTAGGTTGCTTCTGTATCTTGGCTATTGTAAATAATGCTGTAATGAACATAGGGATGTGTATATCTTTCCAAATTAGTGTTTTGGATTTCTTCAGATATATACCCAGAAGTGGAATGTCTGGGTCATAAGTTAGTTCTATTTTTAATTTTTTTGAGGAACCTCCATACTGTTTTTCACTGTGACTCCGCCAATAATGCCCAAGGGTTTCTTTTACTCCACATCCTTGCCAACACTTGTTGTTTATTGATTTATTGATGATAGCCATTAGGACTGTGTGAGGTGATACCTCATTATGATTTTTGAGTTGCATTTCCCTGATGTTTAGAAATTTTGTGCATTTTTCATATGTCTGTCATCTTTAATTGGAATCTTTGTGGGTTATTTGATGTTAAGTTATATAGGATTTTTACATATTTTATATATTAACCTCTTATTGGTGTATCATTGGCAAATATCTTCTCCCATTCAGTAATTGTCTTTTAATTTTGCTGATGATTTCCTTGCTGTGCAAAAACATATTAGTTTGCTGTAGTTCCATTTGTTTATTTTTTCTGTTATTTTCCTTGCCTGAGGAGGTACAGTCAAAAAATACTGCTAAGAGCAATGTCAAAGAATTTATTGCCTATATATTCTTCTAGGAGTTTTATGGTTTGGGTCTTACATTTAAGTCTTTAATCCATTTTGAGTTTATTCTTATGTATGGTTTAAGAAAGTGGTCTAGTTTTATTATTTTTGCATGTATTTTTCCATTTTTCCCAGCTCCATTTATTGAACAGATTGTCATTATCCCATTGTATATTATTGCCTTCTTTCTCATAGATTAATTGACCATATAGGTGTGGGTTTATTTCTGGGCTCTCTGTTCTCTTCCATTGATGTACATATCTGTTTTCACGCCAGTACTGTGCTGTTTTGATTACTATAGCCTTGCAGTATAGTTTGATATCAGGTTGCATTATACCTCCAACTTTGTTCTTCTTTCTAAAGATTGCTGTGGCTATTTGGGTTCTTTTGTGGTTCCATATAATTTTTTGGATTATTTGTTCTAGTTTTGTGAAAAATACCATTGGTATTTTGATAAGAATTGTGTTGAATGTATAGATTGCTTTGGGTAGTATGTACATTTTAACTGTATTCATTCATTCTCCCCATGAGCACAGTATATGCCTCCATTTATTTGTATTTTCTTCTGTTTCTTTCTTCAATGTCTTATAATTTTCTGCATATAGGGCTTTTTGCTTCTTGGTTAATTTTATTCCTGGGTGTTTTATTTTTGACGCCATTATAAATGGGCTTGTTTCCTTAATTTCTCTTTCTAATAGTTCATTATTGATGAGTAAAATGCCACAAATTTCTAAATATTAATTTTGTATCCTTCTGCTTTACTGAGTTAATTTATCAGTTCTAATAGTTTTTTGGTGGAATATTTATATTTCTCTGTATATTATCATGTTATCTACATGTACTCTTAACGTTAGTTTTATTTACCTATCAATTGTATACGTTCCTTAAGATAAGGGGGCTATTTTTTCATTTATGCTCTCATTTTCTTCTTAACATTATTCTAGAAGCATGATAGGAAGCTGATAAAATCATTTGTCATTCAACAGTCACTGACTGAGAACCTACTATATGTCAGGCAATATGAGATGCAAAGACCTGGCACAGTCTCTGCCCTCAATGGCCTATAACTCGGGGGAAATTTCTTACCCTAACTGCCTCTCAGTTAGGGTAAGAAAACTATCTTGGGTCCAAGATTCTACACCAATACTAACCAGACAGAGGTTGGTTCCTACTGAGGAAGGGCCAGCAAACTCCCACTCAAGATCAGCCAATATCAATGAATAATTCCCTCGGTGGACCCATCTGTAGGCTGGATATATTTGAGTACAGACTATGTGAACTTGAAAATAGGTTAATATAAATGTTGTTTACCAAGGAAGTTCACTTGAGACTCAGTACACAGGGTGTTTATTAGAGGCTGGTCATGTAGGCATTCAATGTCTAGTGCATACCAAAATTTCAGACTTCAAGAAAGAAAGCAGTTATTCTGCATAAAATGTACAGTTTGCACAATTTAGGTACAGTTAGGTATTATCACTTAGGGTGGTAGGAACACTCAAAATCCAAGTTCCCTTTTGCTACCAAGGGCCAACTTTATGAGCTGGCTGTTTAAAGTACAGCAGTCATGGGCCTGCTGAGTTAACTTCTCTGCACAGTAATTAATTGAAATTTAATTATTTCAACTCCTTCAAGGTCTTAGGGAAAGGAGAAACTGTTTCACAAGATAAACTATTACGTGTTGGGCCTGAATACGTTTTTCTTTACAAATTATATCTTTTTTCACTATTGCAAGGGTATGTCTTCCCCGTGGACTTCAATATAAAGAAACAAATAATTTTTTATTTTTGAATATACATTAATAAGCATTAGATAAAAATGAGATATCAAACACCTAACAAATAAGGTGGTGTCTTTTTAAACAAAAAGAGTAGCAAGCTAAGGCAAAAAGATTGAATAGAGAGACTACTCATGGAATTATGAAAATGTCAACCTAGGATGGGAATTGACTCCCACTCTTTCATACAGAAAGATATTCAAATAGGGAAGTAGCTATTTTTAAATGATAAAGTTGTGGAACCCCAAAAGAACATCAACTGCCTGTAGATCTAACTCTTAAGAAAAAGTCTGATATTGGATGCACCATATTTTCAACTATACCCATTGACCTCATAATATTTTCTCAATTTCTCAAAGGCCTACTTCCAAATATCCTCAGTTAAAGAAGGAAAGAAGCTCTGACATTAGTGGACAACTAAAAAGGAGACCAACCTAAATTCAAATATTTATACCACCAAATAACCAAATAACCTCTGTGTGATTCTGGTGCAGCTTTTTAATTTTTCTGAGCCTCAGTTTCCTCCTCTATAAAATGCACACAATTTGAGCAAATTCGGAGGGTGGCATAAGAATTACTCTAGATGTCAAGTTCCTAGTAAAGTGCATATTAAAGTAGGAGCACAATGAAACTTTACAGCTTTATGGTTATGTTGCATCATAGTTCTTCATGTTAGGCTCTCCCTGGACCATTCTTTTTTAAAACCCCACCTGAGGATATTTTCCCATTGATTTTTAGGGAGAGTAGAAGAGAGAGGGAAAGACAGAGAGAAACATGATGTGAGAGAAACAGATTGGTTGCCTCCTGCACGAGCCCTGACCAGGGTCTAGGCCCGGGGAGTAACCTGCAACCTAGGTACATGCCCTTGACTGGAATAGAACCCGGGACCCTTTGGTCCGCAGGCCGATGCTCTATCCACTGAGCCAAACCAGCTAGGGCTGCACCATTCTTTAGAAGTGACTAAAGTAGGAAGAAAAAGCCCTGTGATATAACTAGAAAGAAAGAATCTGATAATTTGTTATCAAGGGCATCTGCACTTTAGAACTAAGAGTGGTAATGATTATAAAGAAGAGAGTGCAGTACAATTTTTTCTTATAAAATCCAGGAAACCTCAGATTCTGTTTTTCCTTGTTTAATATGGAAACTTGAAGTATGAGCTCTTTCAAGAAAATTCTAATAAACAAGTAAAGGTAGATAACACCAATCCCACTGCTCATTTACATTCCCCAATTTCTGATTGAATCCCTCGCCAGGAGTCCCATAAATCTCCTGCAATGGGGGCTTCCTGTAGAGCACACTGTGTGACAAAATTAGAGAGGATGATTGCACATCAACATTAAAACAACATGAAGTATAGATCTTCAACTCAACCAGGAAAAGGGATATTTGAGAAGGTGATTTTTTTGAAGCACCAAGTCTCAGTTTGTGGATATTAAAATGATTTCACAGCAGCTGTTAAACATTTAGTTCCAATTTGGTGGGACTGGTGAATTAAAAAATTAAAGGGAATCAAAAATGAGTAAGCATATTCTTTATTACCTCCACCCCACACTGCCCAAAATGAGGAGAGGAAGAGAAATATCATCATGTGAAAAATTATTTCTGTACCTAATACAAATAACAATACATAATGAGAATGAGATGTTATAAAAATGAGACAGATTGCATATCAAACATAATAAAAGAACAGGAAGTCACATCTTGAACTGCACATCCATTGGATATAGTTCTTTTTTGCACAGTACTAAAAGGTCCTCTCTGGCACAGAATGCTCCTTACTTTTTCAGTGTGCCCTGTACCTGTGAGACATGAGAAAAGGAAAAAAGGTGAAATGAAAGCTGTTATAATTTCAATTTTCTCACTCAACAGTCATTTTTCAAGCAAGACTTAGACAAAAGAAGCCATTTTTCTTGTCTGAGGAAATGTCATAGCATAAATATGTACTCACGCAACTATCCCATAGGCTTTTTATCCAAGAGAAATGGATGGAAATCCCACTGATATTCTTTAGACCAGTGGTTCTCAACCTTCCTAATGCGGCGACCCTTCAATACAGTTCCTCATGTTGTAATGACCCCCAACCATAACATTATTTTCGTTGCTACTTCATAACTGTAATTTTGCTACTGTTATGAATCATAATGTAAATATCTGATATGCAGGATGTATTTTCATTGTTACAAATGAACATAATTAAAGCATAGTGATTAATCACAAAACCAATATGTAATTATATATGTGTTTTCCGATGGTCTTAGGCGACCCCTGTGAAAGGGTCGTTCGACCCCCAAAGGGGTCACGACCCACAGGTTGAGAACCGCTGCTTTAGACCAACAATAAGATTCTTTAGTCCCTCCCTCCATGAGTAAGTTAATAGCCTTTCTCTGCCCTAAGAAGGGCTTCTCTAATTCTCTATTGTTTCTTTCAGAAAGAAAGTCTTTATGCCTGCTTCTGACATTTGTATATATAAATATGTTTGTTTTGATTTTGTCTTTTAAATTGATGTTGCCTGACTGGTAACAACAACCTCGATTACCGGTGTGTTGTTAATATGAAGGTCAGTAAATCCCCTTAAAATGAAGAATACAATGAAAGACTCAAGATTTATTTATTTCTATTTATAGTGTCTATAGTAATGTTCTCTGTGGTGACTAATATAGTTTAGTGTAAGAATGATAGAATAAATCGAGCTGTTCACCAAACCTCTTTCCTCTTGTTTCTGATCACATAACTACCAACTTTTTCCAGCTTCTCATGAGACCATGTGACAGTTTTAGCCAGTGGAATGTGAGCAGAATTGATATACACTTCATGTCTTGCTATACAGAGCTACTAAGTCACATTACAATGGGGGGTGGATACAGAGAAAGAGATAATTGAGGCCATTTTTACATAAAGTCTACCATGGATGCTATTTATAGCTTTACATTTATCATGTCATTTAATCTTTATCACACTTTTGAGAGGCAAGTATCACTTCACCTAATTTAGAGATGAGACAGCAGAGACTCAAAATGTTAAGTCTCTTCTCAAATATTCATAGCTATGTCTTGAACTGAGATCAAAAGACATCCTAATAATGATACTTAAAGGGCCCTTGTCCAATTGCCTGGAGGGTTAGGACCCTACTGTACTCTTTTGTTCAACTGCCAGCTTAAGCCATCTCACACCCTATCCTGTTCTCAAGGAGTGGGTTGAAGGTCACTAAGCTGTTGACCCAATGGTGACTGCTGGCCTGCCTGGATTTCAGAAGGTTGTTAGTGCTGCATTTCTCTTTGCTGTACCTCAGAAATCTGTTAGCCCCTTTCCTTCCTTCACAGTCCCCATGTCAAGTAGGGACTACCAACCACTGTCTCATAGTCACCTTCTAGTTCCTAGAGTTCACTTGTCAGTGTACTTGATTCTGGAGTCTTCATGATAGTCCACCGGGCAGACTAGCTCTAGCTCTCTGTCCCAAATTCTCATCATGCTTTTTTCCTCTGTAGTTAACCAGTAAATATGCAACTCTATCCGAATCACAGCCAAATTGAGCTCTCATGGGAGAGTTTGGGGCAAATGCTCAGGAAATATCTCTAAAAAAGGCTTTTATCTGCTGCCTAGAAATATGGGAAGATGTGAGAATCCTGTAAATCTTTTTTTCTAATCACTGTTAAAGCCCTATCCTATCCTTAAAGTCTGGACATTCAGAATGTACTCAGAGGGCTACAGTATATTTGATAGATGCCAGGGAATTAGTTTCATAAATCCTGGATTGTTAAATGTTAGCGTTGCATATGTTGGAAAAGCATGACTGGTTTGCAAACTGCTGGGGACAAATGCCTTGTTTTTCTTCTGGCTTGCCTTTAAATAGAGAGTAGGAGGTTGGGCAGGGACCGAGGGGGAGTAGAGCAAGAACAGGCATTGTTGTGCTAGGTTGCAGATGCCCCTGCACTAAGTTTGAAACAAAAACCAGAGCCCCATTCAGCAAAAGGCTTTCAGGATGTCATGGTGAGGGAAGTTGGGCTGAGTGTCCACTCTTTGTACTGCCTGGGATCATAGCAAATATTTAAATGGTTGGGAAAGTAAAGTGGGTGGGAAACAAGATGAGGCAGAGGGGGTGGAATTCAGAAAGAGACAGAAAGAGAGAGAGAGGAATTATAGGCTTAACTAACTTTAAAGGAAGAAAGAAAAGGAGGTCCTTTGTTTAACATTATTAATTTTAACCAGAGAAATGTCATTCTTTACTTTTATATAGCCCGTAGAAACCTAGAGGTTTGGAAGTCATAAGAAGCCTAAGTTGGACCTTTAAACTCAGCGGATCTTAGACTCTGCTATGTATTAGAACCACCGGAAGGTAAAATTCCCAATTCCAGGTTATTCTCTAGACCAGTGACATCAGAATTTGTGGGAGTAGGGCCCAGGTATCAGTAGTTCTAAAATATCCATGATAATTTAAATGTCACAGCCAATGGTTGCTATGTGACAAGACTCGTACCAGGTATGAAACAAACAAAGAGTGACATGTAGTTAGAATATCAATGAAGCCCTAACTGGTTTGGCTCAGTGGATAGAGCGTCAGCCTGCGGACTCAAGGGTCCCAGGTTCGATTCTAGTCAAGGGCATGTACCTTGGTTGCGGGCACATCCCCAGTAGGGAGTGTGCAGGAGGCAGCTGATCGATGTTTCTCTCTCATCGATGTATCTAACTCTCTATCCCTCTCCCTTCCTCTCTGTAAAAAAATCAATAAAATATATATTTTTTAAAAAAGAATCTCAATGAAAAAGAAAACAATACCACAAAATGCAACTTGTTATCCTTCTGATAATTTTTTCAATTTGATTTAATATTTTAGGCAACTTTCAAATTAAAAACAACAACACTATTTTGTGTTCACATTACCCTGGGCATATAATATAGGTGCAGTCACTTGTTTTGTACTCCTAGACCTACCTTTTAAGCTTCTGTTTTCAGTATTTAACCCATTAAAACAAAAGTTCCCAGATGACTGTCTAGCTTGCTTGTAGATCTTATCATAAAATATACCAGTTTTTGATGGATTCTGTATTAAAATTACATGGAACATTCTATTCCAATGTTTTTCCACAATTCTGAAATTTGACTTCAAACTAAAATTAATGATTTGATTAAAATAACTCCACTATTCAATAGGATTTTGTTGTACAATAGCATCTAATGACAAACTAGCAACAAAAATCTATCTTTGGTTTCCTTCAAAAGAAGCTGCATGTATGAGGCATGGTTCATCTGATGTCTGTTATTCAAATGTAATCTAATCTCAATACCATCTAGGTTGAGCTTGTGGCTTAATTCAGGAATATTTTTTTCCATTTTTCGTACTATATAAACTCAGCTGAAAAGTCTCTTATTCTCACTTTGAAGGAAATTTAAAGCAAACATCACATTTCATTGCTATTTATATTATAAAAAACTGGAGGCCCAGTGCATGAAATTCATCCCCGGGGGGGGGGGGGGGGGGAGGAGGCAGTGTCCCTCAGCCCGGCCTGCACCTTCTCCAATCTGGGACCTAAACCGGCAGTCTGACATCCCTCTCACAGTCCAGGACTGCTGGCTCCTAACTGCTTGCCTGCTTGCCTGATTGCCCCTAACTGCTTCTGCTTGCCTGATCGCCCCCTAACCAATCCCCTGCCGGTCTGATCACCTACAACTGCCCTCCCCTGCCGGCCTGATCGCCTCCCACTGCCCTCCCCTGCATGCCTGGTCACCCCCAACTGCCCTCCCCTGCCGGTCATCTTGTGGCAGCCATCTTGTGGTGGCCATTTGTGACGATGTGAGGGCAGCCATCTTGTGGCGGCCATCTGGTGATGACATCGTGCGAGGATGTGATGCCACCTAGGCTTTTATTATATAGGATTATTATAATGGTCCATTCAGCCTCCCCTTGTTCCAGCTAAAAAAGAAAATTTAGAATTGACTGGTTAATAAGAAATTGGAATTAAAGGTCAGATAAAGAGCTTCATACACAGACAAAAAAAGCTAAAGGAGTTCAGTATTACATGAAATATTGAAGGGTCTTCTTTAAGAAGAAGAAGAAAAATAAAATAAAATAATGAACAATACAATGACAATAAGAACATAGCTATCAAAAATTGAATCTAAAAATCAAAATAAAAAAACAGAATCTAATGAACAAAATAAGCTGATAAATAAAATAGAACCAGAAACATGGAACAGACTGAGGAATCTCAGAGGGAAAAAGGGAGGAGGAGGGGGAAGAGATTAACCAAAGATATTATATGCATATATGCATTTCCTATGGACATAGACATAGGTGAAAGCCTGGGACAGTGCTGGAATCAGGTAGAGGGGGCAATTGTGGGAAAAGGGGGGACATCTGTAATACTCTCAACTGTAAAGATTTTTAAAAAAGAAATTGGAGTGATTCACATACTGAATATTGTAGTAAACCCCTGACTTTGTGGTAGCTGTGATTTTATATCTATTGTATCTACATAAATCCCATTCATCTATACCTATATTTCTCTGTTTATTTAATATATATATTACATGAGTGCATTTAATAAATGTAATTATTTTCTCTACTGGCTTGAAAGTTACACATTTTGTTTCCATTCCTTAAAATTTTTAACATGCATCATTAACAAAGACTACACTTAATATCTCCCTCTCTAGAATAAACATTTTAATTCCATTAAATCCCTCTCTTCTTGCATGTTATTTCCAGTATTTTAGTTCTATCTTGTTTTTAACCCCCAAGATAGACATTAATTGGTTTTGTACCATTAAATTTTAATTGTTTCATTTTTTATCAACATTATATCTGTGACTTACAGAGTCCGAGAAACCTTTTAGACTTCTTGGGAAAAATAGTTGTTCCCTGCCCTGTTCATCCGCATAATTTTCAGAATCCCAAAAGGGACTACTTCTAATACTTTTAGATGATTCTTTTGTTTTTTACCTCCCTATTTCAAAATAAATATTGCTAAATATTCTGCTTCTTGATTTTTTTGGTTTTAGGGATTGTCTATTATCTTTCCAGTATCAAAGAGAGGCTGTTGCACCAATATTCAACATTTATGTTGGTATGACTGCACAAACTCTAATCCATCTGAGGTCAGATAGCCACACTTCCTTTCCTGTTAAAGGTTTTATTTTTTCTGAAGTTAGTATTTGTGTGTGTGTGTGTGTGTGTGTGTGTGTTGTGTTTTGCTTAATTTACTACATACTAATGGCAAAGGCTAGCTCAAACATTTCCTTTGTTATATGAATATCTTTTCCATATTCTTAAACTCATTCTAGGATAATTTGGCTGAAACATTTCCTTGAAGAATCCATGTGGTATTAGTTTTTGATCTCTCAGTCTGGCCATATTGTCCCTAGAAGAAATTTCCAGTACCCCAACTGGAGTGGATAAGTCTACTTATGTGCATTCGGGTTGCTGTGTGGGAGAAGAAAGACAAAGGTCTTAACATTTCTTATGTAAACTTGGATGTAATCATCTGTGTCCATACAGTATACCCTTGTTTTTGAGTTCAGAACCTCTCTGTTTTACTCTCTCCAAAATAAAGAAAAAGACCTGCATTCGGTAGGGTGGTTGCCTGGCTGTGAAAGAGAAGAGAGGGGATGTAAGAATTTGCTTTTAAAATAGACCTTCAGCAAATCCTCTTAATTTGAACGATGCATGCCCCTCGACTTCCAGAGGCAACTCAGACCTGCAATTCAGGGTTGTATATTACAAGTAGGATTGCTTTAGGCTTAAGATTAAGCTCTCTCAGGTCTGTTAAATTAGTTATTACTTCTTCCTCTGCTTTCCATCTTCCGTATTTGCTATCTTTCTTCTCTGCTTGCATTGTCCTTTAAATAATTTCCTTTTTATTTGTTTTAGTAGAGTTTCAGAAGGCTATAGAAGTAAATAAATGTGTTGAACTTAATCAAATTAGGATGTATTCAAATTAAGTTTACCAGTATTCAATTATTTTTTATAGGCTCACATGTCTTCCAGTTTCTTTGTTTGACATTGTTTCTTGCATTCAATCCTTTCTTTTTTCTTAAAGCGTGTACTTTAGAAGTTCTTTTAATGAAGGTGTGTAGGTAAGCTCTCAGTTTTTGTCTGAAAAATATTTATTTCACCTCTATTCTTGAATAATAATGTATCATATTATTAGGTTGACAGTTATTTTCTCTCAGTATGCAGAAGATGTTAATCCTTTATTGTTGTTGAGAAATATGTTAGATCTTATTCTATACTCCATGTCTCTCAATATCTTTTATATTTGCTGTGTCTACATCTCTGTGCTGAAATTTCAATAATGTTTTTTGAAATTTTCTATTTTATTATTTTATTTTTAATGAAATTTATTGGAGTGACATTGTTTAATCCTATATAATAAAAGGCTCTAATATGCAAATTGACTGAATGGCAGAACAACAGGTCACTATGATGTGCACTGGCCACCAGGGGGCAAATGCTCAATGCAGGAGCTGCATCTTGGTGGTCAGTGTGTTCCCACAGGTGGAGCACCGCTCAGCCAGAAGCCGGGTTCACAGCTGGCAAGGACAGCAGTGGTGGCAGGAGCCTCTCCTGCCTCCGCGGCAGCACTAAGGATGTCTGACTGACAGCCGGGTTCACGGGGAGCGGGCCTAAGCCATCAGTCAGACATCCCCTGAAGGCTCCCGGACTGTGAGAGGGTGTAGGCCAGGCTGAGGGAAGCCCCCTGAGTGCACGAATTTCATGCACCAGGCCTCTAGTAAAATTATATAGGTCACAAATTTTCATATCTTTCTTTTTTAGCTGAATCTGTTCTGCTATTTCTAGAAGTTCTATTTGTTTGTTTGTTTATTATGACTGGGAATATTTTATACTGGGTCATGTTATTACTTCTATTTTCTTATTCTTCCGTCACTTTAAATGTACTTAGTTTGTGGCATGTAGCCAATAATTTTATTACCTGAATTTTAGGAGAATCAACTTCTAATTCTTGTCTATGGTAGGTTTTCTCTCCCATGTGTTACCTTATGGATTATGAGCTTATATTTTGTTGGTTGTTATCTAAGGGAATCCTCCAAGGACTGGAGTATGAAGGACCCTTCTGAAAAGCTTTGAATTTTCTTCTGCTAGACAAACTCAGGACTGTTTTAATTTCCTACATTGATTTGGGGCTTCCTAAAATATGTAAACTGTAAATTTAAGCACCAAACTGGCAAGAAATAAGCCTATGGTCTCAAATTCTCAGGTGTTTACATTTTTTAAATTTATTGTTTGTATCCAGAACCCAGGTCAATTTGTCACTGCAAAAAAAAATGTCTTTGCCATCTCCTGTTGCTGGTAGATTTTTTTTTTCTATTTCACCCTTTCTTTGATTACATACTTCTGTAAGGAATTGCTGAGAAATTTCAGTTCAGACCCCAAATCTTGCCCCTCAGAAGACCAGAGACAGCTTCCTACTCTAATTTTCAGCTCTCACTGTATTTTGTCCCCTGGATCTTCCTTTACTTTCTGTGGGCTCAACTATACATTTAAAATATTATTTTTCAAGCTTATCAAGATGTTTTATGTTAGCGGGATTTCTTTTTTTCCCCAAGAGAACTGCTCTGCTGCATTACCAGAAATAGAAGTCCCAGTATATCATTAAGACAATGGAAAACAAAACTGGTGACATATATGGGAAGATGTTGAAGCTAGGGAATTGGATGAGATCCAGAGATAGATTGTTTAGAAAGAAATAAAGTGATGGCTGCTAAGAAAACATCAGACAAACCCATAGTGAGGACTTTCTACAGAAATTTCTATAAGAATGTCCAGGTCAATAAACACAAAGTGAGACTGAAGAACTATACCAGAGCAAAGGAAATTAGAGCTAAATGTGAGGCATGATCCTAGGTTGGGATTTTATACTGAAAATAGCTATAAAAGACATTATTGTAACAATTGATGACATTTGAATATGGATTGTGGATTAGATAATATTTTCATAATGATTAATGTGTTAATTTTTATAACTATAGTGTGGTTATGTAAGAGAAGGTACTTGTTCTAGAAGACACACACTGAAGTATGTAGGAATAAAGGGTCATTATCTCTCCAACTTATACTATTATATGGTTCAAATTTTTATATATATATATATATATATATATATATATATATATATATATATATATATATAGAAGCCTGGTACACGAATTCGTGCACCAGTGGGGTCTCTCAGCCTGGCCTGTGGGATCGGGCCAAAACCAACTCTCGACATCCCTTGAGGGGTTCCGGATTGCAAGAGGGTGCAGGCCATGCTGAGGCACCCAACCGGTGCATGATCATGGCGGGGAGGAATGGGGAAGGTTGGCCAGCTGGGGAGGGACCGCAGGAGGGCTCCAGGGTATGTCTGGCCCATCTTGCTCAGTCCCAATTGCCCAGACCCCAGCAGCAAGCTAACCTACTAGTCAAAGCATCTACCCCCTGGTGGTCAGTGCACATCATAGTGAGTATATTAGGCTTTTATTATATAGGGGGAGAGAGAGAAAGAGAGAGAGAGAGAGAGAGAGAGAGAGAGAGAGAGAGAGAGAGAGAGAGAGAGAAAGAAAGAAAGAAAGAAAGAAAGAAAGAAAGAAGAAAGAAAGAAAGAAAGAAGAAAGAATGAGAATGTGATTAAGCAAATCAAGCAAGGTGTAAACAATTGGTGAATCTGGCCAAAGGGAATGCCCATCTGTAGGAAAAGAGAAAAGAAAATCAAGCAGATGATGGAGGAAAAAAAGAACAAGTTTTTATGTAGGAAGATAACTAAGTAAGCATAGTCAACCAGTCAAGAGAATGTTTCACTTTGTCCAGGACAATGTCTACTCCCTGTGTACCCACTAGGCTTCACAGATAAATCAGAAAATATTTCGGAACAAAGAGAGTCTTCATGTTCCTGAAAACAAATGATGCAGTCACTTTGTGAATTACCTAAACTAAGTGGTGTTATGATTCATTGATTTTTTTGGCAAATTTAACCTCCTCACTTTTTTAATAACTTCTTCTTTTGCCATATTAAATTAATATATTTGAAGTAGCTATTGTCTGAATAGCAATATCTGACACTTCTCCTTTGAAAGCACTGAGTAGAATTGTACTTTTCACCCAGAATAGTTTGTGATTTTTGTGGAAATTTTATTATTACATTCTATTAATGAGAATTATCATTTCCCTTATAAGATTTAGGGCTTTCAAATGTAAGGCATAGTTTCCATATTAAACTTTAGGTTAAGTTACACTAAAATTATAAAATATATAATTTAATTTGATAATATCATGCACCAGTTATTTTATACTATTCTGTAGTTGTAACTTTAGTATCCTTGTTGAAAAGGCAATGATTTTGCTAAACAATTAGGAGAGAAATGATCATGCCTTCTTTCTTTAGTACTATAATTAAGATGTTTAAATAACCAGCACTACTTGCTGCTTCAAAAATGGTAGGAAAAGTTGGGGGAGGGAAGACTTGATAGAATTCTACCTTTGAAGGAAAAATGCCCCTTTAGTGTTTTTAAAAATCCTCACAAGTAACTTTATTTAAGAACTTAAAGATACAATTAACTACCATGGTTATATAAATAGTGTAAGTCCATTATATATCTGTAAATTGATCATATATATTTAATGTTAGTTAACTCTTTAACTCTGGTGTTAGCAAACGTTTTCTATAAAGAGTCATATAGTAAATATTTTTGGCTTTGTAGACCATGAAGACTTAGTTGCCAAGTAGTCAGTTCTGCTTTTGTAGTATGAAAGCAACCATAGATATTATGTGAATTTATGCGAGTGGCCATATTCCAGTCAACTTTACTTACAAAAATAGGCGGTTGGACAGGACAGATTTGGCCCTTAAGCCATAGTTTACTATTTCCTCCTTTAACCTATAGCTATTTTACATTGATATTTGTCAGCTTTATCTTAAGGGAAATTCAATGTATGAGAGGAAATAATTTGCAAAGAGATTTCAAAGAATATGTTTTTGAGAAAATTTCACTGGTTACTCATGTTCCCTGAGTATTGTCTGTCAAAGGCAAAAATCAGGAGAACCATCAAAACCCAAGCAATCTATTTGTGATAATAAGAAAACCAAGACAAAATAAAGTTCAAACGAAAGGAAAACCAAAAATCTAGTGTCTATTAAAAAAAAGAGAGAGAGAAAAGATTGTCTCATTTTGTTGTATTTTCTAACTGTCCATAAGCTTCCATGACCTTCCTTTACCTGCCATTATAGGTGAAGGGTTTAAGGAGTTCAGTCTTTGGGCTCCATGACTTTTGGATTGAGAGAGCTTATTATTCATTGAATGAATCAATCAATCAACCAATAAGTTTATATCTTTCAAAGTACATATTCCATCTCTAAAATTCATTATACAGGGTTTCACATTCAACATTATTAGATATCCTTGAATAAAAATGCTTTCATCCAAATTACACATAAGCTTCTTCATTTGATAGTACTTTTAACTAGCATGACAATCAGGCCCAATTTGTTTTTTAAATGGAGACTACTGTGTTAACATTATCCTCACATTATACTCTTAATGAACAGCAGTCTTTGATGACTATTAAGCATATTTCAATTATCCCAGCAATAGCTTGCTCTTCAAGTTAATAAAATCATAAGTACATTATTTTCTTTCTTTTTAATTTAAATTCTTTATTGTTTAAAGTATTACATAGGTCTCCTTTTCCGCCCATTGACCTCTCCCTGCCTACCCTCACCCTCCCAGCATATGCCCTCACCCACCCCCACCCTTGGTTATGCTCATGTGCATGCATTGGTTATGCTTATATGCATGCATACAAGTCCTTTGGTTGATCTCTTACCCTCTTACCCCCCACCTTCCCTCATAGGTTGGACAGTCAATGTCTCTGGATCTGTTTTTATTCATCAGTTTATGTTGTTCATTACATTCCACAAATGAGTGAGATCATGTGATATATTTCTCTGACTGGCTTATTTCTCTTAGCACAATGCTCTCCAGTTCCATCCATGCTGTTGCAAATGGTAAGAATTCCTTCCTTTTTACTGCAGCATAGTATTCCATTGTGTAGATGTACCACAGTTTTCTAATCCACTCATCTGCTGATGGGCACTTAAGGCTGTTTCCAATTCTTAGCTATTGTAAATTGCACTGATAGGAACAGAGGGGTGCATATATCCTTTCTGATTGGTATTTCTGTTTTCTTGGAATATATTCCTAGAAGTGGGATTACTGGGTCAAATGGGAGTTCCATTTCTTAATTTTTTGAGGAAACGCCATACTGTTCTCCGCAGTGGCTGCCCCAGTCTGCATTCCCACCAGCAGTGTACGAGTGTTCCTTTTTCTTCGCATCTTCGCCAGCACTTGTCATTTGTTGATTTGTTGATGGTAGCCATTCTGACAGGTGTGAGATGGTACCGCATTGTCGTTTTGATTTGCATCTCTCGGATGATTAGTGACTTTGAGCATGTTTTCATGTCTCTTGGCCTTCTGTATGTCTTCTTTTGAAAAGTGCCCATTTTTTCATTGGATTGTTTATCTTCTTTTTGTTAAGTTGTATGCGTTCCATATAAATTTTTGAGATTAAACCCTTATTGGAGATAACATTGGCAAATATGTTCTCCCATGCAGTGGGCTTTCTTGTTGATGGTTTATTTTGCTGTGCAGAAGCTTTTTATTTTGATGTAATCCCATTTGCTTATTTTTTCCTTAGTTTCCATTGTCCTAGGAGCTGTATTGGTAAAGATACTACCACAACAAATGTCTGCTATTTTGCTGTATATGGCTTTTTCTGGGATTTTTATGGTTTCCTGTCTTACATTTAAGTCATTTATCCATTTTGAGTTTATTTTTGTGTATGGTGTAAGTTGGTGGTCTAGTTTCATTTTTATGCATGTATCTGTCCAATTTTCCCAACACCATTTATTGAAGAGACTATCTTGATTCCAATATATTCTCTTGTCTCCTTTGTCTAATATTAATTGAGCATAATGGCTTGGGTTGACCTCTGGGTTCTCTATTCTATTCCATTGATCTATATGCCTGTTCTTGTGCCAGTACCAGGCAGTTTTGAGAACAGTGGCTTTGTAGTATATCTTGATATCTGGTATTGTGATCCCTCCAACTTTGTTCTTCTTTCTCAAGATTGCTGCAGCTATTTGGGGTCTTTTTTATTACAGATGAATTTTTGGAGAGTTTGTTGTAGGTCTTTTAATGGGGATTGCATTGAATCTATAGATTGCTTTGGTTAGTATGGATATTTTAATGATGTTGATTCTTCCAATCCATGAACACGGTATATTCTTCTATTTGTTTATGTCTTCCTCTTTTTTCACCGTTCTGTAATTTTCTGAGTACAGGTCCTTTACCTCCTTGGTTAAATTTATTCCTAGGTATCTTAATTTCTTTCTTGCAATGATAAATGGGCTTGTTTTTTTTCAATTTCTCATTCTGTAAGTTCATTTTTGGTGTATAAAAAAGCCATAGATTTCTGGGTGTTAATTTTGTATCCTGCTACATTGTCGAATTCATTTATTAGTTCTAGTAGTTTTTTCATGGAGTCTTTAGGGTTTTCTATGTAGAATATCATGTCATCTGCAATTAATGACAGCTTTATGTCTTCTTTTCCAATTTGGATGCCTTTTATTTCTTCTTCTTGTCTGATTGCTATGGCTAGCACTTCCCGTACTATGTTGAACAACAGTGGTGAATGTGGGTATCCCTGTCTTGTTGCTGTTCTTATAGAAAATGGTTTTAGTTTTTGCCCATTGAGTATGATGTTGGCTGTAGGTTTGTCATATATGGCTTTTATTATGTTGAGGTATGATCCCTCTATTCTCACTTTGCTTAGAGTTTTTATCAGGAAAGGGTGTTGAATTTTGTCAAATGCGTTTTCTGCATCAATTGATATGATTATGTGATTTTGGTCTCTCAGTTTGTTTATGTGATGTATCACGTTTATTGATTTGCAGATATTGTACCAGCCTTGCATCCCTGGAATAAATCCCATTTGGTCATGGTGTATGATCTTTCTAATGTAATGCTGGATGCAGTTTGCTAGAAGTTTGTTGAGGATTTTAGCATATATGTTCATCAGGGATATTGGCCTGTAATTCTCTTTCTTTATGGTGCCTTTATCTAGTTTTGGGATTAGGGTAATGCTGGATTCATAGAGAGAGCTTGGGTGCCTTCCTCTTGAATTTTTTGGAATAGTCTGAGGAGGATAGGTTTTAGTTCTTCTTTCAATGTTTGGTAAAACTCTCCTGTGAAGCCTTCTGGCCCTGGGCTTTTGTTTGCTGGAAACTTTTTGATGACTGTTTTAATTTCCTCCTTAATTATTGACCTGTTGAGATTTTTTTTATTCTTCTTGATTGAGTTTTGGAATGTCATATTTTTCTAGGAATATGTCTATTTCCTATAGGTTGTTTAGTTTGTTATAGTAGCATTGTTCATAGTATTTTTTCACAATCTTTTGTATTTCTGTGGGGTCTGTTATTTCGCCTCTTTCATTTCTGATTTTGTTTATTTGAGTCCTCTCTCTTTGCTTCTTGGTGAGCCTGGCTAAAGGTTCATCAATCTTGTTTATCCTTTCAAAGAACCAGCTCTTAGTATTATTGATCTTTTGTATTGGTTTTTTTTTGTCTCTATGTCATTTATTTCTGTTCTAATCTTTATTATCTCCTTCCTTCTGCTTACACTGGCCTTTTCTTGTTGCTCTGTTTCTAATTCTTTAAGTTGTAGAGTTAGATAAATTATTACCTGCTTTTCTTGTTTTCTTGAGGTAGGCCTGTAATGCTATGAACTTCCCTCTCAGGACTACTTTCACTATGTCCCATAGGTTTTGGATTGTTGTGTTTTCATTATCCATTATCATTTGTTTCCAAGCTTTTTTAAATATCTTATTTGATCTCTTTGGTAACCCAATTATTGTTCAATATAATGCTATTCAGCCTCCAAGTGTTTGAATTTTTTATTGTTTTTATTGTAGTTGTATGTCATTGTCGTCTGAGAAGATGCTTTATATGATTTCAATCTTTTTGAATTTGGAGAGACTTTGCCTGTGACCCAAAATGTGGTCTAGCTTTGAAAATGTCCCATGTACACTTGAGAAGAATATATATTCTGTAGCTTTGGGGTAAGATGTTCTGAAGATGTCAATTAAGTCCATATGATCTATTGAGTCATTTAGGATTACTGTTTCTTTGCAGATTTTTTGTCTAGAGGATTTATCCAGTGATGTCAGTGGGGTATTAAAGTTCCCTACTATGATTGTATTATGGATCTCTCCCATGATATCTTCCAAGAGATTTTTTTATGTATTTGGGTGCTCCTGCATTAGGTGCATATATGTTTACCAGAGTTATATCCTCTTGTTGTATGATCCCTTTAGTATTATGAAGTGGCCTTCCTTATCTCTTGTTATGGCCTTCACTCTGAGTTGTATTTTGTCAGATATAAGTATTGCTATCCCAGATTTTTTTCATTTCCATTTTTCTAAAATATATTTTCCATCCCTTCACTTTCAGTCTGTGTGAGTCTCTTGTTCTGAGATGGGTCCCTTTTAGACAGCATATATGTAGGTCATTTTTTTTTATCCATTCAGCCACTCGATGTCTTTTGATTGGAGCATTTAGACCATTTACGTTTAAAGTTATTATTGATAGGTACTTGTTTGTAGCCATTTTTATTTTTTTCTGCCTTTGTTCCTCTTTCCTTTTTTTCTTCTTTTTACAACAGTACCTTTAGCATTTCTTGCATTTCTGGCTTGGTAGTGATAAACTCCCTTAGCCTATTTTTGTCTGTGAAGCTCCTTATTTCCCCTTCAATTTTGAATGATAGCCTTGCTGGATAGAGTATTCTTGGATTCAGTTCCTTGCTTTGCATCACTTTGTATACTTCCGTCCATTCTTTTCTGGCCTGATGTGTTTCTGTTGAGAAATCATTTGATAATCTAATGGGAATCCCTTGTACTAACAGCCTTTAAGATTCTCTCTTTGTTGTTAACATTTGACATTGTAATTATGACATGTTTTGTGTGGATCTTTTGGGGTTCATTTTGTTGGGGACTCTTTGTGCTTGTGTGACTTTATTCTTCCCCAAATCAGGGAAGTTTTCTGCCATTATTTCTTCAAATAGGTTTTCTAACCCTGCTCATCTTCTTGTCATTCTGGTACCCATATTATATGTATGTTGCTTCGTTTCATGTTGTACCAAAGCTCCCTCAGGCTCTCCTCCTCTCATTTTTTTTCCAAGTGGAGTTCAGATTGGGTGTGTTTTGCTTCCCTGTTTTCTAATTTGCTAATTCGGTCCTCTGCTTCTCCTAGTCTACTGTTGAAAGCTTCCATATTGTTTTTTATTGTAGCTATATCACTCTTTGTTCTTCCTGATTCTTACATAGGTTGTTGATTTTCTCATCCAACCAGTTTATTTACTGTGTGACCCTTATTCTTAATTCTTTTTCTGACAAATTGTATGCCTACGTTTCATTTAGTTCCTTTTTTGGTGATTCTTCCTTTTCTTCCTTTTGGGTGTTGTTCTTCTGTCTCACCATTTTTGCTCTCATCAAAGGATCTAGGTGTCAAGTGGCTTCAGTGGTGGGTTTGGTGGCAGGTTGCGCAGTCATGGACGGTGTCTGCTCCTTGGGCAGTCGCGGGCGGCGGCTGCTCCTCGGGTGGTCGCAGGGCAACCTCTCCTTGCACAGTTGTGGGTGGCTGCTGCTCCTTGGTGGGTAACAGAGCGGCTTCTCCTCAGGTGGTCATGGGTGGTGGCTGCTCCATGGGCTGCAGCTATTCGTGGGGTGGCTGCTCCTCAGGTGGTCGCAGGTAGCAGCTGCTCATTGGGGGAGCAGTTGTGGAGAAGCTGTTCCTTGTGTGGTTGTAGGAGTGGCTGCTCCTCCAGCCTTCATGGGTGGCGGCTGCTTGTGGGGCTGCTGGAGTCTTCACAGAGCCTGGGGCTTCTATCTAAGGCTTGGCTCTTCTCCTGCGGTTGCTGAGCCCAGGGCTGCTGTGTAAGGCTCGGTGTTCGCATGTGTGATAGCCAAGCCTGGGGCTGCTGTGTAAGGTTTAGCTATTTGAGTGCTCAGTTGCGTAGCCTGGGGCTGCTGCGTAAGGCTTGGCTGGTTGTATGCATGTTTGCCGAGCCCCGGCTGCTGCCTAAGGTCAGCTGTTCTTGCACATGAGCACGGGTGGTCTCAGTGCCCGGGTCTAAAGCATCTGGCTGGTAGGAGGGGAGTATACTCAGGAACTTCAAGGAGCCCTCAGCTGGGGAAGCTGGAGTCCTGGTGTCCATGGGTCGGCAACAGGTCCCTGGCCAGAGTGGCTATAGCATCCCAGGTGGTGTCTGACAGCACCCTGGGTGGAGGTGAGGCAAGGCTTCCAGTCACAGCAACTCTCCCCTTCAAGATGACAAGGCCTCTGCAGCAGAGCCGGAGCTCAAGGAGAGATTTATGACAGTAGCAGAGGCTGCCCGGCTATGTGAGCCCGGTCCGCCAGCCCCCGTAGGTCCTGTGAGATCTAGCTGTCCCTCACACTTTCACACACACACACCATAAGTCCACACGCTCCCCTTTCACTCCCTCACTCATCACACTCTACCCCTCACTGCTGTCCTGTTGGCTGCCATCTTGGGATCCCCATAAGTACATTCTTTCAGAGTTTAATCTAAAACATTAGCCTAAAAGTATTTATTATTCATAAGGAATTTGTTGACTTAGTATTAAAACTATTTTTCAATAAATGTAGGTTTATATCCTTTTATCATTTATCAAGTACTTTTGATGTATACTATCTCACTTGATTTCAATAACAACTTTGTTAAATACGCCACCTTGAAAGATTTTTATTGTTTTATAAATGTTTGAAAAAATACACACTTATATTCCAACATACACCCTATTTAGGAAACTAAGCTATAAGCTCTGTTTAGCCCGGGGCAATGTCTTATTCACTGTTGTATCTTCAACACCTAATACAACTAATTTAAGAGGCATTGTGTAAATATTTGATTCATTAATAAATGAGTGAATGAGAAAGCAAAGCACTTATTAAAGTTCCTACTATTGAGATGAGAAAAGCATTCAAAGATATTCAATGATTTGCTTAAGGGTATGTGGCTAGTAAGTGGAAATAGAACTGGAATAGAGATGAAATACAATAATCTATATAACATAGTTAGCATAATGCCTAAGGCATACTAGGTGTTCAGTAAGTATACAATTTTGATATTCTGTGCACATATTCAAACATTTATGGTGTCCTTTTCACCATATTGCACCATAGTAATGGTGTGTGGGATAATCACAGAGACTAATTCAATATTTCAAATAAGTTAAATCTTGTCTATTAAATAGCAACCTCTGAAAGGTAAATACATTCCCAAAGACTAAATAAGTTCTTTTCTTCAATTTTACACATTATCAATGACTTAATTTAAAACCCAAAGACAATTAAATTGAATTTTATGCAAGAGCATAAAAATCCAGCCGTCAGCTATTCATCACATTCCAATTTGTCTGTGTCAAAGAGAAAAACTTCCATTTAGTCTTCTGAAATCTATATAGACTGTATCTCCATTTTGCAAATTCTGAGCCATTTACTCTGTAAATTACCATGAATTGCAAACAAAAGCCCAGAAATAGTTCTGTGCAGATTCACACCAGTCAGTCAGTTCTGTAAATAGTCAGCCTTGCCTGAGTCCTGTTTTAAATAACATTCATTATTAACAATTCCATGTCATCCTTAGAGCTGATTACCATGCAGTGAACCCCCCAAAGTAAGATTCTGAACATTTCAAAACAGGCACTGCAGACATTTAGAAATTATTTAGCCATATTGCTGCTAAACCAAGCCATCTATTGATACAAGTGAACATTTTACATTCATATGGCTGCTATTTGGAAGGTATCACATTTTAGTAAGGGCAGAGAGCTGTCAGTTATTCAATTAAGGCTCATATTTATTTTTTAAAAACATGAATTTTGTTGTCTTAACGTTCTTAAAGACTTTGTAAGGAAGCTTTAGAGGGAGTGTTTATATTTTATTACTAGATGATTGTTTTATTGAAAGACTTTTAAATACTGATTTCTAGATCCACAGAATGAGCTTTTTTGTCATCCTCCTTATTCCAAACTCTTTTTTCCAGAATCTTATTTTTGCCGCAAACATGGAAACTGTACTTTGAAAAGGAAACTCTAATTTGCCTGCCTTTAAGTAGCTGATTTATGTTTTAGGAAGTAGTTTGAGAAAAATGCTTAAGATGAGAATAGCCAGAAGATGAAGTCAATGTCAAGTCAAATGGATTTCCTGAAGGTCATCCAGCCAGGTTTGAATTCAAGTTCCTCTGTCACTAGTACCTGTGCTCTTTTCACTATAGCAGGCCTGGAAAGATTCAAAATTTGCCTCTCCAACAATCCAAGAAGAAAATCCCTGGTGAATGGGGACCATAAAAATTCCAAAAATGTGTGTATCAATATCCCTCTAACATCTAGTAAGTAAGCTTTCTTGAATAAAGTATGTATTGTAATCAATAATGAACAATATGTGCAATTAAAAGGTAAGGAAGTATTAACAGCTTCAAAAATTTATTTTTTCTAAGCTGATTTACAAAAAGATACACTGAGTAACTATATATCCAGATAAATAAATATCAGCAGTCATTATCATTTGGAGAGAATTTTGAAAAGTAAGCTTAGTGTTTAAGTTTTCTAGCTTTCTGGATTATATTTTGGTGCCATAATTATGGATGAATAAAAAATAAATAAGAAAGCTGTTGAACCACTAATCTTTCCATCCTCTTTGGAGAGCATTTTCCAGACCTGGCTTGAGTTTTATTCCAATGGAAAAAACCTTTTATTTTGGGGTCTCTCTTCCTGCGGAACAAGTGTAAGATGGTAGCCTTGTCATTTAATGAAATAAAGAGGTTATTTATGGAGCCATTAACCTAAAATTAGGATGCCAACTACCCCAATACCTGGGGCCTGTGGAGCCCTTGAGTTGTTATAGTCCTGTGTGTGCTGGATCGAGGGGGAATGGGAGGGGTAGACAGGAAGCTCCCTGTACTACTGGATGCTGAGCTTGTGTACTATTCCTTCAGCTGGGAAAAAATGGAGTCTCCTAGAGTCCAGCTAACTTATTGTCTAGGCAACCTAGTGTGGGCATCTGTGTCATGTTCAAATGATCCTGTTTTCTGCATTACAAATACTTACCTTTAGGGTTTTCTTTGGGGAGGGAGGAATGAGGATGGAAGAGCCGGAGTGAGAAGGAAAAAATTAGATAAGAAAGCCCAACTACACACATTTGTAGGGTGAAAAAAACACCAAGAAGAAACTGAGAGTCTGGGGACATTGACTATAAACTTCATCATTTTCAGTTTTGTTTAGAAAATTTCTGCCAAATACTAATGTAGGAAGGGTAAATTTATAAGAGAGAATATATGTTGATATTCTCATTTTAAAAGCTGGTGGCCTTATGTAACATTGCATGCACTCAACAAAGGCTACCGCCCCTACTTCTAATAGTGATCCAAAAAACACTTAGTCAACATGTTCATCTTCTTGAAACATTTATTTTATTACTTTAATTTTTATAGACACATTTTTTATCCAACACATCACATGATCATCACTAACTTACAATTCATAGTCCCAATGCATTGGAAACCACTACTTCATAAATTTACATGAAATCATTTCTGTTTTAGAGTCACACGAACGAATCCCAAATTTCTTACTGACCTTTCAATCAATATGGACATTATGTATCTATTAGTTACTAAAGAATAACCAAAGTTTCGGAATCGAAACTATCAAACAAAAAAATACAAACACTAATCTATACTAATAAAAGGGTAATATGCTAATTAGACTGGACATCTTCCAGATGTCCTTCTGGACAAAGCCACAATGGCGGGGGCCAAGGCAGAGGTGGTTAGGGACGATCAGGCCGGCAGTCAGAGGCAGTTAGAGGTGATCAGGCAGGCAGGCAGAGGGGTTAGGGGCAATCAGGCAGGCAGGTGTGCAGTTAGGAGCCAGCGGTCCCAGATTGTGAGAGGGTACAGGCTGGGCTGAGGTACCCCCTTCCCTCGTGCACAAATTTCGTGCACCAGACCTCTAGGTAATTATAAGGTGCTACAGCAAATATTTATAGTCATGGAAACAGCTTCAAATGCTAAATAAGTATATATTACATATAAATATGCATATATGTGCATATATATGCATGATATGTATTTTGGGAAAGGGAAAACGATTCTGAAGTAATTAATCACCTCTTTTTATTCCATGTGCTCAGCATTCTATATTTTACCTTTATTTTTTAATTTAAATTCTTTATTGTTTAAAGTATTACATAAGTCGCCTTTCCCCCCATTGACCACTCCCCTTTCATTTTATAGATAAGAGAATTTCACATGGATATGATCTTTAGCTCCTAATTGTCCTGCAGATCAATCTTTGTATTTGCATTTAACAATAATGTTTCTTGGTTCAACCAAGCTGGTTTTATTTTCAGATCTGGCTTCTTGGGCTGCCTAAGGAGGTGGTTTTATTAGCATATGGTGTTTCTTTCGAGGACTTTAAAGCATTAACTTACAAGGTGATTGAAAAAGGTGTATTGATAAACGGCTGCTTTACAGATGGATATATGTCTATGAACAACTCCTTACTAAAAAGCTCAGCTGTTCTTCATCCAATGGGTACTTAGACTCATATTTCCTGTTTATAACTATATTCACTCAAGGGAGAGCTACTGGAAATGAGATCTGGTCAATCTCTTTGTTATAACATAAGAGAGAGAATAATTTTCATTTTTGAAATTAAAAACTTCTGCTTGTCTGTGCAAGAATGGACATGATCTCAGTTAGTTTTGCATGCTTCAATTTTGGCAGGGTTAAGGAACAACATTAATTGATTTGAGGACAAAAGGCTCATGGCTCTTCATAATGACTATTGCCCAAATCTGGAAATACTTGATACAGCCTTAACAATGCAGTTCTAAAAAGTAGCTTCATTTAGACAGAAAATAACATGTAATAATCAATATGGAACCAAGGCTCTGAGACTCAGATGCAGTCTAAGCCAAAAGCATTCACTTATTAGGCCCTATGAGGAGACGGATTACAGATCAAACTTTGAGAATGTAATTTAATGCTCCTTATTTTCCTTCAAAGAAATGTAGTCAAAATGTTTTCCCTCTCCTGGTGCTTTGCCAGGCACATGCTGTGCAGGTCTTGTCAAAAGTGGATGTCACTACAGCTAAACTCATTTCCTGCCTAGGTCAGTCCTAAGATCCCAGTCCCTTTCTCCCTGATGTTTGCATTTTCTACCAATTCCTTGTAGTAACCTCACCCCTCACCTTTCAGAGAAAAGAAACAATCCCATTTATCAATTATTTAGTAGTAACTAATACTGCTGACTATTGTTTGCCTTCTTGTGACCATCCATTCACCACTCTGATGACATGGTAATACCTAATTTGCCTTGGACCACACATCAGGGGCCTTCAGAGGTGATTAATTATTACTCAGAGGTAACAGACCACACACAATGGCCTGAGGAAGTGAAGACAGAAGGGTTCAAGATGAAGTTCAATTTTGTAAGGCCACCTCCACATAACTAAATTGATGACTGAGTTCTTCCTCTTTCCCCGTTGTCTGCAGGTTGTCTCAGCTTTTAAGGTTAATGTCAGTTGAGGCCTAAGTGAGGAATTTCTACTGCTGATAGCCCAGAACTTTGAAAAAATAAAACAAGCTACTAGAACATGTCAAAATACACATATTCACAGTAGATCCTCACTGCTGGAATACCAAGGATTTTTAATATCCTTAGGAAAAATACCTTGAATTCCTATAATCAATTTGTATTTAGTCATGATTGTTTATGCAGTCAGTTAGAAAGGATTTATTGTCTATGGGTTCAGTATGTCCAAAGATTCACAGAGAGGAGGAAAAGGGAACAATTAGTATTATAAAATAGCAAGTCAACAAGCTAGAAATCCAAAGATACTTTTGAGGGAGGTTTCAAATAGAATTCTAAGTCAAAGAATATTTTTCCTCTACCTATAGTTTATATACTAATAGTGATAATAATAACTAACACTGTTGACAAAAATTAGAGCATTTGCATGTTTAATAAGTTTTTAAAGGTCACAAAATAAGCATAGCAAAGAATGCAAAAAAGCTTATGGTTTTTAAAGGACTAGAACATTTGCTTTGTCTAGAATCTGGATAAAAGTTCCCAGGAAATAGGGTTTCCTGCTTCAGTTTCTTTATATATGAGACAAAAGAACTAAATGAGATAATGTATGAGTAGCACTCAATAACATAAATAGCAATAGCACACAGTAAGCCTGTGTAAGTAGGTGGTCCCTACTGCAGATGAACAGTTTGCTCTAGGCATAGAACAGCTTCTGTAGCCTTAGTAACAGAGGATGATCCTGCATTGCAGATTAAATTGAGCAAATCAAAGTTTCCACTTTTAAAAATATAAAAAACTAAGCTGATAAATAGCCTGATTGATATATCTAGGCCAGTGGGTCTCAGTTAGGGGCAGTGTTGCTCTCTGGGGACATTTGGAGACATTTTTGGTTATCACAACTTGGGGGAGACAATACTGGCATCTAGTGGGTCAAGGCCAGGGATGCTGCTAAATATCCTATAAGGCACAGGTCAGCCCCCAGAGCAAAATATCATCTGGCCTAAAATGTACATACTGCTGAGTTTAAAAACCCTAGTCTAAGTGGATGGACATAAATTAGGATATCAATTTTGCTATTGCTCTAATAGAACCAATGAGGGTGTCAGATGTAGTAGTGGATTTTCCTTAATATAGATTCATTTAACAGAAAAAAATAAATGGAGCTGGATATCATATCATGTTTCTCTGATACAATGTCTCCTTAGAAATTTAAAGAAACATAAAAAGGTAGAAGTGATTTTAGAGCAGCATCTTGGAGGGATAAAAACTGAAGTATTTTATCAAATAGAGAATTAGGACCCAATAATGAAACATTAAACAATTTTCTAGGCCTGAAGACAAGACTATGGAGTCATGCCGGTATTGGGCACTTATAAGAGGACTAAATTTTAAAAAGTATTTCCACAGATATAGCTCTTGGTCATTTAAAATTTAAGAGCTAGAAAGACTAAACTTAAAACTCAGTGGATTTGATTAGAGTGAGGTTTATTGAAAGGACAAAAAGTGGCTTCACTCAGGGAATGGTGGCTATTTTGCATTATAAAGCTTTCATTTATTTATAGAGATGCACACATACAAAGATACTAAATACAGGAGAGAATTGTTGTGATCCAAATATTAAATATTATAACTTCAGTATGTTAATAAAAGGTGGCATTTGGGGACATCAGCCTGATTGTGAAAACTAGAGTAGCTAATATTCATTTATGGACGAAGATTTTTAATATCCTTAGGAAAAGCCATCTGAACAGCAAAAAAATGGATGAAATAAAAAGAATTGTAACATGCTTTGCATAGCATTTTACAATGTACAAAATACTCTGACATTATTTATTTATAGAGTAATGTGGGAAAAAACTAATTATTTTCATAATGACTGTTTACTCCCAGGTGTCCAAAATAGTTGGCTTCTGATAACAGATTTTCATTGAATTACTGAGTGAATGTGTGGATTCTAAGAGCTCAAGTGGCAGTAATTATAGTCTAAAACATCTAACTCAGTAAGTAGTGAGAAATAGATGGAAGACATAACCTAACTCTGAAGACAGTCTATCATACCACCAACATAATGCACTGGGAAATAATAAGTGGATAATTCTAGCTGCTGAAATTCACAGGGAGCTATATAAACCCAGTAAATCACTGATAGAGGCTGTAAACTTGCCAGCAAATCAATTACAATATCTTTGCGATTTCTTTCTGTTTGTAACTAAAATAACAACACTGGGGATTTGAAACATAAGCCATCATTGATTGCTTAAAATCAGTTCTTGAGGTGGTGAAAGACACCCTAGTTACCATTCATTAGCAAGGCCTTTATTATATCATTTAAAGCATGCATTGGTTAAATGGGAAAAAAGGATTCTCTCTGTATAAACACAATAATGCTAACCCATTATCAGTAAGGCATGCATTTTTAGCTGTTTTTCTAGTAGTTAAGATGAGTTTGTATTAAGTAAGTTATATATTCTTGTCTAGCTTCAAGATACAACAGGACTGAGAAAATTATTTATGATCCAGTTTATCTTTTCATCATGCATAATTAAGAAATAGATGGTTAAAACTCTGGCAAATCCCTACATTTCCTTTTAGTAACTAGGATATGCTTAGGAATAATTGAAAAGGATTTCAATACTTGGATGTGTAATGTTACTTCTTAGGATCATTGAATCTTAAAGCTAAGCAAAGCTTTAATATCTAGCACTATCTTACATTTGCAAATTAAAAAGCTAAGATTCTGAGGAATTAAGAGACTTATCCAAGTTCACATAGCTAATGTAGTGGCTTGTCAGGTTTTAGAATTCAGAGTTTCAAGCTGCCAATTCAGTGATCTTTTCATTATGTCACACTGTCCTAAGGTCACACTTGATTCTACCACTACCTGTGCAACAACAAAAAAAATTGCATACCAGCTTAGCAAGAGCATTAGTACAGAGATGCTCTGTGAAATTCTTTGAATCTGCCTGCAAGAGATAAGACTTTCAAGTTCATGTCAACTGCTTACACCATCCCAGAATTATGGGTTCTTTCATTGTCACACAATGAAAGAATGCATGGAGAGCCAAGTATACGTTTAAACCCCATCATTAAAATTTGTACATTTTCTTGTGTGTCCTGGAGATGTTCACATTTTCAAAGCTGACTCAAAGGTATAGACTTGAGCAGAATGCTTTCTACTAATCAAATAGCACATGAACTAATTTTTAAAAATCAGATCTAGAATATCCTTTAATAATCACGTCTCTAATAATCATATTTTCATAAGCTGCTTTTTAGTCTAAAACCCATTTTATGTGTATTAAGAATACGCTTGTACTAGATTTTGACATTTTATTATGTAAGACAAAAATGTGAACATGACTGTGAGGTGAATAAACTGAATTTGAGCAGCGTAAATGCAAAATAAGAGAAAAATTACCCAGATAAGGACGCCTTTAATAATGTCTGAAATGCATGGCAAACTGAGTGTGATTTGGGCAGATATGGGGATGCAGTCTAAGGGAAAGATTACAGCAGAAATGGGAGGGGTAGATGAGAAGTGTAAAAGATTGTATCAATGACCCCAATTATTCACTTCTACCTGTATCTTTACCTTTTGTCATGTAACTTTGCAGTCCTTTCTAACAGAGGTGGAACATAATTCCTAACCCCCTGGGGTTAGTCATGATGACATGCATTAGCCAATAGGATTAGCAAATGTGATAGAGTCTTGAAAAGTGCTTACACAATTGGGCTCATTCATCCTTGTGCTCCCCATGAGAAGGACATACCTAACTTTGGTGCTCCCAAGACAGGATGAAAGGCATGTGAATCAGAGCTGCTACAGCCTAGAGAAAAGCCCATCCAACACAAGGATGTATGTGCTATAGTAAGTAATGAGTGGTGTGTGCCACTGAGTATTAGGGTAGTTTGTTATTCAACGACAGTTACCTGATATAGACAGTGTGGTTTCTCATGACTTGGGGTTATCTATCTATTCATAAAGAATGCCAGAAAGTGGCAGAGGTTCTTGAATAGCAAAACAGCTCTCCAAATGAGGTTACTCACAAACTCTAAGCAAGTTACCATGACTATTTGCCCAGCAAAGAAGCTGAGTTTGGGACTGGTGACTGGTAAAGGGTGTTTGAGGAACTGATGCTAATCTGATTGGAGAGGTTTATGAGGGCCAGGGTTGGAATAGGGAGTTTCTCTCCTGAAGTCACATAGACTGGCACAGGCAAGATAAGACTAACAGTTGGTGAAAACAAGGAATTGGAACAGGAAGCTGTGAAAGCAAAGATACGTGTGTGTGTGTGTGTGTGTGTGTGTGTGTGTGTGTGTGTGTGTGTATGTGTGTGTCTTGGGGGTAGGGAGGAGAAATTCAGGCAGCCCCTAAAAAGAGTAGGCACAAACAGGATGATGGGTGTATCTAGGAGGGTGACAAATGGTTGTCTACATGAAAAGAATTGTTGGTGAGGCTTGCATGACAGAGTAGCATGAGAAACTGATACTTTTTTCTTCTCTATAGATTATAGAATAGAAATTATAGAATAAAGTAGAGATTATAGCTGAGATCAAGTCTTATTTATAAACAAAAATAAATTTTTCCAAACGAAATTTTAAAAATTCTTAGTTTTTGGTTCAAAGATTCAATGCCTTCTAAAATTTTCCAAAAAGAGAAAACCAGGGCTACTGAGAGGAAGGAGAACAAGCATATCTAGGGTCCATCTACAACTGTAGATAAGACTACAAACATTGAGCACTGCTCCTGTATCAGTGTTTCTGTATTCCTGTGTCCCTCCTGTATTCCTAAATGGACATTATCCTTTCATCTTACCTTCCTGAGAGAGTAACACTGTTAGTTACTCCCAAAGTATTGAGAAAACTATTCAACATTTGAGTAGCTCCCCAAGGGAGATCAGATATCTTTATCATTGGGCATATTTTTCTGCCTCCAAAGATACTGGGGAAAGATGGGAGGTGAAACAGACAATGTATCTTACAAAATAAGCCTGCCCACTCAAGTTTTAAGCTGTAAAGTTTTCTGAAGGGTATGGAAAAATGAATTCTACCTGGGCTAACAGGTCCCAGAAACAGGCTGGAGAATTGCCAGGATACTGCTCACTTAGAGCAAAGGTGCTCAGAGGAAAGTGGTGGATATGGAATTGGTGGGAGACCCCAGCTGAGAATCAGCTAGGAGCTGTGCATTGGAGCTGCTTGGAGGTGATTCCTTCATCAGCAGGGCTGTTGGAATCATCACCTTCCCACAATGAATCTTTTGAAAATAGGATGAATAGTAGGTGAAAAACTACACAAGTTCAATCAACTTGCCATTGGTAGTTCTCTAAGGAGATGAAATACCTCTCATCTTTTCCCTTTCACTGTTCCTTGTCTTCACACTGGAAATTTTTTTTATAAAACAAATTTTTAAAAATAATATTTATATCACCCCCTGTGCTATACAGAGATGAAATTCAAGGATAATGTAATCTGTCTTCATAGGCAAATTTAAAAATATACGTAATATCATGTGATCTAAACAAGAAATAAAAGGAAAATAAATTTTAATATAAAATGTATTTCAAATGTAAATGTTTGGGGAAGAGGTATATGAGAATTCACTGTACTTTCTGCTCAGTTTTGCTGAGAACCTAAAATTGTCTAAAAAATAGTTAATAATAATGACAACGCCAAGATCTCAGACAAGATGATTTCCAATACTGTTTTATGTTATTGACTTTGTTGAAACTTTAAAATTTTTTGATATTTTGAAATAAATTCTGAATAGTTATATTCATGTACATTCCTGGGATCTCCATTATGGGGACAGGTATATAATGCAGACTGTCTCAAGAACGTTGTGTTGGCCACACAAATATGAGTGGCATTCCCATTGGAGGTATGATTTTCCAGATTAGTAAACAGTTTCTAGTAAAATTTCAAACAAATAAATTCAATCTTTTTTCAGTGCTACAATTAATAACATTTACATTCCTGGAAAACACTGTTGTTATTAAAATTGTGCAAAATAAGTTTTTAAATAAATAAATGTAATTAAGCTCTACATTTCATAATTATTAACAAGTTTTTACTATCATGAATGTCCAGTGGGACATTTGAAAGTAGTGTAAGTTAGTAAGATAATTTGTCATGGTTTAGGTTTGTCCCACACACTATCAATTATGACCTTTGCCCACCATATATCAATAATGCCTCCCCCAAAACATTGGGACCACAAACCCACAAATTTTCTTAAGAATAGTAACTGTCTCAAATTATGTCATTTAAAAATAATCAAATTAAAATTCCTTAAGCCAGTCAGAGAAAGATAAGTATCACATGATCTCAGTCATATGGGGAATCTAATGAACAAAATGAACTGTTGAACAAAATAGATCCAGAGACATAAAAGCATGGAACAGACTGTTGAATCTCAGAGGGTGGGTCAGAAGAGATCAACCAAAGAACTTGTATGCATATATGCATAATCCATGGACACAGACAATAGGGTGTTGGAGGCCTGGGGTGGGGGATGGGGGCAGCATAAAAGGGGTCAATGGGAGAAAAAAGGGGACATATGTAATACTTTCAACAATAAATATATTTTTAAAAGATGATACTTAGATAAGTATTTCCATTTTTTAATGTTCCTCATAATGAGACACACTGAATTAAGCTGCTGAACCAAATAGAACAGCTCTCAGAAACAATGACAAAAAATATGTGTAATATCCATTGACTATGTATGTAAACTTGATCTTTGTGTAGAATTCACATTCAAGTCAGATATAAAGCTGGAAACAATGAATCTTTTTTTAAATTCAACAGTTTCTGGTGAATTTTGCATCATTTAAAACAGGTAGCCTGGTAGGTGTGGCACAGTGGTTGAGCATTGGCCTATGAACCAGGAGGTCACGGTTCTGTTCCCTGTCAGGGCACATGCCTGGGTTGTGGGCTTGATCCCCAGTAGGGGACATGTAGGAGGCAGCTGATCAATGATGATTCTCTCATCATTGATGTTTCTATCTCTCCCTTCCTCTCTGAAATCAATAAATATATATATATTTTTAAAAGATAATAATTGTTATAGGTCTCTGACAATGTTAAGAATTTTTTTGTGTCATTGCTAATACTTTCAGTTCATACAAAATGAAAGCCAAGGCAACTTAATAATTTTGAAATAGTTGATGCTTAATGCCAAGTGTAGAGAATGTCTTTTAAATGTATTTTTAAACTTTTTATTCAGCAATAATTTCAACCTTACATAAGAATTATGTAAATAGCATGAAAAATTACCATGTGCCATTAACAAAACAAAAAGGCAATCAACCAAATGGGAGAAGATAAGTACAAACAGCACCTCCAACAAGGGTTAATATCTAAAATATGTAAAGAACTCAGAAAACTCAACACCAAACAAACAATCCAATTAAAAAATGGGCAGAGGACCTGAACAGACACTTCTCCCAAGAAGACATACAATTGGCCAAAGATTATGAAAAGATCTCAACTTCAGTAGTTATTAGGGAAATGCAAATCAAAACTACAATGAGATACCACCTCACAACTATTAGAATGGCTATTTATCTATATATATAAAAGGCTAATATGCAAAGTGTCCCCTCTGGAGTTTAACCTGGAGACCTGGAATTTGATTGCTCGCTATGATGTACGCTGACTACCAGGGGGCGGCGTGGAACAAAGGAAGGCCCTGGCTGGCAGTCTGCAGCTGGGGAAGGGAGGTCCAAGCTGGCAGCTGGCAGCTGGCAGCCAAGGAAGGGAGGCCCCGGCTGGCAGCCAGAAGTCCTCGATCGGTCCTGATCGCCGGCCAGGCCTAGGGACCCTACCTGTGTATGAATTTCGTGCACTGGGCCTCTAGTTATCAATAAGACAAGTAATAAAAAGTGTTAGAGAGGTTGTGGAAACAAAGGAACCCTCATTCACTGTTGGTGGGGATGTAAACTGGTGCAGCCACTATGGAAAACAGTATGGAAGTTCCTCAAAAATTAAGAGAGTTACCATATGACCTAGCAAGCCCTCTTCTGGGTATCTACCTGAAAATTTGAAAACATTTATTCATACCTTTATGTTTATTGCATATATACATTTGTGCATCATTCACAGTGGCCAAGACATGGAAATAACCAGTGTTCTTTGATAGGTTGCATAAAGAAGATGTACATAAGGCCAGAGAGGAGAAAGAGGGGATAAATGGTGATAGAAAGAGACATGACTTGGGGTGGTAAACACACAATACAATATATAGATGATGTATTATAAAATTGTGCACGTTAAACCCATATAATTTTATTAACTAATGTTATCCCAATAAGTTCAATTAAAAATAAATTAAAAACTTTTAAAAAAAGATGTACATGTATACAATGGGATACTACTCAGCCATGAGAAAAGATGAAATACTGCCATTTCCAACAATATGAACAGATCTTATGACTATCATGCTAAGCAAAATAAGTCAGATGAAAAAAATTAAAAACTGTATGATTTCACTCAGATGAGATATAAAACTGAAAGCAACACTGACATTTTAAAATAATTGTTGAGTGGCCCTCCATTTGGATTTGTCTGGTGTTTTCTAATGATTATATTTAGAATCTGTGTTTTTGACAGAAACACCACAAAAGTAATGTGCCTTTCTCATACATCCCATCATTATGTATATGATGTTATTTTATTCCATTATTAGTGATTAGAGAATATGTTCACAAGAAAAAAAGATCTAGGAAAAGTGAATTTACTCAATTTGGTGCTTTTTCATAAGTTTAGAAGTCATAAGTTGATTTGACCCAAACACACAATTTTCTTTGAAAATAAAAAGTCAGTCCCTAGTCAACATAACCAATTCAACATCACTTTTCTTGACATGAGCTGAGAGTTCTGAATTCAGATTTAAATTATGTTGACAATTAATATGCATGATGATATATCCTGTCAAAGGCCTTGATGGAACTTAGCTGGTGGTCAGAGGATATTGCTTTAGAGTCAGTGTGCTTGGGAATTATGTGCATCAGAAGGAAAGTGGACCACCTCATGAGACTGCATATTGGGTCTTTGCAAACGGTTAGCTGTAAAGTGCTTTCCTGCAGCTCAAAGAAATGAAAAGGATGAGATTCATTTTTCTCTCATTTTGTTTCCATCTGATTCTGTTCTGCTAGCAAAGTACTTGAAGTAAAGCATCTATTAATCTTGGAACAACCACTGAATTTAATTACCATGCCTAATGTTAGCTTGTACAAAGTGTTATAGGGATATGTTTTCTTCCATAAGAAGTACAGTACAATATGTTCTTCTATTTCAAATCCAGTTCACTTAATTCCAGTGCTTTGACAGGAAAAAGCAATACTGGTGCCGACCTTCATAGTCAGACAGCTCACTCTCTAAACTACACACCTGAAAAAAAGCCCATCCCAATTGCCTTCATCACGACATGCTGCTATATAGAACTATTTCTGTCTCCCCCCTCAAAAAAATATAATTAGGAAAGCATGAATAATTATTGCATTCCAAGAGACGATGGTGAATGTTATTAGTGTATAAAGCATATTGCATGAATTTACCAGAGGTCTTTATTCTGAGTTCACATATGTTCTGCAAAGCTATCATTTTAAACTGCTCATAGAGTGCTGCTTAATGGCACATTCCATTTCCTTGTATGGCTACTCACCTTTTTGGGTGGGGTGACTGGCAGGTATTAAATGCTACATGCTGTGATGGGAATCTATACAAAGTTTATACTTCTCTGCACATTTTTAGGAAAGGCAAGTAAGACGAAAACAGAAAGTCATATTGATTCTCTCTGTGGGTCTCTTGAATTAAGAGGCCATTTAAAATTGGAAGGTTATTTGATCGGATGTTGGGTAATTGGATACAGGGTCAGCATGTACTTTAAAAACAACACTATTAACAACTGTGAAATGATAACCCTCCATCTTTCCAAAGGAGTGAAGGAAAGGAATTTAACTATAGTCACAGTGCTATGGATTAGATCTCCAGAATTTATTCATCTTCTAACTGCAAGTTTGTACTCTTTGACCAACATCTCTATGATTCCCCCACCTCCCAGCCCCTGGTAATCACAAACGCTACAATATTACTCATATTGAAATATATAATTATATCAAATAAACACATTGTATACCTTAATTTATACATTGTTATATGTCAAGTATATCTCAATGAAAATTTAAAGTATAGAAAGAGATATTTAGGTTGTGTATTTTGAAAACAGCAACAACACTAACATGAACTTATTAGGATTTGTCAAACAGTATATTTTCTCTGGAGAGTCTAAGAAGGGGAAGATGACTCCCATGCTGTCATACTTGAACTGCTAGTCAGAGTTGGGCTAGAAAGCATGGTAAATTTTTTGAACCTTTGAGACAGGCATAGTCATGCCAAGGAGGTGTTCTTATGAGGTCAAGTCAGAAATAGTTATTTCAAAGAAATGTCACAACCTGTGTTCACCATTATCCATGCTACTCTGATTTTTCTGTCATATTTAAGCTCTGATCATTATTAAAACTGGTTTTATATTATAATAATACTAGAGGCCCATTGCATGAAATTCGTGCACAGGGGGGAAGTGTCCCTCAGCTCGGCCTGTACCCTCTCCAATCCGGGACCCCTTGAGGGATGTCTGACTGCGGGATCGGGCCTAAACTGGCAGTCGGACATCCTCTTCACAATCCAGGATGACTGGCTCCTAACCACTCACCTGCCTGCCTGCCTGATTGCCCCTAACCTCTCTCCCTGCCTGCCTGATCCCCCTAACTGCTCTCCCCTGCTGGCCTGATCATCCCTAACTGCCTCTGCCTCGGCCCCACCACAGTGGCTTTGTCCAAAAGGACGTCCGGATGGTTGTCCAGAAGATGTCCAGTCTAATTAGCATATTACCCTTTTATTAGTATAGATATACTGTGCCTCAGTTTTACTCTTCTCTAAAAGAACCACACATACTAAAGCTTTCAAATGTGACAATAAACAATAAAAATAAGAATAATCCTATACTTGAATTATGATTACAATCATACATATTTTCACAATTATATTTTTGCTATTTAAATTCTCAATACCTCCCTCATATGTCTCTTGATTATGCGTCCTTCCAAATCCTACAGGACTAGGGGCAAGGCTGTGTGCACCCCCATTTTTTCCTTTGGCTATTGGGCATTTATTGCAAACAGAACATCTGAGGTTTAAGAAGCTGACCCAGACCCATGCCTGCCCCTGGCTAGGGATAGGGCAGTCTTTCTTCACCTCATGCCAGGCCCCCAGCATTGAGGTAGCTGCATCTTAAGCCCCCACAGTACAACTCCCCAGGCTTGCTGAATTCCCATGTAGATCCAAGCCTGAAGGGGAAGAGGAAAGAAGAAATGCAAACAGGAGAAGCCCCAGCTTCAATGGAAAATGCCCATACCCCCAACAAACATTTCAGCCTCTGAGAAAAGGCTCCTTCCTGCCTATCCATCCCACTGGCAGTGGGGATAGAGTGGCTGGCTGCTGGGTTGGTGGGTCATTGCTGCTCCAGGATGTCCTCAGTCACCCCCTGGTAGTTGGGGTCAGGGTAGCTATGGCCTGTCACATTGTGGTCCATCTCTATCTTATGGTGGATCACATTCCACACTACCATGTCAGTCTCACTTGTGGTGTTGGGCATCTCCACTGTGAAGATAAGTCAACTCTTCCAGGCCACCTTCAGCAGCTTTAGGACCTTGTGTCTTGGGCATTGTCCAGAAGGTAGCACTAGCACGGAAACCCTATGGTAGTAAATGGCTTCCTGGGCTTGGGGTGGCTCAGGGCCCTGAATTCCATAAGGAATATTGTAAACTATGAGTATTATCCCACAGTCCTTGTGGCCAGTGAATGACACCTGGAAGCTGATCACCTTCATCTTCCCCTGAGGCTGAGTACCAGTTTTCTCTTCATAGATGGTTTTGCAGGAAGGACATGTAAACTTCCATCCTTGTTCCCATTGCAGTACATGGCCAGCAGGCAGAACAGGTGGAAGGCATAGCTACACTTGGTGAGGCAGCCCATAGCCACTGACATGATGGTCTTGCTGTTGGTCACATCACTCATTTTCATATTCCATACTTCCCTGCCCAAGTAACCAAACCCTTTCATTGCTGCTGCACCTTCATCTGGAAGGCTTACCTTGCATTGCTGCCACCACTCCTATTCCACACTCCCATCTTCAGAGCTCTAAATTCTCCTCATCCTTCTAGACTAAGTTTAAATGCAGGTCCCTGAAATTACTCCTGACCACACAAAACCTCCCCTTTCTCTATTTACCTATAATCCTTTAACTACACCTTACTGGTTATACAGCTCTTGTTCTCTTTTGAACCTTTTGTTCATTCATTTGTGCAATAATTATTTATTAAATGTTTCCTATGTGATAGGTGATGACTATAAATAAGACACCATGTACATCTGGGTCCTCAGAAAGCTCCCATTCTCTCAGGAAATGTAGTCATTAAGGAAAAATGACAAAAGTGGAAAATTCTAAAAAACACACAGAATAGTATAGGTGTGCCCCAAAGGTTATGTTTCTAACCTAGTTTAATGGGTCAGAAATGTCTGTCCTTGGTTAAAAGGTATCAGGTTATATGACACAAGGGTTGAATTACACTTTACTTGGCTGGAGTACCACAAGACAAAAATTCATTGTTCTGGAAATCCCAGAGCAACCCACTCATATCCACACTTAGTTTGGACTTCAGAAAGCATATGATTCAATTGCAAATAATGTCAAGAAAAACTGTACCCACAGTGTATATATCTAAGAGTCCCCCAGAGGTTCACAAAGATTTGAAGCTGCCCATTCACAGGACTTTTCCTGAGTCTTGTCTACAGGCCAGGCCTGGTACCATGTGCTAATGATACAGTGCTGATAATGACAAGCTCCCTTCCTTCAAAGAGCTAGTGGTCTGGCAGGAAAGACACACCTGTGAACAAATAATAGGTTATTGATTCATGTATCTCTTCATCTGGCTCAGTGCTTCTAGCTTTGTATTCTCCTGCCAAATCCCTTGCATCTCAGACCCTGCTTATCTACTTCACTAATGAGGGAGTCATCAACTGTCTATTCCAAGCTAGTTCTTGTGTGACACTTGTGGAGACTCTGAGAGCAAATCCTGAGCTTTCTCAGGCAGAATATCTATGGTCGTTCTAATTGGGGTATCAAGCTGTGTCTGCTGAGGCCCCAACTACTGTGGAAAAACAATCAAGGAGAGGATCTCCTACTCATCTATTTTATCCTCTTATATAGTTCCCTTATTTTCAGTCTTAGAGACTCATTTCCATGACAGAATATCCCATCACTTTTGTTCTAGGAAATTTGAAGAGCAGATGGAAGGATGGAACCCATAGCTTTTTTCCCCTTTTGAAATTTTGTACATATATGAAAAGCAGAGAATCCCCAACAGCTATAATGTAATATTATATTAAAGCTCTTTATGCTATTAGAAGAGTAAACAGTAAATTTCCTGTGGGTAGGCACAGTCTCTTGTTCCTATCCCCTGAATCATTTAGTGCAGTGTCTTTTACTTAGTACACACTTAGCCAATAGAGTAAGTGTGAATAAAGAATGGATGAATGAACAAACAAAGGAATAAAAAAATTCATTGGAAAAGATAAAGAACAGGAAACCAAAAACATTTAGAGTCAATCATGAAAGTGGAACTTGTGCCCGGCCGGCATGGCTCAGTGATTGAGCATCATTGACCTATGAATCAGGAGGTCACAGTTCAATTTCTGGTCAGGGAACATTCCCCGGTTGTAGGCTGGATCCCCAGTGTGGGGAGTGCAAGAGGCAGCCAATCAATGATTCTCTCTCATCATTGATATTTCTACCTCACCCTTCCTCTCTGAAACCAATGAAAATATATTTAAAAAAAGAAAATGGAACTTGAAGAAAGGAATTATGCCATTCCACTATTTTTAGTTATATTTGGTCAGTCTGGCTAATCTAATCTAATAAAAGACAAACATGCAAATTGACCGTACCTTTGCTATGCCATAAGCCACGCCTGCCAGCCAATCAGAGCGACTATATGCAAATTAACCCAACAAAGATGGCGGCCGGCAGCCACCAAGCTGGAGCCAGCAGGAGGCTTGGTTGCTCCAGTGATGGAGGAAGCCAAGCTTCCCGCCTGCCGCAGCCGGCTCTGAGCTCCACTGAAGGCAACAACGTTTCAATTATAGAAGGTAAATAAATCCCAGAATAAAAAAGAAAAAAGAAAAAAAGGAGAGGCTGGGAGCTTTCGTCGCCAGGGGGCTTGACCAGCCTGAAAACGGCCCTCAGCCCCTCACCCAGACTGGCCAAGCAACCCAGTGGGGACCCCCCACCCTAAGGGGTGTGGCCAGCCTGAAAACAGCCATCAGCCCCTCACCCAGGCTGGCCAAACCTCCATGGGGTGAGGGTCCCCACTGGGGGGGGGGGCTTGACCAGCCTGCAAACAGCCATCAGCCCCTCACCCAGGCTGGTCAGGCACCCCAGTGGGGACCCCACCCTGAAGGGGGTGTGACCAGCTGCAAACAGCCATCAGCCCCTCATCCAGGCTGGCCAGGCACCCCAGCGAACCCCCACCCTGATCCGGGACACCCTTCAGGGCAAACCAGCCGGCCCCCACCCATGCACCAGGCCTCTATCCTATATAATAATCCTATATAATAAAAGGGTAATATGCAAACTGACCCTAACAGCAGAAAGACTGGGAATGACTGGTCTCTATGACACACACTGACCACCAGGGGGCAGACGCTCAATGCAGGAGCTGCCCCCTGGTGGTCAGTGTGCTCCCACAAGGGGAGCTCTGCTCAGCCACAAGCCAGGCTGATGGCTGCCAGTACAGCGGTGGTGGTGGGAGCCTCTCCCGCCTCCTTAGCAGCACTAAGGATGTCAGACTGCAGCTTAGGCCTGCTCCCCGCTGGCAAGTGGACATTCCCCGAGGGCTGCCGGGCTGCCAGAGGGATGTCTAATTGCCAGCTTAGGCCCAATCCCCCGGGGAGTGGGCCTAAGCCAGCAGGTGGTCATCCCCTGAGAGGTCCCAGACTGCAAGAGGGCACAGGCTGGGCTGAGGGACCCCCCCCCCCCCGAGTGCACACATTTTTGTGCACCAGGCCTCTAGTATTGTTATAATTAAGATGAGGCTTATCTGTAATCTAAAAATAAAAGTGAATGACTTTTTGTAAAGTCTTTCCCTACACACACAGGAAAAAGATCGTGACTATTCAGGAAATGATGAATAAGAAATAGAAATAATCTAAGAGCTTCTATCCAATGCCATACCTGAAATGTATTGCAGTAGAAACAAAATAAATTACTATTTCCAAAATAAATAATTACTATTTCCTGAAATAAATGTTGAATATGTAATTTTTATTTTTTCCCAAATAAATGAAGAGCAAAGGGTAGTAGGAAATGGAAAGGTAATGAGGCATGAAGAACATATTCCTATAGAGAAAGTATTTCTTCCTCCATAACAAATGTGTCTGTGTTTCCCTGATGGGTTGCCCAGTCATTTGAAAACATATGAGCAATGTTGCCCTATTTTGCTGTTACAAATCTTGGTATTCCAAGTTATTTATTAACTACAAAAGGAATGATGGCAACTTTATAAGTGGAAAACCCAGCAGACACTACTTTAACCAAATGATCAAGGTTAACATCAGTAACAGGACTTGCTGACATCATAAAACCTTTGATGTGAAACATTGGAAGGAAACACCATAACTCTGTGGCATTTTTGCCAAAAATTCTAACCTCAATCCAATTATGAGAAAGCCTCAGACAAATACAGATTGAGGGACATTCTACAAAATAACTGGTCAATACTTTCAAAAGTGTCAAGGTCTTGAAAGAGAAGGAAAGACTGAGGAAATGTCACAGATTAGAAGAGACTAAAGAGAAATAACTGTTTAATGGTATGTGAAACCCTGGATTGAATTATAGATCACAAAAAGAACTTTAGTAGAAAAACTGGTAAAATTTGAATGCGTTGTGCTTTTTCTGTAAATCTAATATTAGCTCAAAATATAAAATTAAAAAAATTAAAAATCAGAGGACACCAAAACATTAGTGGACATTAAGGACACATTGTAGAGTGGCCCAAATGTCAGGATGATCTGACTTAAACATTGCAACCATGTGTAATTTCTCTTTATCCAGTCTTAACAAATGGTATCTACCATTAGTATCACTCCACATATCTATTCAGTCTGCTAGGTGCTATAGTGCTCACTGTCATTACACCATCTGATTTTAGTAATTTAAATTGGCTACATTACATTAGTTTTTTTAAAAAAACCAAAGAAAAAGCTCAAAATTTTTTGAAAGCACTGCCATCTGCTCCTATAAAATGCTATATTTCCTTTTATCTGATATTCACTGTCTACCAGACCAAAAATATGTTTCCCATCATCATGTCATTCTAACTTCAGTGGTAAGGAAGCTTACCACTTATCAAAATAATGCTCCAATATTTTTGGTATTTAAGTGTGAGAAATCAGTTAGTCTGACTCCACATAAAAACAAAACACACCTCATAACCCCCCTTCCCCCAATTTGTCTCATCTTCATTCTCTGGGAATAGAATTTTTGGAAGCAGTTCTCACCACAATGTGGAAAATACATCTAATTTCCAATGATCAGTTGCCAGATAGTTAAGGGTTTATTCTGTCAGAACTGTCTCATTTTTACAAGAGCAATTAAGTCTTTTCCAGCTTGAGGCTAACATTCTTCAAATTGATTCAGATGCAAAAGCTGAAGTGAAA
This sequence comes from Myotis lucifugus, assembly GCF_000147115.1. Taxonomy (NCBI): domain Eukaryota; kingdom Metazoa; phylum Chordata; class Mammalia; order Chiroptera; family Vespertilionidae; genus Myotis; species Myotis lucifugus. The sequence continues at coordinate 137,972 of NW_005871097.1, forward strand.
TTCAAACTAAGCAAGAAGTGACTTTCATCTGGACTCCTACTAAATGAAGTTAATCATAACATGTATATGAAAATTCTTAACTATTTTTAAAGCTATAATACACTTTGCAGATATATATTTTATAAACAGTTGTTTATATAATATAGTTGGTTGCAGTTGTAAGCAGCCAAACATCAACTTATCTTGAGCAAAGTTAGGCTCTAATTTTGAGTATGAAATTATATAAACATCAAATCTTAATTATGAATCTGTTTATTTTGGTGGCCATTGGTATGTCAGAATTCCTTGAGCTATAACCTAATATATAGGAGTTGGGAAGTGAATATAGAAAGGAAATAGAGTTAATTAGATATGGAATACCTTCAAGAGATTTACTTCAGTAGGTTGATAAGAATGACATGGCAAATGGAGAAAATGATTGTTCTGGAGTTAGGAACTTGCTGATAAATATGGAGGAGCTTTGAGGGCAGATAACAAGGACACACATGGAAGACTGAGCCCTCAGTGATGTGGAGGAAACCTGTCTCTGAGGTGGAAGGTAGGAGAGAAGTTGAAGGTAGATGAGGATGCAGAGAAAGTATAGGTGGAGTGGAGGAAAGCTGAAGTTAACAGCATATGATTTCTCTTCTTTTCCAGCAAAGTCAGATAATAGTGGATGTGTTGGGAAGACAATGGAAGCAAGAAAGGAGGAGGTTGGGGCTTTAGGGAAATGGACTCAGCACTGTGGAGACTGGCATTGATATTAGTGAAAGGTTCCTGGAAAATAAAGAACAGGTAGCCCACATTAATTTGTAGTACAATCATTACCTAAGCTTTGAGGTTTTTTCTAGCACCCTGGGCATATTAGTTGTGATTTTTCTATAATTCCATTATTTTCTTTCTAATGAATTTTAAGCAAGTTTACATTTATTCTAAGAAATAGCCACTGGCATTTTTTTCCTGTAGAGTCTAAATGAGTCCATTCCAGTCCATTTTATAATCTTCCCTATCTTTGTGCTTATTCTAGCTTCCCAGATGTTGGCTATACCCCTCAATTTCTTCCTTGCCAAGAATTGTATAAATGTGCTGTTTTAACCTTGTTCTGCATTCATGAAAACAGGGAAGTTTTCTTTTCTTCTCTCCTATAAACAAAGAATAGGCCTTCCTATGATTTTTTTATTGTGGTAAAATTGGTATATAATATCATATTAGTTTAAGGTGTAGAGCATAATAATTTGATATTTGCATACAGTACAAAGTGATCATCACAATAAGTCTAGTTACAATCCATCACCATAATAATTACCCTAATTACCATTTCACTCATCCTACACCCTTTCTCCTTTGATAACCTTTTTAATTTTAATTTTTTTGGTTAATCCTTACCCAAAGATATTTTTCCGTTGATTTTTAGAGAGAGTGGAAGGGAGGGGGAGAGACAGAGGGAGAAAGAAGCATCAGTGTGAGAGAGATACATCGATTGGTTGCCTTCCACAGGTGCCTGACCAGAATCAAATCCAAAACCCTTCAATTCTTGAGCTGATGCTCTATCCACTGAACCAAACCAGCTAGGGTTCCTTTGATAACAACCAATCTATTCTCTGTATCTATGAGTTTTGTTTATTTTGTTCATTCATTTTGTTTTTGAGATTCCACATATAAATGAAATAATATTGTATCTGTCTTTGTCTGACTTATTTCACATAACATAATACACTCAGTGTCCATCCATGTTGTCAAAAATTGAAAGAGTGGTATTCCATTGTAAATATCACTTCTTTATCCATTCATCCATCGATGGAGACTTACTAGTAGGTTGTTTTCATGTCTTGGCTATTGTAAATAATGCTGCAATGAACATATGGGTGCATATATCTTTCAAATTAGTGTTTTTCTTTTCTTCGCATAAATACCCAGAAGTAGAATAGCTGGATCCTATGATTTTAAAGAATGTGTTTAACAGACTGTGGGTTGCCAAAGGTGAGGGGTATTGGGGTCAGGTGGGTACTTGAAATATCGGGGGAATCATTTTGTAAAGTATATGATTGTCTAACCACTGTGCTGTACACCTGAAACTAATACGAAATAATATTGAATATAAATTGTAACTGAAAAATGAAATTTATTTTTTTTAGAAAAGAAAGTGATTAAAAGTGAAATTTGTTCATGGAAGACCTATAACCTAGCAATGAATGTTGAAGACAGGATGGGTTGGGGCTGGGGATAGATGAATAGTCAAATACGAAGAAAGAAAGAAATAAACACCTAAGAATAAATTTAACCAAAGATATAAAAGACCTGTACTCAAAAAATTATAAGACACTGAAGAAAGAAATTGAAGAAGCTACAAATAAGTGAAAGCATATATAGTGTACATGTATAGGAATAATTAACATCATTAAAATGTCCCTACTACCCAAAGCAATCTATACATTCAACACAATCCCTATCAAGATACTAATGGTGTATTTCACAGAAGTAGGACAAAAAATTTCAAAAATTTATGTTGAACCACAAAAGACCCCAAATAGCAACAGCAATTTTGAGAAAGAAGAACAAAGTTGGAGGAATTATGCTACCTGATATCAAACTATACTATAAGGCCATAGTAATCAAAACAACATGGTGCTAGCATTAAAAAAGACAAAAAGTCAATTGAACAAAAAAGAGAACTCAGAAATAAACTCATGCCTTTATGGTCAATTAATAATATTTGACAGAGGAGGCAAGAACACATACAATGGGGTAAAGACTGTCTATTCAATAAAAGATGTTGGACAGATATGTGCCAAAAAAGTAAAACTACATCACCTTCTTATACCATACATAAGAATAAACTCAAAATGGATTAAAGACTTAAAATTTTACACTCGAAACCATGAAAATCCTAGAAAAAAACAAACATAGGCAGTAAAATCTCAGACGTTTCTCATAGCAAAATTTTTTCTGATATATCTCCTCAGGTGAGGGAAACAAAATAAAATCTAAATAAATGGACTACATCAAACTAAAAAGGTTTTACACAGCAAAGGAAACCATCTACAAAGTGAAAAGACAACCCACTGAATAGGAGAACATTTTCACCAATGATACATCTGATAAGGGGTTAACATCCAAAATTTATAAAGAACTGATAAAATTCAACACCAAAAAAACAAACAATCCAATTTAAAAATGGACAAAGGACCTGAATAGACACTTCTTCAAAGAGTACATACAGATTGCCAATAGACATATGAAAAGCTAGTCAATGTCACTAATGATCAGAGAAATGCAAATTAAAACCACAATGAGCTATCACTTCATACCTGCCAGAATGACTACTATCAATAAATTAACAAACAGCCAATAAGTGGGGGCAAGGATGTGGAGAAGAGGGAACCCTTGTGCATTTTTGGTGGGAATGCAGACTGTGGAAAGCAGTATAGATTTTCCTCAAAAAATTAAAAATACAACTGCCATTTGACCCAGTGATTCCACTTTTGAGAATATATCCAAAGAAGTCTGAAACACTAATTCAAAAGAATATATGCATCCCTATGTTCATAGCAGCATTATTTACAACTAGAGGCCGGGTGCACAAATTTGTGCATGGGTGGTTGGCCGGCTGGCCCCGCCCCCAATTAGGGTGGGGGGACCAGTTGGGGGCGGGGCTGGCAAAGGGAGGGGCTGTTGGCCAGCCGGCCCCGCCCCCTGGTTGAACTCCCAGTCGAACTCCCGGTGGAGGGGGCAATTTGCATATTAGCCTTTTATGATATAGGATAGCCAGGATTGGGAAGCAACCCAAATATCCACCAGTAGATGAGTGGATAAAAAAGATATGGTACATTTACACAGTGAAATACTACTCAGCTGTAAAAAAGAAGAAGAAGAAGATCTTGCCCTGGCTGGTGTGGCTCAGTTGGCTGGGCATCATCCCATGCACTGAAGGGTTGCCAGTTTGATTCCTGGTAGGGGCACATGCCAGGTTACAGGCTTGATCCCTGGTGGAGGACGTGCAGGAGGCAGCAAATCAATGTTTTGCTCTTGCATCGATGTTTCTCTCCCTCTCCTTTCCTCTCTCTCTAAAAATCAATGAAAAATCTTTAAAAAGAAAAAGGAGGGGGAAGGAGGAAATCATACCTTTTGTAACAGGTATGGACCTGGAGATTATGCTAAGTGAAATAAGCCAGTCAGAGGAAGACAAATACCATATGATTTCACTTATATGTAGAATCTAATGGATAAAATAAACTAACAAAATAGACAGAGGCTCATAGATGCAAAGAACAGACTGACAGCTGTCAGAGGGGAGGGGATTGGTGGGCTGGGTGAAAGAGGTAAAGAGATTAAGCAAAACAATATACAAACAAAAAATCCTCATAGTCAGACAGCAGTATGGTGATTACTAAAGGGAAAAGGGGGGTGGGGTGGTAAAAAAGGGTAAATTGGGAATAAATAAATGGTGATGGAAGGAGACTTGACTTGGGGTGGTGAACACACAATACAATGTACAGATGATGTATTATAGAATTGTACACCTGAAACCCATATAATTTTATTAACCAACGTCATCCCAGTAAATTCAATTAAAAAAGAAAACTTCAACTGGTTTCCTACTGCCTTTTGAGTAGAATCCAAACACAGTAGCCTTGCATTCAAGGTCCTCTACAAGGCGGTCTAAATTTATCATTCCGTAATAGTCTCCTATTTACTCCCTACATAACACACCCTAAAATTCCATCAAACTGAACTAGTTCTTCCCCAAAGGTGCCTTGCATTCCATGTCTCCATGCCTGGTAGAGTGAAGGTATGTCATCCCATATATAACCTGAGTTTAAATCCTAACTCAGCCCCTTGTCAGCTGTGTGACGTTAGTCAGGGATGTATAGAATCAGTGATCTTCAGTTTTCCCCCCTAGCTACTTACGAGAATCAAGTAAAACAATGATTACCACAGCGGTGGAAGAACTGTATAATGCTATTAAAATGTAAAGTGTTCTTTCATTCAACAAATATTCATTTAGCACTCACTTCTTGCCAAGCAACAGTATTGCTGCTATTCACTTTCCAAATGAATGGTATAGATATACTTAAGGAGACAGAGCCAATCTGAATTCAGCAAAAATAACCAGCAAAATCAGGACATAAAGAAAACCCTCATAAGCTTAAGGTTTGATAAATACTGTTCTTGAAAAACATCATTTGTGGATGGATTGATGGCCAGTTTCAGCCCTAAACCATTTTCCTTTAGAATATACAAACATCTTTGTTGCTGCTTTTCTGGACACCAAAATCAATTCAGATCAATAACTTAAATAAAATAATTCAAAAAACTTATTAGAAATAGGAGTAGACTCTATTTCTTTTATTGCTCAGAATGTGAATCTGCGATTGAAAAACAAAATGTATTGCTTTAAGTAAGCTTATGTCTTGAATCTCTTTAATCCATGCCAGATGGAATGTTCAGGAGCAGATTGTACAAGCAAGCTTGCAAGGGAACATGGCCTTGTAAATATAGCTTCTCTTAGTGATGGCTGTGACTCTATGTGGTATAAGAGAAGACCTCACTGAAAAGGGTTTTGTTGTGTGTGTTTTTTCACTGTAGTTATCAATACAAAAAGCACATACCAAAAAGTACATTTTCTCTGGTACTGGCAGACTAGTTGTACAAGTGCCAATAAAATTATTTGTTGATTTCCAGAGAGTTGGGGATAGAGGAAACAGGTAGACAAAAAAGCTACCCAGTGAACAAGCTGTTTCTCTTTTTCTTCCTCCCACCCCTCCTTTTTAAAAAATCCAAAATAGAAATTTCAAAGCTTGAAAAACTTCAAGGCAATTTAAGTTGTTTCCCATGACTTTAAACACTGAATGTTCACACCTACGTCAGTACTACATTGAGAACCTCCCACTCAAAGACTGTATTTAGGAAAGAAAGGATGCTATGGTCTGAGATCAGGCCTAGATTTTGAGGGATCGTGAGTTCTTCAGCAAGACCCCAGAGTTCAGCAGATTTAATTCATACTCCTCAGGAGAGAGTCAAGGCAATGTTTTCAGGATATTTCCCTTTAGGGATAATTATTGGAGGTAAAAATACATATTATAAGATAAATGCAGTAAAATCCCGGTATAACCTGCTTCATCATTCCCATATATTCTGCTCCATGCAATAAATTTGTTCTAATGAATCAACCCCAGGATTCTCCTGATATAATCCTGAAGGACAGGCATTGCTATTTCTCCTCACACTTAAGCACTGACAACAGTCCATGCCCCATTTTCTTTAACAGTGTTTGCACCTTTATTGGTTTTCAATATATGGTGTGATTTTTCTGATCATCCCTTTTCTGGGAAAGTAAATTTTGGTTTTGATGTTTAAGACATAACATGGCCAAATTGTATATCACACCCCACCATTTTCATGGTTTTTTTAAAGCTTAAGCCAAGCCAGGTGAGTAGGCGTCATCCAAGATTAAATCTTGCTGACTTTTTTCCCCAAAGAAAAGCTAGCAAACAGGAGGTGATAAATGCTATGCTTCCTACTCAGACTCTGTCACATAATATGTCAGTTCTTTATTTTAATTATATTCTTTGCCAGCTCAAAAAGGCAGTAATTTTGCTGCATATAATCCTACCCCTTTTAGAGTTCCTCACAAGCAGCAGTGGAAGGTCTTTCATTTGTTGTGCTAGAGCTGGTCTTAATATCCAATTCCAAGCCAATCTCTTGGTGTCCTGGAGAAAGAAACAGATTATTGGTTGTCAAAAAAGCAGATCAAACAATTACTAAAATGCAAGCCAGGTATGAAAAATGAAACACTGTTCTTCAACAATATAGAAATTGGAGATAGTTTTTATTTGCTTTTTAAGAACAAAACCCATACACTTAATCCACAGAAGTAGTAATATTGACCAAAGGGGCAAACATAATACAAACATCATCAGGAAGACACTGGAAATAAAGGTGAAACTAAGAGTCCATAGCTTAATTTGGTTTCCAAGAACTGGACCCTAATATGAGGATTCTCTTGCCAGTTGTGTACTAGTATTTGGGAGGCACAGGGACCACTGACAGGGTAATGAGAAAGGAAAATGGGAAAGTACTGGCAACATTCTCAGGAAGAGTCCATTACTAAGCCACTACCACAGTGAACAACTGGAGCTTAACCTTGAGAGAATTCTTGGATATGCTGTAAAATATATTCCTCAGAATGATTCCACAGAGACTGAAGGAGCTGAGGCTTTTATACCCCAACTTCTGGCAGTCATTGGTAGAGGGCTACTGAGGGGGCAGGGATTATTTCATCAACATTTTTGTTTGTTTGTTTGTTAATCCTCACCTGAGGATATTTTTCCATTGATTTTTCAGGAAGAGTGGAAGGTAGAGGAGAGACAGAGAAAAACATGAATGTGAGAGAGACACATCGATTGGTTGCCTCCCGCATGTGCCCCAACCAGGGCCAGGGATCGAGCCTGCAACCAAGGTACATGCCCTTGACCAGAATTGAACCCAGGACCCTTGAGTCAGCAGGCTGACACTTTACCCACTGAGCCAAACCAGCTAGGGCTCATCAACATTTTTTATCTGCCTTTCTAGTTTCAAAAAAAAGCACTCAAGCCCAGAGATACAGACATTGGCAACTGGAAGTGGGCTGGAGCATGCTGACCAGTCAGGTCCAAGGGAGTGAGTGACAGCATCTGCTACAGCTTCCCTTTGTACCAAATCATGATATCCTCAGAGGAATAATGCCCATGTCATGGGACCTCCAGTTAGGGTCACCAGATTTATCAAATAAAAATACATGATGCATAGTTAATTTGAATTTCAGATATATAAGATAATTTGTTATTATATGTTTTGTATTTTTTTATAAGATTGTCAGGTGTGGCCACAAGAGAAGACAGAGGAGAGGCTCAGGAAAAAAAGCAAAGTTTATTACACGCACAGATCCTAGAGACAGGAGGCATGGCACACTGCTCAAGGCCTTATGGGAAAGATACCTGAATGGTCAGCAGGAAGAAGTCAGAGGCAAGTAAAAGTTTTAGGCCACTGCCTATATTGGAGTGTCTACAGGACAGGGTGAACAGTATAGGACTGGCTAAGTTGTATAATTTTGTTGGGCTTTGGCCTATAGTGGTGGTCACTAGTTTCCTGGAATCTGGCCCTGGGATGGGTAAGGGAGAGGAATGATCTCATGGGGTATACAGGCCAGATAGAGGATGTATAGCTCTAGATTGGTTAGTGTGCACATCAGAAAACATGTTCAGGCCCTTTGCCTTCCTCTAAGAATTGGCTAGCTCAGAGAGAACCAATCTCTCCCCAGCCAGAAAGTTTTTTTTAGGGTGTCAAAAGCATCCTATATAATAAAAGCCTAATATGCTAAGTGTCCAGTCGTCCAGTTGGCCGTTCAACCAATCAAAGCATAATATGCTAATGATATGCTAAGGCCACTCAACTACTCGCTATGACAGGCACTGACCACCAGGGGGGCAGACAGTCGACCAGTCACTATGACATGCACTGACCATCAGGGGGCAGATGCTCCAACCAATAGGTTAGCTTGCTGCTGGAGTCCGGTCGATCGGGACTGAGCAAGACAGGCCGGACACACCCTGGAACCTTCCTGCGGTCCCTCCCATGTCTCTCTCTGGCCCCAATCATGCACTGGTGGGGTTCCTCGGCCTGGCCTGCACGCTCTTGCAATCTGGGACCCCTTTGGGGGTTGTCAGAGAGCTGGTTTGGGCCCAACGGTGAAACGACCAGTCACTATGACACGCACTGACCACCAGGGGGCAGACGCTCATTGCAGGAGCTAGCCCCTGGTGGTCAGTGAACTCCCATAGGGGGAGCACCACTCAGCCAAAAGCCAGGCTCACAACTGGCAAGCACAGTGGTGGTGGCAGGAGCCTCTCCAGCCTCCACGGCAGCTCTGAGCATGTCCGACTGCCGACTGCATGTCCCCTGGGAAGTGGGCCTAAGCCATGGTCAGACATTCCTTGAAGGCTCCCAGACTGTGAGAGGGTGCAGGCCAGGCTGAGGAGACACCCCCCCCCCCCCAGTGCATGAATTTCGTGCACCGGGCCTCTAGTTATAATATAAAGAAAATTAAAAATATTTAAAATACAAAACAAGATGTCCATGAAAATAAAATATGTGTTATCTAAATTTCAAATTGAACCTGGTTTCCTATATTTTATCTGGCAACCCTACCTACAAGAAGACATGACAGAGAGAAGCAACAAAGTCAACATATCTAAGAGGGAACAGTGGTACACTTGCATTCTCCCCTCTTTCCCCCTTACCTGTATCTACCACTTGCCATGTACTCAGTTAAGATACCTTTGCCTTCTACATGAAGAAGGGAGTTGGTAGGACCATGTTGAGTTTATTTGTGGGGATGAGGGTCAGGTATTTGATCCTGGAAGCAGACAGATGTCTTTTTCATGATGATGTTTAGGTTATAGACACCAGTAAATAATAAAGGATGCTCACAATTGAAACTTTTTATGCAAGGCACCATTTTACATTATTTACACATACTGTTCAGTTAATCCTCACAGCAACATTATGAGGTAGATATTACCATTACCCCTTACTTCCAGAGAAGAAACCTAAGACACATGAAAATTAAGTATCCTGCCTGAGGCTACATAGCTAGAAACCATGGTCTTAACTACCATGGTAAAGAGGGAAAGAGAAGATAGTTGATGGTAAACAGGATAAGAGGTTCAAAAAGGAAATTAATATGAGAAATATTGTTGGGAAGATGGAAAAGGATCTCGGAGCAGTGAATTGGACCTGAGGATTTCAGATCCTCTGAATAAACTAAAGAAAAAAAAAACCACCCAAGAGTAAGAAGGAGAACTCATAATTATGTAATTCCTTTTCCTGCCACCATAGGAAAAGTTAGTAAAATAAGCCACAAGGCCAATGGGATTTAAACAGGTTCTGTAGATGAGCTAAAACAGATACAATTTCCATTGTCGTTACTGTGAAAATGATAATGTTTAAATAAACACAACACCATGCATATGAGAGACAGCAATTTTTAAATTAAACTCACCCTTTTTGTGATAATGAATTTTCAAATGCAAACAAGATATCCATGAAAAGTAAAGCAAGATAAAGTGAAGCTGGGAAAGATATAGTTTTATATGAGAACACTTGAGGATAATAAAGGATAGCTTGCCTTTGAACAGAAAATAATTCTGGCTGGAAGCTAATGAAGGTTCCATACCTCCCAAATAGCCAAACTATGTCCTTCATGTGTGATGTTTATTTAGCAAATAGAGATGTAGCATAGTGAGATGGCATAGGGTGTTATTTGGTATCCAGACCTACCCTGGCTGTGAAATGGGGCAAACAGCAGCAAAAAACACCAGCCTGGAAAACATTCACTGAAGTCTTTCCTGGAACCAAGGGTGTTAGAAAGTCTGGAAGAGACAAAGATAAGATTGCAGATAGAAAACATCTTCTGATGGCCAACAGAGAATAGAGCACAAAAAGAGCACAGCATGGAAGGCACAGCTACAAATTCAGTTTTTTGGTTTTTTGGTGGGTTTTTTTTTTTTTGGTTATCCTTAGGAATAATGAAAATGGAAATATCAAAATGAATTCATAATTTTAAAAATGGCTCTGTCCAGTGAGGGGTCTTGAAGACAATGACACTGAGTGGCATTGGGCATACCTAATGCCCAGATTTAGTGTCCAAATACCAATAAAAGTTTACCCAGTTCTGAAAGAAATTTGAATATGGACATAAAAATATCAAGTTGTCTATCTTAAATTCATACAACTTTTATTTGTCATTTTACCACAATAAGCCTGAAAAATGTGCTAGGACAGTTTAATATCCATATGAAAAACAATAAAATAGAATGTATTCAATCTAACACTGTCTTGATCATAAAATATAAGTTTCTGTTTTCAAAATCTGGTGAGACTTTATGACCAATTTTGGGTGAGTGGGTGGGAAGAGATTAACCAAAGAACTTGTGTGAATATATGCATAACCCATGGACACAGACAATAGGGTGATGAAGCCCTGGGGTGGGGGGCAGGTGCAAGCTAGAAAGGGTCAATGGGGAAAAAAGGGGGACATATGTAATATTTTCAACAATAAAGATTTAAAAATAAAAATAAACCTTGGTAAAAGAAATGCAAAAAAAGACCAATTTTTGTTTTTATTTCAGCTTTGAGTATTAATCATAGAACCTGTAATGTTCAGAAACAATGCAGGAAAATTACTATTTGAAACACACCCTTAACATATAACATTATGAAACCACATGGCATAATATGATAATTAGCAAATTTATATTCTGAGTTCTTTAGCAAACCCTATTTAATTCTCAAGAATTAAATTATTTCAAATTTATGTGCCATATCATATCATAATATGTTTCTTTTCTCACAACTGGAAAAGGGAAGAGGAATTGTGTTATCATCTTCATCTACTGCCAACCTTGACAACCTGTAATAAGCTTTAAGACTCTCCTCCTCTTTTACTACAGAACAATTATTCACCTAGAGTTACATAACACTAACTTCTTAAGAATCCAAATCTCATTTTCTCCTTAATCTTAAAGTGCTTATTGCTTAAAGCAAAAGAAAAAAAAAGAAAGAAAAGAAAAAGTTTTAAGGAAATATTCAAGACACAGCAAAAAGAAGAGAGAAAATTGCAAACAACTACCAGGATGTGAAAACACTCTTATGATTTTCTATCCCTCAGTGCACTCACACTCAGGTTTATACAAGTGTTGACCCTGCATTTGCATGACCCTTACAGTGAATGCCTCCTTAGTTTGTGCCCCAGGAGCCTTCTTGTTTCACGCTATTCTCTGCTCTGTATAAGAGAGAACCCAGAGACACAGCATTTAGGAGGTAAGAAAAGGGAGAGCCCCACAGGGAACACTGAGAAGGAGTCACAGAGGAAGAAGGGAGACTTAACCAGTAGTGTTACAGAAGCTGATAAAAGAGAGCACGTCCAGAAGAAAGCAGTTGTGAACTACATTCAACTCTGACAAAAGTCATATAAGATAATGTTCCAAAAGTGTCTATTGCTAGGCACTGCCAATTCAAAGGAAATGTTCATGACTCTTAAATATATACTCAATCTTACTAAAAAAATATTCAATCTTACCTAAAATTAATAAAATGCAAATGAAAATATCTAGGAGACAGTGTGTTGGATAGGGCATCCAGATATTTTCTCTCAACCATTGCTGGTGGCAGCGAAAATTGGTGCAACTACCATGGAGCTCAACGTGGCAGCATCTATCAAAAATTGCTTTGACCCAGCAATTCTACCTCTATATATTATCCAACATGTTCTTGACATATGTGTTTAATGAAATGTATTACAGTATTTATTGTGAATATTGAGACATTGTAAGTGTTGTAGAGAATGGGTTAAATAAATGTTGATAAATCCATGTCATAGAATTAATAGAATACTATGTGCTGTTCAAAGAATTAGGGAGCTCTATATGTACTAATATGGAAAGATCTCTCAGATCTTAAACATCAAGGAGCAGAATGTGAAAACATCAAGGTACAGGACAGTGTTTTCAGTGTGCTCCAATTTATGATTTAAAAAAAAGATGATTTTACTCATTTTTGCATAAAATATCTCTAGAAGGAAGCACACAAAAAGTGGTAGTAGCTGTTGCTTCTTGACAAGGGAACTAAGCTGTAAAACATGGGTTGGAGAGACTTACTTTTCACTCTACCCTTTTAAACTTTTAAAATATTTTTCATTTTTACCTATTCAAAATTACAAAAACAAATAAACCAAAAGATTTTCATTGCATTCAGTGAAAAGGGGGTTGCAAATAGTGGCTGCTTCAGAGACATGGTAGGCATAGAAATCATATTGCATTGGATTAAGCAGTAGCATTGAAGTAAATGAAGACATTCCAGTGAGAGTAACTTTTACAACTCTTTGGCTCTGGCCCTAGCCAGTTTGGCTCAGTGGAAAAAGGCTTGGCTTGCAGATTGAAGGGTCCCCTGGTTCAATTCCAGTCAAGGGCACATACCTTGGTTGCAGGCTCCTCCTGGGCCCTGGTCAGGGCGCATGCAAGAGGCAACCAATCGATGTGTTTCTCTCACATGGATATTTCTCTCTCTCTTCCACTCTCTAAAAATCAATGGTGAGGATTTTCTGGTGAGGATTAAAAAACAAACAAACAAAAAAACCTCTTTGGTCCTGGATGGGGGAAGAGTAATAGGACAGTAGTCAGAGGTGGACTGAAGGTCATGAAATTAATGGGCTAAATGGATATTGAGGTCACTAACCAGAGCAGAATACAGTAGGTAACTTATGTAAATAGTCGCTAAACTTTAGGTTTCTCCTTCTAACTAAACCCTAATGGTACACCTAGTGCTTTGGAAGATCCAAGTATCATTATCAATAACTCCTTTACTGGAATATGACAACCTGGCTTCTGACTATGACTAAGCTATGTAAGCTTAGCAAGTTATTTCATTTTCCTGTACTTCATTTTTCTCATCTGCCCATTTTATATAGATACTATGAAGATTAGAGCTAAATCATTAAAACCATGTCTGACACATAGTAAGTACAATTTGTATTAGTTTGCTAGGGCTGCCATAACAAAATATGAAACACCAGATGGCTTCAATGACAGAGGTCTATTTTCTCACAGTCCTGTATGCTAGAAGTCTGAGATCAAGGTGTCAGCGGGGTTGGCTTATTCTGAGGCTTCTCTTCTTGGCTTGTAGATTGCTGTCTTCTCCTTGTGTCTTCACATGGTTTTCTCTCTATGTGTTTTTGTGTCCTAATCTATTCCTATGAGGTCACCGGTCATATTGGATTAAGTCTCACACTTATGACCTTATTTAAGCTTAATTACTTCTTTAAAGATCCTATTTTCAAATACAGTCACATTCTGAGGTACTGGAGGTTAGAACGTTAACATGAATTTTCCGTGAATATAATTCATCCCATAACATTGCACGTTTTTGGCTGATGTAGGCTTCAAGGTAAAGGCAGATGTTTGGGTACACAGGAAATCAGTGATACATGTATTAATATCTTAAATGGAATAAGGGGAGTACCAGGAGGTTAATAGATGGTAGCAGTGAGAAAGAGGAAATGGGTTTAGCCTGTGGACATTAAAATGAATAATTATTTCATTAATTTGATTCCACCTGTATAAACTTATTCATAGGCTCTAAGTCCTTAGAAGATCTTAATGGAACACTATAAGTAAATAATTGTGGACACAAGTAGTTTGTGCAGACAATGTACTACATTCACTATTAGCTTTTATTTAGATCAGTGATGGCGAACCTATGATCAGAGGTGACATGCGAACTCATTTTTTAGTTGATTTTTCTTTGTTAAATGGCATTTAAATATATAAAATAAATATCAAAAATATAAGTCTTTGTTTTACTATGGTTGCAAATATCAAAAAATTTCTATATGTGACATGGCACCAGAGTTAAGTTAGGGTTTTTCAAAATGCTGACACACCGAGCTCAAAAGGTTCGCCATCACTGATTTAGATAGAGAAGAATAAAGGCTGGGGAAGAGTTACATGCCAATCAGCATAAATTTTGAGTTAAATGTATATTCATGGAATACATTCTCATAAAGTAAAATTTTTGTCTAGTTCTAATTACTAAATATGGTAGAGGATTTACCTACAACATTGAGAGATTTAAAAAAAAATAGTTCTAAGAACCTGTAGCCTTAAATTATAAATGTTTATTATTAGAAACTACATTTGTTGAGATGTTTGCATAGAAAGCAGGATTTGTTTACTTAAAGTTGTGAACTATGTAGATTGAATTGCTGTGAACTATGGAGGCTGCATTTAACATTGAATAATAACCACTGGAGGTTGAATTTACTCATCATTCTTGGAATAATTAACCTGCTTACTATAACCATGCTGATCTAGCTTTAATTGGCCCGTATAACAGAAAATACAGAGTCTCTTAGAACTAGGAACATGTCTAAAGACTTCTTATGGACAAGTTGTTTTTAATGTAAAATAAATAAGTGAGCATACAGAGTAACTGAAAACAAGGCTGAATTTCAGTCTTCCATAATGAGCCAATGGCATGAAAATCAATATGATGTTTTTCTCCAACAAGATAGAAGAACAGTGTCCTGAAAGCATCAGGGGGAACTGAAGAGGAGTGGAAAAAGAAGTAGCCCCCACTTGAGAGGTGATTAGGTAAAGCTGAGTCTTTGGGGAGAGCCCTGGCTCTCAATTTCAACAAGGAGATGGAAGGACTTTCCAAGAAGAGGATGCAAATATGGGAAGGTTGTAACCACCAGAAAAGGGAGTTCTTAAGGGTGCATGGAAAGTTTTGGGAGGGAGAGAGGGGTCAGTGGGAGTTTGGAATGGGATTGCGAAGGCATAGAGCATTCTGAAAATGCAAATGTGGCAGAAGATGGTCAGAAGACTTGAAGCTTCATATATTGGGGAGGTAATCAAGGGAAACAAGGATAAGAAGTGTGTGGATTTAGCTGTCCATAATTCTGCCATGTTTATCATTCCATCGGTGTATGGGATGGGCACTCAGGCCTCTCAAACATCAGCCAACATCCAGATTGGTTGCATTTTCAAGACAGCTCAAGTCAACATGGAAGTTTCCAGATTTTGGAGAATGTTAAGCTGAGGTCTGCATTGATTATGAAGCTCCATAGGAGATTTTGGAGAATGTTAAGCTGAGGTCTGCATTGATTATGAAGCTCCATAGGAGAGGATCAAAATTCCAGTCTATGGGAAACAGGCTCCTTGAAATTGCTTAGAAGTCATGTGGGTGAATCAGAGGGCCTAGTCCCTAAAAGCTGTGGGATGCTTATGATCTAATTCAATCCCTGTATCTTCTTATTACACTTGAATATTTTTTGTGTGCCACATACAGGTGTAGGGTCTTATTTACCAGTACAGGGAGGAGAGTGTGGTTAGATGAAATATGAAAAGCATGAGAGAAAATAATGATTTGGAAAGAGTGAGTTGCTGGGTTATGAGTATGTTGAGTTTGGGAGTGCATGTGGACCACCCATTTGTAACTGAGACTAGAGAGACAGAAGAAGGGTAAGAGAGTTGAGAAGCTTGCCAAGGAAAGGAGCTTCTTCTTGTCCTGATCCATGGTATGTCTAGAGTGCTGGGAGTAGGCTGCATGTTGGTTTTCATATTCTGTTTTTTTTAAAATATATTTTTATTTATCTCAGAGAGGAAGAGAGAGGGAGAGAGAGATGGAAACATCAATGATGAGAAAGAATCATTGATTGGCTGCCTCCTGCATATCCCCTACTGGGAATCAAGCCCACAACCCAGACATGTGCCCTTGACTGGAATCAAACAGGGGACTCTTCAGTCCTCAGGCCAACGCTCTATCCACTGAGCCAAACCAGCTAGGGCAGTTTTCACATTCTTTCTCCTGCTCCCTGCCTCCCATTTCTGTTTATCCTTTATCCTTTCTTTAATTTTTGCCTCCTTTTCCACTTGACCCTTTCCCTTATCCATCCAACATGCTGAAGTTTTTATTTCCTAAATAAATCTTCCTGAGTCCTGATTCTTCTGCAAGTTACCCCCGACACACACACACACGTTCGTTTTACCCCACAGCTTTTTCAAAATAAGAGGTATATTTGATGCCTACACTTTATCCTTATACTCTTGAGCTCCCTGCAATCCAGTTTTTATAACTTTGTGGTAAATGGTCCTTAATTTTCTCTAACAACATCCTAATTTCTGAATCTAATAATCAATTCCAAGTATTCATCCTGTTAACCTCGTGGCATCAGTTAATATTGTTGAGCATACTCCTTATTGATGCCCTTTCCTAGGTCTAGGCTGCTCTTCTTTTCTTATTTTTCTCCCATCTCTTCTCTCTAAGCTCCATTGGATCTTTTTCCTGGTTTTATCTTTTTTCTTTTATTTTTAACTAGTGACCCAGTGCACAAAATTTGTGCACAATTAAAAGGGAATTAATTAGAGGAAATATTTTAATATTGCTATTTGCCCTTTCTCTATAATAGAAGTGTCAGAGATGAAAGAAAATTAGTAAAATGTATATGAAAATCTTCCTACTGTCAGAGTCTGGGGCGCGCCACAAGAACCAGAGTCAAGTCCCCACCCACCCATGTGTGCCTCAAAATTACGTGAGACCCAGACCCAGCCGGCCCCACCCCTGTCAAGCCCCGCCGGGTGGGGGACATGGCCTCAGGTCGCTTGGCCCAGAGCCGGGGCCGCAGCCTGTGGTCCTCCATCAAGCCCCGCATGGCAGGGGATGCAGCCTCAGGTCCCCCAGCCTGGTTCCGGGGAGGGGGTCATGGCCTCAGGTCCTCCAGCCTGGTGTTGGAGCGGGGGTTGCAGCCTGAGGTCCTCCGTCAAGCCCCACTGGATGGGGAGCATGGCCTGAGGTCCCCTGTCAAGCCCCGCCAAGTGGGGGGCACAGCCTCAGGTCCCACGGCCCGGTGCCAGAGCAGGGGGCACAGCCTGAGGTCCCCCGTCAAGCCCTGCTGGCTGGGGGTGCAGCCTGAGGTCCCCCAGCCTGGCACCGGGGCAGAGGACATGGCCTGATGTCCCCCGTCAAGCCCTGCCAGGAAGGGTGCACGGCCTGAGGTCCCCCAGCCTGGTGCCGGGGTGGAGGGTGTGGACTAAGGTCCCCCAGCCAAACACCGGGGCGGTAGGCACTGCCTGAGGTCCCCTGTCAAGCCCCACCAGGCGGGGGGCGCAGCCTCAGGTCCCCTGCCCTGGCCTCAGGTCCCTGCTGATTTCTCATTAAGGCTCGTTACAGGAACTTGGCCTCCGCTGTGGGTGCAGCCATCTTGTGTTATGGGATCCCCGCCTCTGCTGTGGGTGCAGCCATCTTGTTATGGTGTGACAGTCAATTTGCATATTCCCTCTATTAGATAGGATTACCATTTATATCCAATATTATTTTGTGTTAGTTTCAGCTGTACAACACACTGGTTAGACAATCATATATTTTATAAAGTGATCCTTTAAAGTTAGCTCTTCTGTACATTCCATTCATTGGATGCTCCTTCATCCCAAAGTTGTGGGGCTCAGAGACACATTTGACCATTGCCACCATGAATGCCACTTTAAGGACTCATCACCACCACTTGCTGCCATAGTTATCAGCAGAACAGGAAGCAGGAGGGTTTTTAGTTGGGTTTTCACCTGATAGTCAAATGACTAATAATATGTAATTAAACCGGAGAGTCATAGAATGCTATCTGCCATTTAGCATTTGCAACACTCAGCTCCAAGCTCCCAAAGCTTGTTAAATGTGCAACTTGCACTGCCCTATATTGTGAATTCTACTATATTTCTTCAAACCTAAGCTGGCTCCTGGCAGGATGTTGAGAATTGGCTTCTGTTAGTTATCATCTAACCTACCCTCCTTTGTCCCTCTTATGTGTTATCAGTGGTAGATAGTGGGGAAAATGACGAAAGTCTATATGATTAAGACATGAAGGCATTTAGGGTTTTGTGAATCTGAGCAGGTCATATTTTTAGTGTCTAGAAGCTTTACACATTTTCTGTAATTTCTCAAATTTGGTGCTGGCTATCAGGTCTGGGATCCCTGGTGTAGCATTGCCTTTAGCCCTCCCACTCTGCTCATTTTCTTTAGCTACCTAATCTTTATCTCTAGCCCGGATCCCAGTCCTGGTCACTCTCCAGTGTTCTATATCCATACCTCCATGTGCTGATTGCAAAAGTCCACATGGATGTCCAGCAGGCAGCTGGACCTCATCTATAACTGAACTTATATCCTGCTCCCTTAAAACTTAATTTTCTTTCCCCAATAAAAACACACCTATCTATGGTCTTTATCTTGGCAAATGACAACCAACCTGAACTCCTTATCTCTCTCCAACCACACCACACATTTCCATTGATACTGACTCTCTGATGTTTCTCCCATCTGTTAACTCTTTCACACCCACTTCTACTGCCCTAGTTTCATGCCTCATCACTTTAGTGCCAGGACTTGTAATAGCCTTCAGTTACTCCCCTCTCCAATCTTTCTTTTACACTTTTGTCAAAAATGTGGTCCTTAAAAATTAATATATTCAGTCCCTGGTTCAAAATCTCTATTGAAGTCCTGCTGCATGTAGGATAAAGTCCAAACTCATTAACCTGGCTTGCAGGATTGATCATTATCTGTCCCCAAAATAATTTTCCTTAGAGATTTTTAAAATTGGGGTAAAATTTACATACAGTGAAATGCACAAATATTAAGGGTAAATCTGCTTAGTTTTGACAAATGTACACACCCATGCAACCAATGCTTCAATTAAAATATAAAATATTTTCATCACTTTAAAAAATTCCCTCATGCCCCCTTTCAATCACTTTCCACATTCCAGTAGACAACCACTGTTCTCATTTTATCATCATTGATTAGTTTTGTATGTTCTCAACATAAAGTATGTATTCTTTTTTTTCACTCAACATAATGTTTTTGAGATTCATTTATGCTGTTTTATTTATTGTCAAATGCTTTTTCTCATCTACATTAGTCCATTAACCTCCCTTACCTACAATTTTACTTTCACAGTTTCAGTTACTGGTGGTCAATCATGGTCCAAAGATATTAAATGGAAAATTCCAGAAATAAATTAGTTTTATTTTTTTAAACTATAAAAATGCATTTTATTATTTTTGGGGGGTCAGGCATTTTATTTACTTATTTAAATTTATTGGGGTGACATTGGATGACATGATCATATAGGTTTCAGGTGTGGGTTTCTATGTTACAAAATCTGTATATTGCACTGTATGCCCACCACCCAAAGTAAAATCTTCTCCTGTCACCATATATTAGGACCCCCTTCTCTCCAGACCCCCTTCCCTCTGGCAACCACTACACTGCTGTTTGTATTCATGAATTTCAGTTTTATATCCCACATATGAGTGATATCATGTGGTTCTTAGCTTTTTCTGACTGATTTATTTCACTTAGAATAATGTTCTCAAGGTCCATCCATGTTGTTGCAAATGGCAGTATTTCATTCTTTCTTATGGCTGACTAGTAATCCATTGTGTACATGTATCACACCTTTATCTAGTCCTCTATCTCAGGACACTTTGGCTGTTTCCATGTATCAACCACCGTGAATAATGCTGCAATGAACATAAGGATGCATATGTATGCAAATGCATGATTTTGAGTTTTTCGGGTATATACTCAGGAGAGGAATTGCTGGGTCATATGGTCTGACCTCATAAGTTTTAAATTGTGTGTTATTCTGAGTAGTTTGATAAAAACTTGCACTGTCCCGCTCTATCCCACACAGATGTAAATCATCCCTTTGTCCAGGGTATCCATGCTATATAAGCCACTACCTGTTAGTCACTTAGTAGGTGTCTTGGGTATCAGATTTGACTATCTTGTTATTGCACTAATTGTGTTCAAATAACCCTTATTTTATTTAATAATGACCCCAAAGCACAAGATAAGTGATGCTGGCAATTTGGATATGCCAAAAATAAGCTATAAAGTGCTTCTTTTACGTAGAAAGATGAAATTTATCAGTAAGGAAAGAAAAATATATATGCTGGGCTTGCTAAGACTATGATAAGAATGAATCTTCAAGTCATGAAATTGCAAAGGAGGAAAAACAAATTCATGCTAGTTTTCCTGTTGCACCTGGAACTGCAGAAATTACAGCCACAGTGGCACCATGTTGCACCAGAAAGCATTGAACCCATACAAAGACTTCAGCAAGCCAGCCCCTGAAACTAGTGATACCAAGCCATTTACTGCAAGTAAGGATGGTTACACAGATTCAGTAGTAGGCTTGGAATGAAAAGAATAAAAATTACTTGAGAGAGAGACCACATTCACATAACTTTTATTACAGTGTATTGTTATACTTGTTCTATTTTTTATTAACAAAAAATCAATAAAAATGAACTTTAAAAAACAAACAAAAGGAGGAAAAACAAACAAAAAACAAATGTGTATTATTTAATTTGGGAGCATAAGTCTTCTATAAATATTAATTACTTCAAGGTTATTGATAGTCTTATTCAAATCTCCTATATCCCTACTGTTTTGTGGGGGGTATTTTTGTCTACTTAATTCCTGAGAAAGGAGTCTAAATTCTCCAGCTGTTATTGTGAATTTCTCTTTCTTGTTTTATTCTCTCAATTCTAACATCATATATATATAATTTCAGAGAGGAAGGGAAAGGAAGAGAGAGAGTTAGAAACATCAATGATGAGAGAAAAAAATTGATCAGCTGCCTCCTACACACCCCACACTGGGAATCAAGCCCGCAACCTGGACATGTGCCCTGACTGGGAATCAGCCCATGAACTCCTGGTTCATGGCTCGATGCTCACCCACAGAGCCACTCTGACCAGGCAAACATCATGCATTTTAAAGCTCGGTTATTTAAGACTGTATGTTCTGATGAAATGGCTTATCATTTTGGAATAATCCTCCTTATTTCTTTTAATGATCCATGTTTTGAAGTTTACTTAATCAGATATTAATATAGCTACACCAGCTTTCTGATGCTTAATGTTTGCATAACATATATTTTCCCATTTTTAAAAAAAATGCCAGCCAGTCTTTGTACATAAACTATTTTTTATTGTTTTGTTTTGTTTTTTCTAGCGCTTAAAGTTAGTCCTTGCATTTTTCTTTGGTCTATAATTCTGTGCCTTCTATTTGGAGTGTTTAATTAATTTACATTTAATGTAATATTGATAAAATTTGGTCTTGTTATTTGTTTACTAGTTGTCCTAGTTGCCTTCTTCTATTCCTCTCTTCTTATTTTGGATTAAAAATTGTATTATTCCACTTTAATTCTTGTATAATACCTCTTCACATTTTTTCTTTTTTTTCTTTATTGATTAAGGTATTACATATGTGTCTTTATCCCTCCATTGCCCCCCACCCCCCTCATGTCCTCACCCCCCTGATGTCTGTGTCCATTGGTTAGGCTTATATGCATGCATATAAGTCCTTTGGTTGATCTCTCCCCCTTACCTCCACCCTCCCCTAACTTCTCTCTGCGGTTTTTTTAAATATATTTTATTGATTTTTTTACAGAGAAGAAGGGAGAGGGATAGAGAGTTAGAAACATCGATGAGAGAGAAGCATCGATCAGCTGCTTCCTGCACACCCCCTACTGGGGATGTGCCCGCAACCAAGGTACATGCCCTTGACCGGAATCGAACTTGGGACTCTTCAGTCCCCAGGCCAATGCTCTATCCAGTGAGCCAAACTGGCTAGGGCACCCCTCTGAGGTTTGACAGTCTGATCGATGCTTCTCTGTCTCTGAATCTGTTTTTATTCATCAGTTTATGTTGTTCATTATATTGCACAAATGAGTGAGATCATGTGATATTTATCTTTGACTGGCTTATTTCACTTAGCATAATGCTCTCCAGTTCCATCCATTCTATTGCAAATGGTAAGAATTCCTTCTTTTTTACTGCAGCATAGTATTCCATTGTGTAGATGTACCAGTTTTTTAATCCATTCATCTGCTGATGGGCACTTAGGCTGTTTCCAAATCTTAGCTATGGTGAATTGTGCTGCTATGAACATAGGAGTGCATATATCGTTTCTGATTGGTGTTTCTAGTTTCTTGGGATACATTCCTAGAAGTGGGATCACTGGGTCAAATGGGAGTTCCATTTTTAGTTTTTTTTAGGAAACTTTATACTGTTCTCCACAGTGGCTACACCAGTCTGCATTCCCACCAGCAGTGCACGAGGGTTCCTTTTTCTCTGCATCCTCACCAGCACTTGTTATTTGTTGATTTGCTGATGATAGCCATTCTGACAGGTGTGAGATGGTACCGCATTGTCGTTTTGATTTGCATCTCTCGGATGATTAGTGACTTTGAGCATGTTTTCATATGTCTCTTGTCCTTCCTTATGTCCTCTTTCAAAAAGTACCTATTTAGGTCTATTGCCCATTTTTTGATTGGGTTGTTTATCTTTCTTTTGTTAAGTTGTATGAGTTCCCTATAAATGTTGGAGATTAAATCCTTATCAGTGATAACATTGGCAAATATGTTCTCCCATGCAGTGGGCTTTCTTGTGTCCAAACCACTATGCTCAATTAATATTTGACAAAGGAGGCAAGAACATACAATGGAGTCAAGACAGTCTCTTCAATAAATGGTGTTGGGAAAATTGGACAGATACATGCAAAAAAATGAAACTAGACCATCAACTTGCACCATACACAAGAACAAACTGAAAATGGATAAAGAATTTAAACATAAGATGGGAAACAAAACAAATGGGACTACATCAAAAGCTTCTGTACAGCAAAGGAAACCATCAATCTCTTCACATTTTAGTGCTTGTTTTAGAGCAGGGCTTCTCAACCCCAGCACTATTAACATTTTGGGCTAAATATCTGTTGCGGGATCTGCCCTGTGCACTGTAGGATGATAAGTAACATCTTTGGCCTGTACTTAACTATGTGCCAGTAGCATCTGCAGCATCTCCCACCAGTTTTGACAACCAACATGTCTCCATACATTGTCCAATGTTCCCTGGAAGGTAAAACCATTCCTGGACAAGACCATTGATTTAGGAATATAATATGCATACTTAACTTATTACAAATGCTTAAAATAATATTGTAACTCTTAATGTAAAGTGTAAGAGCCTTCAACAGCAAAATTCCTTCTTCCCCATCATGATATTATCATCATGTATTTTATATTTACATAAATATAATAAAAGTCACAATCTTTTATTTTTGCCTTAATGAGTCAGTTGTTTTCTAAGAAACTAGAGGCCTGGTGCGTGGGGTCTCTCAGCCTGGCCTGCACCCTCTCACAATTCAGGACCCCTTGGGGGATGTTGGACTGTCGGTTTCGGCCCAATCCCTGCAGGCCAGGCTGAGGGACCCCACTGGTGCATGAATCCCTGCACCAGGCCTCTAGTATGCATATAAGATCTTTGGTTAATCTCTTCCCACCCTCCTCCCTCCCCTTCCCTCTGAGATTCATCAGTCTGTTCCATGTTCCCATGCCTATGTGTTGAGAATCTGCCCACTGGTGGTCAATTCACGTCATAGCTAATGGTCGAATGGTCGATTAGGCTTCTATATATATAGATATACAGTATAAAATAATATGGGCTTTTATATATACCTACTTATTTATCACTTTTTGGTAAATCCTTATAAACCTGAGTTTTTTTTCTGATATCATTTCACTCCATTTTAAAGAACTTTCTTTAATATTTCTTTCAGAGCAGATCTGATAACAACAAATTCTCCCAGCCTTTTCTTATCTTAAAATATCTAGGTTTTACCCTCTTTTGAAGTATGCTTTCCTTAGATGTTAAAATCTCTTTTGTTTTGCTATTTCTTTCATAAAAAATGTCATTGCATTGAATTATGGTATTCATTTTTTTTCTGATGAGAAGCCAGTAGTTTGATTATGATGTGCACAGTTATAGGTATTTGTATATCTATACTTTTTTGGACTTTACTGAGATCCTTAAATTAGAAAGGTTATTGTTTTTCAACAAATTTAGGGAAATTCAGTCATCTTTTTCTTTAGATATTTTTTTTGCCTCATTCTCTTTCTCTTCTCTTCAATCCCAATTATGTTAGGCTATTTGATATTGTTGAATTAATTTAATCTTCTATCCCTTTCTTTCAAATGGGGAATTTCTATTGATCTGGTTTCCAGAATCCTTTCTTCTGCAGCCTCCATTTTGCTGTAAATCTCATCCAATGATTTTTTATATCAGGTATTATACTTTTCAGTTATAAAACACTTATATGGGGTTCATTTTATAACTATCTACTGAGATTTCTCATATAGTCATTCATTATGACAATCTTTTCCTTTAGGTTTTAAAAAACATATTTATAATAGCTGCTGTAAATTCCTTGTCTACTAATTCCACCAGTTG
This sequence comes from Myotis lucifugus, assembly GCF_000147115.1. Lineage (NCBI taxonomy): Eukaryota > Metazoa > Chordata > Mammalia > Chiroptera > Vespertilionidae > Myotis > Myotis lucifugus. The sequence continues at coordinate 162,832 of NW_005871097.1, forward strand.
TATACTCTCAGGGTTTGTTTCTGTTGACTGCTACTTTTCTACTTTTGTGACTATGGGACATGCTTTCCTGCCCTTATACATGCCTAGGATTTTTTATGCTGTATATTATAAGCGTTAAATTGTATAGAGTCTAGATTATGTCATCTTTTAAAGATCATTGAATTTTGTTCTGAAAAAATCTCTTTCGTTTCTGAAGATTTAGATCCTGTTTGGCTTAGTTTTATTCTGTTAGAATTGATCTTTAACTTCCTGTCCCTTACTCTAGGACATGGCCTTAATCCTGAGGTGTGAGCTTATCAATTGAATGCCTGAAGTGCTCAATGGGATATCTTCTCTGTGTCTAGGCTAGAATACCAATATCTTATAGCACTGCATGATCCCTGGTGTCTCTATTTAGCAATCAACCCAATAACATACAATTCCTGATAAGCACAGCAGAGTCATGTTCTACCTATGTATAGCCCAGTTTTAGCCTGGGATCATGCAAACTTTGATGCCACCCTTTTTCAAAGCTTTTTTAAAAAATTCAGTGCCACAAATTCCAGTTTCTTCAGCAGCCCAGAACTCCAATTTCTGGCTCGTTAAGGCAGCTGTTCAACTTGGGCTCCACCTTCCTCTGTGAGGCAAGTCAGAATTCATAGGGGGGAAGCTGGGATGGTTATGGAGTTAACCTTGTGAATGTTTTTTTCTCTTAAGGATTATAGTACTGCACTGCCTATTCATTGCCTGAAAATAGTTGCCACATATATTTTGTCCAAATTTATTTATTCTTGACAAAAAAGTAAGCCAAGGATCAGTTATTTTGTAATGGCATGAAGTGGAAGTTTTATAGTTTTTTTTATTGCTAAATTAAAATTAAAAATATCATTTCTCTCTTGACATTAGTAACTAAATTAGAATTATTATATTGGGGGACATGGAGGATGGTATGATTTTTAAATTATGTTGACAATACTGGTTTAATATATAATTATAAAACTGAAGAAGATTCTAGTTCCAAAGTATGGATTATTTGGAATTCAATGGCCAAGACACAGCATTATCAGAGAGTGATCTCCTAATCTATCTCAAGTCTTTAATCTCCTCTTACCTATCATCATTTATACTTTAAAACTACCAATGGTCCTTTGAAGCTCTCAGAATGAATGCAAACATCAGGAAGTTGCATCCAGCCTACTCCCGTGGTATTGCCTCCTTAGCTGACTGCTCTTGGATACAATGAAGGCTTCTTTCTTCCTACTCCTGGACTCCTGTTCTCCCCTTCTGCATGGGTGATCAATATATAAAACAAGGTCGTGTGTGTGTGTGTGTGTGTGATCTTATCCAGAAAGTTGTTTTTCCTGAATAATCCTGTCCATTTTCTCTAAACGTCTATGTCTTCTCCCATTAGCCTCAGTTGCTGAAAAATCTGAGAGCCAAATAATGAAGGTTTTTATTACATACATTCAGTTCCCCTCCTAGATACACTGGGACCCTGATTCTTTCAGGCCTACATCTTTCACACTTTTTACAAGTCCCACACACCTTCTCCATAGCTGTTTCTTTTGGGATAACTATCTCAGGATACACTCTACAGGGGTGGGCAAACTTTTTGACTCGAGGTCCACAATGGGTTCTTAAACTGGACCGGAGGGCCGAAACAAAAGCATGAATGGAGTGTTTGTGTGAACTAATATAAATTCAAAGTAAACATCATTACATAAAAGGGTACGGTTTTTTTTTTTAGTTTTATTCATTTCAAACAGGCCGGATCCGGCCCGCGGGCCGTAGTTTGCCCACGGCTGCTAGGCCATTTACCTTGGGCAGTGTTGTTAAGATCTGTTACTGTTCTTTTAAAAAATGTCCAGATTTGAGTCACTTTCATTTTTGCTGCCGCTTCTTTTGAGGAAATTGAATAATGTAGTTTAATGGTGAGGAAGCTGTCAGCAATGGCCCTTCTCAGAAAGAATCCAGGACTATCCCTGAGCAGCAAATTATTCAAAATTGTGAATAGAGCATGTTCCTTAGACATTCCCAAGAGTCTCTCTATAGGAACAACAACATTGAGATTATTGCCTCCTGGGAAATTGCTTAATCTAAGTATATGCTGGGTGTGGGTACAAAGGTAGCTAACAAAATCCCCTTTTGACTTTAATACTTAGAAAACCTCATGCAAATTGGGCCCCTATGTTATACCTCAAGAATCCCAAGATTCCCCAAGGTAAAGGTGTAAATGGGCTTAAAAATAATCCTAGGTTACAAGTTTAAATCTGTGTTTTTGTGTGTTTGTATATATTTTGAAAATCACATTCCATCTACTAGATTGCAGTTTCCTTGAGGACAGTGATTTAATTTATTCTTTAACGAGTTTCCATTCTCCCTGTCAGCCTACTGTATCCATGATGTAAAGTTATATACCTGAGGCAATGTAACTTGCCCAACTCTGAACTAAATGATTTCCTTACAATTATTATAAACCTTAAGGAAAAAAAAACTAGTCATTCAAATTGGCTTTCTAGACCAAAAACGGTTTTAAAATGAAAAGATGGCCTTCAGAACTATTTTATTTAGGATGGTGTTTATTTAGTGCCATTCACTTTACTCATCATTATAAAAGAGAACCTAAAGTTCTCTAAGAAATGTAGACCCCAGGAGAAAAAATGTTTCTAAATAATAGTGGAATAGAAGTAGGCATTTAAGCAAGCACAGGGGTAAGATATAACTATTCCCATGCAGGCTTAAATCTCAGGTTTATCTCTTATTAGTTAGGTGCCATTAGAAATTATAAGAATGTCTGGAACCCCTCCATTTTCCCATCCTCAAAATGAGAACAATAATATTAAATTTTCAGGTTTGTTTTGAGGATTAAATAAGATGTGCTTCAAATATAGCACAATCTCCAATCAAATCATAAGCCTTTCATAGAGTGTGTCACCTGCAATCACCTCATTCAGCTAGCTAACATTAGAAACTGAATTAGAGGCATTATATTGGGGAAAAGTGGAGAGGATGGTATGATTTTGATATTATGTCAACAAGAATGATTTAATAAAAGGAATTCTGAACCTGGAGATTCTAGGAAATGGACATACCTTTGATTTTAAAATCATTCATGGGTTCAAATGTTTAAATTAGGAAAGAGATTAATAGACTAGCTGAATGGATTTCAAAGGTAATTGTGGAAAATTGCACTTCTTCAAGAATCATAAAGCTAAATTATTTTTCTTAAAAAATTGATTTCAAGGTTCAGAGCTCACACTTAACTTCCCTACAAATTAGTGTTAGCAAAAGCAATTTCTATATTCTTGCCACTGGTAATGGAAATGAATCCAGCAATCATGAAGAGTTATCATTGCAGTGGCATTGTGTGAGTAATTCAGATTTCTTGTCTAAACCAATTGCAAAACATTAGACAAGACAAAATTCTGCAGGCTTGATCATGAACGCAGTCATTTTTAAATGTGTTTATACATTTTATTATTCTGCTCATGGTTAGCTGCATTAACACAATTACCTCCAGTATTCAAAAGATGGAAAATTAACACTCAGAGGCTTCACTATAAAATAAAATTATCTCAGTTGAACTAAAAAATTAAAGTTATCTTAACCTCTGTGTATATTATCATTTCTGAGCTGGAAGAAATATAAAAATTTGACAAATTTTAACCTGTTGTGAAAATGTCCCGTCTATTGAGTTCTTATTTTCAGTGTTTATACTTTTCAGTTTTAGAATTCCTAATTGATTATTATGGCTTCCAGTTTTCTGCTGAAATTCATCTTTTCATGTAATTTATTGAACATATTAACCAATTACTTTAAAATATAGTTAAAAACTCAATGTCTGGATCTCTAGTGGGTCCCTATTTTCTGATATATTTTAAAATAAACTGTTGTGGTTTTTTATCATGCTTGATTGCACATTTACTAATTGAACAGTGGACATTGTGTTTTTTAAATGGTAGAAAGTCATTTGAGGCTTTAAATAGTGTTATCTTCCTCCAAAGATGATCTACTTTGGTTTCTGGCAGGACGTTAAGATGGACAGGTTGTGTTAATTTCATCTGAGATTGAGCCTATTGGAAGTTGGGTTACATTTTGTGAGAGCTGGTCCATTACCAGTTCACTCTTTTTATATTGTAAAATACAGGTAGCATAAAACTATCATAACCATTTTTGTGTATATTGTTTAGTGGTATTAAGTTTATTTATTTATTTATTTATTCATAATTTATCTTTATTGTTGATTTATCTTTATTGTTGAAGGTGTTACAGATGTTCCCCTTTTTTCCCATCAACCCCACACCCACCCCTCTCAGGCCTCCACCACCCTATGTATATTAAGTACCATCATATTGTTGTGCTACCACCACTACCATCTAAGAACTGTTTTCATCTTACAAAAAATAAACTGTACAAAAAATAAACTGTATACCCATTAAACAACTTCCCATGACCCCCTCTCCCCAGCTTTTTTTTTAATTATCCACTTTACACCCATGCCTTAGCCTCTGGTAACCACTCTTCCAATGTCTGTTACTGTAAGTTCAGCTTTTAAAAAAATTAAATATAAGTGAGATCATGCAATATTTTTCTTTCTGTGTCTGACTTTCTTTTTTCACTTAGACTAATGTCCTGCAGATTCATGCATATTGTCACAAATGGCAGGGGATGTTATGTGTGTGTATGTGTGTGTGGCATTTTTTTAAAAATATATTTTATTGATTTTTTACAGAGAGAAAGGGAGAGGGATAGAGAGTTAGAAACATCGATGAGAGAGAAACATCGACCAACTGCCTCCTGCACATCTCCTACTGGGGATGTGCCCGCAACCAACGTACATGCCCTTGACCGGAATCGAACCCAGGACCTTTCAGTCCGCAGGCCGACGCTCTATCCACTGAGCCAAACCGGTTTCGGCAACATTTTTTAAAATCTATTCATCTATTGATGGACATTTAGGTTGTTTCCAAATCTTGGTGATTATGAACAATGCTGAAATGAATGTGGAAATGCAGATATCTTGTTAAGATATGATTTTATTTCCTTTGGGCACATCATTGCCAACACTTGTTATTTTTCACTTTTTTATAATAGCCATCATAACAGGTGGTATCTCATTGTGGTTTTGACTTTTATTTCCCTAATGGTTAGTGATGTTCACCATCTTTTCATGTACCTTATTGGCCATTTGCATGTCTTCTTTGGGAAAATGTTTATTCGGATCCTCTGCCCATTTTTAAATTGGATTATTTGGGGTTGTTTGATATTCAGTTGTATAGTTCCTTATATATTATAGATGTTAACCCCTTGCCAGATAGATAGTTTGAAAATATTTTTCCCATTCATTTGTTGCCTTTTCATTTGTTAATTGTTTCTCTTATTGTGCAGAAGATTTTTCGTTTTAATGTAGTCCCACTTACTTATTTTTGTGTTTGTTACTTGTGCTTTTGGTACTGAGCCCAGTGGAATACCAGTGGGACAAGCTCATGCACCCATTTAAAAACTGCTTCTTTGTTTTCTGTGATCCTGGGAGACTTCTAAATGCCAAGTCTATTCAGTTCTTTGAGCTGTTTGATTTGGGAGCCAGCCCCTTCTGAGCTGGAAGGAATTGTGGCATCTGTAAAACTTATCTGGAGAAGCTGGGAATTGGGAGGTTCCATCCCAATTGCAAGGCACTGTAACAATCATGCGGTTTATGGCATGAGTGTGTCTCATCTTTTCCTACGCATTTCAATGTGGGTATTTTTTCAGTGTTCTGATGCATAGGAGTCACTCAATTAGCTTCTGGATTTTTCTGAATGAATTGACCCATGTGTAGCTATATGTTCAGTGCATCCATAGGAGGAGGAAATTTTAGGAACCTCTTATTCTACCATGTTGCTGATGTATCAGTTCACGCTTTTACCTAAGGTGTAGTAGTCCTTCAAGAGTTCTGGCTGAAACTCATGAGTATTTAGGCTCCTCCTCCTTGTAAAGCCCTGAAATCGAGCTTTTGTCCCCCCAAACCCATGAAATTCCTAAATTTTCTGTTCAGTTTCTCAGCCTCTCAACTGCTGCCTTCAAATCGGCAATGCTTTAGGAGCTCTTGCTAAGTCCTTTAACTTTTCTGAACCACAGTTTCTTTACAAAAAGGGGGCAAACACTACAGGCATTACTTTTGTAAAACAAATGATACAATGCTTGGTACTTAATAGCTGCTCAATATATGTCATTTCTCTTCCATCTTTTGTGGATCTAATTCTTCCTTTCAAGATGTTCAAGGAGAAACTACAATGACAGCCATTGCAGTTGTTCTACACAGGATTTGAAAGGAAGGAAAGCATTATTTCAGCTGTCTTTTCACAGAATCTGAAGCATAAGTACCTTATGCCTATCTTGTATGTGTACTCCAGTATCACTGTTCATCTTTCTTTTAAATAAGCCATTTAAAAAGCACAAGTTATTTAAAGTACCCAATTCAGAATGCAATATTTATAAGCTAATTTGAATTTCATATGATGAAGAATTCTAGCATTCTGCTTACCCTTGGAAAAATAAAAATGAATAGCATATGCATAAGTATTGTTAGAGGTCAAAGGACACATATGGGCTTACGGACATTTGTAATTAGTTCTCCCCCACATGCACAGAAAAAAAGTATAAAAATGAAAACACTGGCAACTACTTTACAGAACCATAAATTACATTACAAAGAATGCCTCTTGTACCTTCTTGTTTACTTTGAAAGATAGGCCTCTTCCAACCCCCATCCGAAGCTGGAGACTTCTTTGCAGCAGGTATCTGGGGGAAATGCCATAATGCAAAGTACTTTCTTCGGTAATTTAGTAAAATTGTTAATCTCAGCCTTCATGAGAGTAGCAATGGTCCTAACACAGTTTACCACCATCATGGATTGGGATACAAGGTCAATGCCAGGCTCCTGGAGACATTAAAAAAACACTTTATTGAGTTATTGTATACATTAAATGAACTGTACCCATTTAAAGTGAATATTTCTATGAATTTTTATAATACGTACATGTATAAAACCACCACTATAATGAGACATAGAACATTCCCATCAACCCCCCCCCAAAGGTTCTTTGTGCCCCGTTGAAGCCCATCTCTCCTTCCATCCCTAGTCCCAGGCACCACTAATGTGCTTTCTGTCACAACAGATCAATTTGCATTTCTGTATTAGATTGTGTTTTCTAGAGTTTTATATAACTGTAATCATACAGTATAACTTTTTGTCTAGTTCCCATCACTCATCATAATGCATTTGAGGTTCATCGTATTGTTGCATATATCAGTAGTCCATTCCTTTGTATTGCTGAGTAGTATTCCATAGTAAGTATACTATAATTTGTTTAACTTTTCATTTAATTGATGAACATTTAAATTGTTTCCAATTTTTTCTATTACAAATAACACTGCTATTAACAAATGCATATAAGTCATTTTGTGGATAAATATTATTATATATTCTCTTGAATAATACCCAGGAGTAGAATGGCTGGATAATATGGTAGGTATATGTTTAACTGACAAATAATTTGCCAAAGTAGTTGTACTATTTTACATTCAAACCAGCAATGTGTGAGAATTCCAGTTTGGGGGACTCTCCTTAACATGCATTTTATTATTTACTTAAATAAATTAACTCAGAGCAAACTAGCTTACAGTAAGTATATAGTAAGGGTTGGCATTGAGCTCTTTGTTTACCTTCTCTGAGTCTGTTTCTGCATTTGAAAAATGAGAATAAGACTGGAACTTACCTCACTGTACTGTTTTGATGTTCAAATGAGATATAGTTATAAAGACATTATCACATGATACATTCTCAATAAATGTTATCTAATACTATTATTATCTATATTTATCAAGAGTGGATTTGCTAAGAGTTTTATATTTTTCATATTTTCAATCCTCTCAACAACCTTGAAATGTGTGTACTTGTTATATATACCTTGTGAATGAAGAAATTAGATTCAGAATGGTTAAATGACTTACTCAAAAATCACAGAGCATGCTGCTGTAAAAAGGAAGGAACTCCTACCATTTGCAATAGCATGGATGGAGCTGGAGAGCATTATGCTAAGTGAAGTAAGTCAGTCAGAGAAAGATAAATATCACATGATCTCACTCATTTGTGGATTATAATGAACAACATAAACCAATGAACAAAAACAGATCCAGAGACAGAGAAACATCGATCAGATGCTCAAACCTCAGAGGGAAGGTAGGGGAGGGTGGGGGTAAGGGGAAGAGATCAACCAAAGGACTTGTATGCATGCATATAAGCATAACCAATGGACTCAGAAAATAGGGGGTGAGGTTGAGGGCAGGATTGGAGGGTGGGTCAATGGGGGGATAAGCACACATGTGTAATACCTTAATCAATAAAGGGGAAAAAATCACAGAGCAAATGAGTGATAATCTGGAATTCAAACCCAGGCAATGTAATAACAAAGCTCAAGCATTTAAGCACTATGTTATCTGGCCATATGTTCTAAGGTTAGGAGTGAATGTAGGTGCATTATTATTTTCATTGATCCATCCTGGTTGAGTTGTCACAGTACTTAGTTACTTGCTTTATGGTAGACCCCCCTCTCTGCCCTATGTTTTAACTGCTCAAGCCCCATTCTGTTTTTGAAATTTGTGGCATATAAATACAAATCATGGAGAGAAACAGCTTCATATATCCAGTATCTCACCTGTCCCCTGTGTTCCATTCAAAAAAAATGCCCCAGCAATTGATTATTCCATTTTTAGTGTCTAACCCTTCTCTAAATAGCCTCTATATGAAATGCTTCTTGAAGAGGTTGGTGCCCACAAAATTGGAAAACTGTCTGAGAGTGCCTACTAAAACTGAATATACATCTGTCCTATAACCCAGCAATTACACTCCTAGATGCCTAGAAGAAATGATTACATATATTCGCCAAAAGAAC